>NW_016814646.1:864842-924438 GCF_001698545.2 Rhinopithecus bieti | reverse complement strand
ATTCCATTCCAGAAAAGAAACTACAATTCACATTTTCATAAATAATAAAATCATTTAAAAGATTTTAGTTTATTGAATTCTTTTTAAAGTTATTCAAATAAGAATTTAATTCCTGAAAATAATATCATGCCCTAGTCTAGACACGTCAAATATTTAAGTTTCAAGATAATTTTAATATCATTTTTTAAATAAATAGACTTTATTATTTAAAGCAGTTTTCAGCATTTAAATTATTTTTTGCCTGGGCATGGTGACTCACACACATGAGCCCAGCTCTCTGGGAGGCAACAGCAGGAGGATCACTGAGGCCAGGAGTTCAAGACCAGCCTGGGAAAAATGATGAGACCCTATCTTTACAAATAATTTTAAAAATTAGTTGGGCTAGTGTGGTGCACACCTGTAATCCCAGCTACTTGGGAGGCTGAGGTGGGAGGATCACTTGAGCCCAGGAGTTTGAGGCTGTGATGAGCTATGATCACATGACTGCACTCCAACCTGGGCAGCAGAGCAAGACCCTGTCTCAAAAAAAAAAGTAAAATTTTTTAAATAAATAACGAAATGGAAAATAGCAAATCACTTTTAACTTTACTTTTTGGTTTTAACATACAATACACACACTTCAGCCTTATATCCTTGTTCCCTGAACCTAGCAGGGTGGTTGGTCATGGATTTCTTTCAGAGGTGGTCTACAATGAAGCACTAAAATGCTGTGCAAAGGCCAGGTAGCCTTCAGAATAAACCAGTCAACCTGACCCTTTTACCCTGCAAATTGCTTAGCATATAGGTTATCCCCATTGCCACCAAGAAAATCCCGGTTACTTAGTGTACTTCAGGTATCATGGAGTAGTGAACAAATGGGAGCGATACTAAAGCCATTTGACAATCAGTATGACACTAGTGTCAACCAATCAGAAGTGATGTTCTATTAGAATGCATGTGCTGTTTATCCCCCCACCAAGATTCACCAAATCCAGCTCTTATTCATGCTGTACACTTTCCTACCTGTGTCCTTGGGCAGGTTTATTACTCTTTCTTTAAAACTGGCCTTTGTCATGCTTACAAGTCACTCTCTTGAAAAGATGCTAAGTTCAGTGCATTACCTTTCCATAGAGCTGTCTCGTAGAGGCGATCTTGTAGTGGTTGTAGGCCTCTGTGTATACAAGGGCGAAGTTTACTCAAAGAAAATGGACCTTCCTGATATTAATTATCAATGGAAGATCAGGTCCTTGAGAAGGAAGGAGGCATTTGAAAAGAAGGTCTTACACAATTTAAAATGAGGAAAAGTTTATCCCACTTCCAGTCTCCTTATTTTGGACTTCAAGCTCCTTTTGGTGCTTTGAATGTAAGGTAAGCAGCATTGCGTGGAGACAAAACTTGTTGTAGGAAGAAGGAATTCCTGCCAAGAACCCCTAGTTGCGGATGAGAACATTGCATATGCTAGTTTATCTAGTTTCATGACACTCATTTTCTCACTTTGATTTTCCCTGTGCTATTAGTAAGCCTTTGTTTAAATATTCTAGTGGGATCTAGAAATTGTTCTTGGAAAGTAAGAAGAAAATCTGCCCACATTTGGACCGGAATAATAAAGGGAGATTTGTGCCCCTTCTAGGCTGTCTAGGTGGCTGTGAGGGCCAGTTACTTACGCTCTTCACCACAGAAATGTTGTCCCACCTTAGGAACGATTGCACTAGTGAACAAGGAGTGCCAATTTGTATTTTTCACAGAAATCGGCGTTCATCTGATAAAGTTAAGAGATTATAACATAGTGATAACAAGGAATGCATTGTTTCTAGAATAGTGGTTCTAACCCTCTCAGAATTAGTGCTACCTTTTCAAAACAATATTTAGCAATGGCCCGTTTACTATCTTAAATGATATTCATAGGTTATAGAATGTAGCTACACATATAATTTTTAAAAATCAATATAGAGTGTTAACTATGACATAAAGAAGTAAAAAGAAAATAATTTATAATATAACATGTACAGTACTTCTATATGTAAATACAAAGACTGCATACACTGAAGACATAATGATATAATCAGATATACCTATATAGAGAGTCATGGTGAATGCAATAACTACAAATACAGGCTGATTAGGGAGATTCAAATTTTATGAGTGGCACTACTCTTGATTGTTGATTTTCAGAAATAATGAATAACTCTTAAATGAAACAAAGTGTGTTCTCCCCTTAATTTACACTCCTGGATAATTCAGAATTTATTGAAACTACATAAAACACTTTGTGCTTATATATAAAACAGGGCAAATTCTGGGCTCAACAATAGTAAGTAGGTTTGTCACTTCTATAAACGCCCATTGTGAGATTTGGAAATTTTGCTTTGGTGGGAATGTCCCATGCACTGCAGGACATTTAGCGTCTTTGGACCCTATTATGTCAATTAATTTCCAGTGTCATTCCTAACCAATCTGACCAGGGGAAAGCACCCACAGATTTGTCAAATACCCCCACTCAGAGTAACTCCTTTAGAACTATAGAGTTTAGGAAGTGTTTTTACATATATTAAATTCACAAAACATTTTCACATACAGTATCTTATTTAATCCTCCCCCAAACCTGTGAGGAGGACATTATTACTGTCGTTTTAAGAATGAAAAAACTAGGGTTTTAAAGATGATGTGAGAAAACTCAAAGTTATTCACCATAGCACATCTTTTTCTTCCAGACCCACCAGTCTGGAGCATAGGCAACGCAGGTAGAATGAATGATTTCATTCATCACATAACCCAGAAAACTCCATTACATTTAGCTTGGCTATCTAGTCCGGGACTGTGCATTATAATTGCCACTAGTCACATGTGACTATATAAATTTAAAGTAATTAAAAATAAAATGACAATGAAAATACAGTTTCTCAGTCACACTGGACGCATTTCAAATGCTCAATAGTTACATGTCACTAGTGGCTACCACGTTGGACAGCACAGATATAGAACATTTCTGTTATTGCTGAAAATTCTATTAGACAGCACTGACGGTCCATTTCAATTTTTTGTTGAACTTTCAATTGCCTTCATATGGCCCATTCTTTCCTTCCTCTAAACTGCTATCAATTTTACATACACACACACACGTGCACACACACTCAGCCCCTTCTTCACACTTTTGTTTGTGCTGTTCTAGATCCAGAATGCCCTATTTCTTCAACATTGAACTTATTTGCTTACACATTTGTCTCCCTTGCCAGACTATAACATTCTTGGGAGCAGAAGCATACCTTAATTCGTCTTCGCATCCCCAGTTCTCAGCTCAGTACCTGGCACACTGCCAATGCCTAACATCTACCAATCCACACCACCCCACATGCGTTTTCTTTTTGATCCTGATCTTGCATGGGTGACTGATAATGAAAGTATGTGTGCTGCATATAAAGCAGATGTAGTTACAGTTAAACTTTAACTCCAGATTATAAATTAGGTTTAAATGAAAGTGTTTGGCACTTACTAACTTCATTCCATGTGCCCAGTACAATTGTGGACATTTCAGATATGGAAAGCACAGTTCTTGACCATGAGCAGTTCTATTGCCATTGGAGAAACTAGGTGCAATATATGAGATGTCAGGATATCATTAGGCATCATTTAGAAGAGTTTGTGATTGAAAAGCATAAACAAAATGTTACAAATTCCTAATTGTACAGTGTTGTTAAAGGTTAGGACTTGGAAGAGAAAACTCTGCTGGAAAAGGTCTTAAAAAAGAAGGAGTATCTGCATAAAGATAGAAAGACAATTCTGGCTCTAGTGAAGAGCATTGTAGGTAGAAAGAAAGCAGTTAATCAAGAAATACATTAATGTGATATTGGCAAGAGAAGGGATGATACGAAAATACATTTTAGCATTTACTGAGTGCCTAATCTGTGCTCTTGACATAGATGGAGAGGTGAGGACAGGACCCTGCTTCATAGAGATGGAAACTATGAGTTCTGCCTGAAAATATTCACTTTCCTCAAATTTCCCTCTAGTTGTGCCAACTATTTGAGTTCTTTCCATAAGAGTTAGCCCACTATTTCCTGGATCCAATTTTGTAGTACTTGACCACCCACACCTCAATCAGATGGAGGGAAAATAAAAGAGAATGCAGGCATAATGGAGGCAGATGCCACAGGATCAGGCTAAGGGAGAAGCCAGAAGCATCCCTCCCAGCACCATGGGCCATGTGTTAGATCTCAGACACATGGAATTAATGTGTCAAAACTGGCAGAATAGGACAATAACCTCCACAAGGGTAAGAACAGAGTTTTGGAATTCCCTAAGCCACACTTGAGAGTCCCACCTCAGGAGTCTAAGCCAAAGACAAACAAAATTGTTCAGATTGCTTAGAAAGCAAATGTCATATCTTGCAATCAGCCACAGTTCTCAGGTTTTTTGCCTCCTTGGGTTAAGATTACCATGTGTTAGGGCTAAGGAGTCCTAGAATTATGTGGACTTGGGCCAGCAGGTTATTCAACCGTGACGGACCTAATTTTTCCCGTCAAAATACTGATGAGTGAAAGAGGAAGTTTATTTAGGTCATTCTTATGGTGCATAAAAAGAGGTAATTTAAAGGCAGATATGAGCCAGACTATGGGGCTAGAATGAGGAAACCACTGAGGAAGAGCTGCAGACTCTGAAGAAGGGCACAGATGAAAATAGTGGTAACCAGCTGCTGTGGTTGGACTTCCAGAGGACTTGCTCTCTTGAAAGTTTCTACCTGAGAGCTGCACACTATTTCTGTACTTGGAGTAGTGCAGAATGAGTGTAGTCGCCACTCATTTAGGCACTCAATTTTGATTTCACATCGTTTACATTATTTTGATTTATTATAGCCAAGTCATTCACACAGCATTCATTTGCTCAGCATTCTAAGGCCCATGACAAGGGCGGGGCTCATTCCACAAGAACTCTCTACAAAATTCCTTCATAATTATTTATTATTTTAAAAATTATATTAAAGTCACCAGGTTGTAGAGACCTGCTAAAAGGATGGTAACGTTGTCTAGCTGCAATTTGAGTTATGAAGAGATATATGAGCAAATATAAAAGTATTTAAAATATCTGGAGAAAAAAATCAAAATGTGTTCCCACATATTGGATGCAAATCAAGTCCAGAAACAGAAACAATGAGTGACACTAGATTTTTAAAAATAATTTGTATTTCTAAAATTTCTGAACTATAGTGAGTAGAAAGAGTGCCATATTAGGAGTTAGAAAGCCTAGATTCTAGCACTCATAGTCTGATTTTCCTCATCCTTATATAGATGAAAACATATGTCTATATAAAAACTTTTACATTAATGTTGATAGCAGCATTATTTATAATAGCAAAAATTAGAAGCAATCCAAAGGTTCATCAGCTGATGAATAAATAAAATGTGGTCTATCCACACAACGGAATATTGTTCATAATTACTCATCCATGCTACAACATGCATGAACCTTGAAAACAATACTCTAAGTGAGGAAGCCAGTCACAAAAGACTGTATATTATTTCATTTATGTGAAATGTCCAAAATAACTAAATCCATAGAGATAGAACATAGATTAGTGGCTGCTTGGGGATGAGACAGGGCCGGAGTGGTGTGGGAGCAGAAATGGGGAGCAACTGCTAATGAGAATGGGGATTCTTTGGGAGAGATTGAAAATGTTCTAAAATCAGATTGTGGTGATGGTTGCACAACTCTGAATATGCTAAAAACCCATGAACTGAGTACTTTGAATGGGTGATTTTTTTGGCATATGAAATATGGCTCAATAAAACTATTTTTAAAAAATACCAAGAATATGAGTGTAAACACCCCATAAAGTGTGAAATGTTCTATATGGTAGAAGGAGTCACTATTGTCTTCACCTAAGGAAACTTGCTAGGAGAGGGAGTGGCAAATTGCCAGTAACTAAAGGACTAGACCTCAGAGGAGAAGGACATGGGAATGACTGCTCTACAAAAGTAAAAATAGATTAAAACATAATAATAAGGCAATGTGGAAAATGACAGTACTTTAATTATTTTCCTTCTAGGTTTACCTCGTGTGTCATACTGTAAACAATATGTAATTGGCTTGTAGAAAATAACAATTTGCATTTTAGATACTTTTTTTTTTGTTTCAGAGTCACAAAGTCCATAAACCATTCCTTAACTGTCCTAAAGACAAAAGATATGCAGAGGATTCAAGCCAAGAAATGTTGATGTCCTACTGGATATTAATTCTTCCCCTTAATCAAGATCTGATTATCAAAAAGGACAACAGAACATTAAAATGCTATAAAGATTTGAAATGTTTCGGTCTTCTCCAGAATTCACACTGTAAATGTCCTCGTTATGACATTCACCAGAGCAACAAAATTGAGATGTTGCTGCAAGATTCTGTAGAGCAGAATCTTTGCAAATTATGATGAATTATCCAAGTCCATATGCTTGCTCTATAAAGCTCTGTAATATCAAGATACTCCAATTCTGCCTCTGCTTCCACAAAAACATACTATTTTAAAGAACAGTAAAAGGTAATTAAAAATAGTTTATAGGTTAATCATACTTGGTCTTATATTTGTCTAATGCAGACAGTGGTGTGCTGGTGTTATAGCTGTTAGACATTATTGTGAGCCAAAAAAATGGATCAGATATTTAATGGAAATTTTCTTGTAAAATTACAAAAATGCAAGCCAATAATACTAAACTACAATAAAAATCTGAGCAGTGATACTACTGTGGGTTTTTTTTTTCCTGAAGGAGTAGGTATTCTATAAAAGAATGCTTAATTACTATGGTCATTCTGTTATAAATAAATATATTTCACAGGCTGTTCTATATAGCTGATAGATGAATTTGCTCTGTTTCATCATTTCTGTACATTAATGGTGTGGAACAAGAAGCAAAACCCTACTTATTACTAACCAGTTCTGTCTATAACAAAATTTAAAATTCCTTACAGCAGAAAAGTCAGAAGCTTAAAAGCCTAAAGAGTCAAAAGCAGTAGTTTCCATTCTACGTAGCTCTATGGTGCTTTACAGATTATTTCTCCTTAAAAGTAAGGCTTTGTCTTCTGTTAAAACGGAAAGTCCCTGGAAAGACTGAGTAATATGCCTTATCAATTATGTGAGTCAAAGTGTAATGAGTTTAGCAGCTCCTTACCTAAGTAAGAGTAGGCTTCAATGATGCTAGCAGGGTACAGGAGCGCCCTAGGACTGCATGACTACACTGAACTTCTGAGGGCCGAGAGAAAGGACCATGATGGGGCAAGGGGGTCTTCACAAAATGTAGAGTAAGAGTAACAGAGTCGCTTTGATAACCTTTTACTTCAGGTTAATAGGAGGGAGAACAAAATCACAGAGCCTTCAGAGGTTACTTCGGCTCAGGGAGTTAGGAGGTATATATAAGGAACTAGAAAGAGAAAACCTTTGTCAAGTTTCCCAAAGTTACTCACAGAAGCATGCTCATTTTTTGTTTTCCCTCAAAGCATAGTAGTTTTATATGCTTACATTTAGGAACAGCAAAAAGGGGTGATACCTGTGAGACTTCCTACCACTTGAGCCAGTCTTGGGGAGAGCTTATCTCCAAGCAGAGCCTATCACCTGGCATGTGTGTCCATGTGTCTGTGTGTCTGTGTGTCTGTATCTCCCTGTGTCTGTACTGAAGGAAGCAGAACGCAGTACAGGGAGGCTACTTGGCCTGAGCTTTCACACACTAAGGGCCTCAAATTTACGCTTTAGAAGTTGTCTCCAAGAAAGAATATGCACATAATCACATATAATCACATACACTGACCAGTGGAAGGAAAAAGACAATCACTATTTGATTTTAATCCCATGTCCCATGATCCAACCACATAGCCTTTGTAAGATCTACATTAGTATTTTTAATAAATCCTGTAATTATCCCATGAATAATAACAATGCATACGTTAAAAGTGCTAAATTGCTAAATAATTCTTATAATCTTATTTTGAAATTCATTTATCCATTAATATACCAAGAGCTTTCAAAAAATGGAAGTAGCTTAGGTCCATCCCAAGCTTTGAGGGGCTCTGATACTGAGAAATTGGATGGATAGTGGCCACTGCTAAGAAGAGAGGAAAATAAACTTAACTCCTTTGGGCCTGCAGTTATGGAAAAACGGGAACAAAGAACTGCCCTGGTATGAGAAGGGACCTGGGAATCTTCAGTAGAAAGCTCCTTATGAGGTTCTCTGGCATTTTTGTTTAGCCACTACATCACAAATCTACTTCTGTTTAATTATTCTAATATTTTTAATGCAACTGTTTTTTTTTATTTGCTATGTCCACATAATCCAGAGCATCAATATAGTCTTGATCTCAAATCAGCTAGGTAGTGAGAGTTATAACAAAAACCATTAGGTCCCTTCTTGAAGGAGCCTACCAATAGCTTGATTCTTACGGGTAAGAAGATAACTAGCAATGCAAGGCAATGCTTAACTCGTAAGCACCGTGCTGGTGGCCTAGTCAACAAGAACTATGGATGGGAGTTCATTCAGAAGAAAACTTCTGATCAGAGAGAAAGCTATGGGTGAGACAGAATTTCATCTAAGTTGGGCCTCTTTACTTTTGACTGTGCATTTGTGTGTTTTCATCTAGACCTGATATTCTTGTGCATTTTTGTAGAAAGCCAAAAGGAAGAAAATAAGGACAAAAACAGTGAAGATGCTGGAGAAAGAGAGGATGATTGAATATCCAGGAGGATGAGAATAGGTGGCAAGGTAAGTCTTTCCTTGGAGTTGAAGGAATGGAGGCAAGGTATAGAGAAAAACAGATGCTTAGGGTAGGAAAGCAGAGGGGATGAGGACACTTCATCAGGTAAACGGGAAACATGCATTCAATGGAAAGATTCAGGAAAGAGTTTGTAACATGAAAAGGGAGAAAAATTCAAGAAAGTTGTTAAGATAAATATGTGACTAGATTAAGAAAAGGTGAATAAAAGAAGTACTTAGCAGCAGTGTGGAGCTACCCAATTGCCTGTACAAACTTTCACAGGATTGGATGGTTGTAACTCCAGCAGTGTCCCTGGCATCACTTTTCCTGAGCTGGAACCTGGACTCTCGTGTGATTCACGGATGGTGAATAATGTGGTCAATGCTGTGAAAGCAAAGAGGTTGATCTTTGAATTCTTTTTCTTACTGGCCTACTTCCCGGTTCCTATCCTTTTAGGGTGGAGACAGGGGCTTGCTAAAGAAAGACTCTCTACATCAGCCTATCTCAGGCTTTGCAGAAAATGTGTTGATGTCAGTCTGCCCTTATGGTAGATTTTTTTTAAGTGGCTTATGGCTATAACCATCTCTTCTACCAGTTAAAATACAGTTTGTATTTCTTACTTTTATTATATCCATACAGATTACAAAGTAAAGCTATTTCCTAAATTCAGAATTGGTGACAAAGGAGTTATATTTAAACCCATCACTCAGCAAAAGCACCTATTGGTTTTACCTAAAGAGCTTAGTAGTATAATAATGACTTAGGGGCCAGGCACGGTGGCTCACATCTGTAATCCCAGTACTTTGGGAAGCCGAGGCAGGTGGATCACCTGAGGTCAGAGTTCGAGACCAGCCTGGCTAACATGGTGAAACCTGTTTCTACTAAAATACAAAAAATTAGCCGGGCTTGGTGGCACACACCTGTAATCCGAGCTACATTGGGAGGCTGAGGCAGGAGAATCGCTTGAACCTGGAAGGCGGAGGTTGCAGTGAGCCAAGATCGCACCATTGCACTCCAGCCTGGGCAACAAGAGCAAAACTCAGTCTCAAAAACAAAACAAAAAAATAGTGACTTAGGATAGAGATTCCTAATATCCTTTCATGTGCAAACTCTGACTCTTAGCTGAGATTCAATTAACAGAAAAGAAGATGCAACATAAAATTAAAACTCTATAATGGACTTGCATTGCTTTAATCTCCATACTTAATTGACACGAAATACTTTACTTGCAGAAGAGAGATTCTGAGTACTATGTTTATACAGTACACTGATAATGATGCATAGAATTTTTTTGTAAGAAAAAGGAACAGATTAATCCATTCTGTTGACTGTAGCAGCCTACTGCGAACGGCCCATTTATATCACTTTGTCCTGACCTTTGCTTCAGAAGCCTGACTGGCAAAGCGGCGCAATGGGTGCCCCTTTCTATAGTTAAGAAAAACTGCCAGTTATATACAAAGATATATTTTCCTGCCGGTTGATTCAAATGCATAAAAAATACAGTCACCCAGATGACTACAGATGCCAAGTCACAAATTTGATTAAATTCTGAATGAAGCGAAGTATCATTCAGGCGTAAACAATACACAGCCAAGACCAGTCCTACCTCTTCTGTCAATAAGTAAAGAACTCTCACTGGAAATTTTACCTGGAGCACTTACCAGACTTGCCAAGCAGAGAGTGATGTGATTTATACTTCTGTCCCTGACTAATGCCACAATTACTTGAAATACAGTATGCTTCCACACAGTCATATTTTTCTAACTAGTATTTGCCTTTAACAAAGATAAGATGTAGTTCATATCATGTTACTCACTTTAATGTCATAAAGTTAGGCTTAGAATAAATTAGTTCTACAAATGGAATTTTAAGTAAGAGTAAAAGCATTGTAGGAAAAAAGAAGCACAACAAGGTTCCTGAACCCATGTAATAAAATTTAATAAAGGCTAGTGTACATAACATGCAGGAGAAGAAAAGCAGGCAGGACAAACGTAATAGCGTGGATCAGGAAGGCCCGGACACAGCCAAAATGAACCTGCAGACATGAACCACTGAGAAAACCCTAGGGCTGCCTTGTAGCCACAGAGCTGAGGGATCTTGAGCAGAGGGAACAAGGTGGAGTCACTCAGATGCATCTTCCCCATGTATAAGTGGGAGGCAAACCCACTTTGAATCTTCCTTTGAACTTTCGCTTTATCCCAACTCCACATTCTCAGCTTTAGGAATTTTAACGAAGATATTTTACCTTGCAACCCAGCATACACAGAGACATAGTATAGTGCTGGTGTATTCTAGTGTTTTCTATTCTACTATATCCTATTTCATCCTTCTAAAATTCTGGTTAAGTCACATGCTATGGGTTAAATTGTGTCCCCACCCAAATCTTATAGGTTGAAATCCTAACACCATATACATTAGAAGGTAGCATTATTTGGAGTTTGTCTTTTTTCAGAATTAATCAAGTTAAAATGAGGTCATTAGGGTGGGCCCTAATCCAGTATGACTGGTGTCCTTATAAATAGGTGAAATTTGAACACAGTGGTGTGCAAGAAGGATGATGCTGTGAAGAGACATAGGAGAAGACAACCATCTGCAAGCCAAGGAGATAAGTCTAGAATGGATCTTTCCCTCACAGCCCTCAGAAAGAGGCAACCTTGCAGACACCTTGAGTTCAGACTTCTAACCTCCCGAACTGTGAGAGACAATACACGCCTGTTGTTTAAGCCACCCAGTTTGTGACTAGCAGAGTAAGACCTAACAAACTAATATAGAGCACTAATTTAATTTCATGACTCATTAATGGACCTTGAAGAGCAGTTTGGGAAAAAAATGAATCTAGTCCCACTTTTCTTCTCCAATATCCTTTGTTCTTTGAGCATGTGCTTGAACACTTGCAGTGACAGAGAACTTACTACCTCCCAAGGCAGGGGATTTCATCTCTGGGGACCTCCGGTACAGCTAAAATCTGATGCCTGTAACTTTGTCCCACTTCTCATCTTTCACCCCTAGGAGTCATATACAGAAGTCAAACTCCCCCTCCTCATGGTGACAGTCATTCAGCCTGGCATTTTGTATTCTCATGCTACCATATGTGTCCTCACTGTCTACCATAAGTGCTCTACTGTTCCCATTGTTTTCCATTCATCCCTTGAACAGGTATAGACCCATTTCTTCACCCTCATGGTGACCTCTCCTCCAAAGTGAGATCACCTGCCTCTCCTGCCAGCTAAATCCCAGCCCACCCTCACTCCTTACCTTCAAAAAAAAAATTTTTTTTTTTGAGACACAGTCTTGCTCTGTCACCCAGGCTGCTGGAGTGCAATGGTGCGATCTCAGCTCACTGCAACCTCCACTCGCCAGATCCAAATGATTCTCCTGCCTCAGCCTCCTGAGTATCTGGGATTACAGGCGCACTCCACTACACCCCGCTAATTTTTGTATTTTTGGTAGAGATGGGCCTTCACCAGGTCAGCCAGGCTGGTCTCCAACTCCTGACCTTAGGAGATCCGCCCGCCTCAGCCTCCCAAAGTGTTGGGATTATAAGCATGAGCCACTGCGCCTGGCCCACAAATCATTTTCTGATCCTGCCAACTCAGAGCAATATCTTCCTGTGTGAACATCTAAAGCGCCATGCTAAATAATAATTTGAAACTGGTTCATATTTATTAGCATTTAGGAAAACTGACTTTTTACAGTATTTACTAAATTTTTCATTTAATTTGGGGAGCTCGATGAAGCAGCAGCTTCAAGTGGTAAATTCTTGGTTGAAATGTCTGAGTTAGTGTCTTTGTAACTACCTTCTAACCTTTGTCTTTTATTCAAACCAGATTTTCCCAAAGTATTTTCTGACCTGCCTTCTCCGACCAGAGGTAAGTAAAAGCTCTGAATCAACAACTGGGGAAATAATTATGGACTCTTGTAAATCTGAAAGTAGCCCACTAAAAGAATTTTGTAGCCCCCTAATGCCTTTCTTCCCATCTGTTCTTTCCCCTCCCCTCTTTTTATCCTTATTCTAGCCACTACCTGGCATGAGCTCTGCTACTTTTATGGTTTTAACCACCAATGATATTGTGATGATGCTCTCATATTCTTCTCCAGCCCAGACCTCTTTTTTGAGCTCCACCCTCCACCTCTCTGGTACCTGAGCTCACAGACCCCTCAAACTCTACGTGTCCAAAATGGAACCTATCATCTTCCTGCCTTCCCCAGTAGCTCCCACCTTAGGGAATGACCTCATCATCTGCCCATTTGCCCAAGCTGGAGACATGGATATAACTCTAACACCTCTCTCACAGTCAATCACAAACTACCATGGGTTTCACCTTCTTTCTATTTCTCAGATTCACTTACTTCATTTTGAACCCTGAACACTGCCTAATTCAAGCTCTTGTTACTCCTTGCTTAGGTTAGTGCATCACCTCCAGCTGGTCTCTCTGCTTCTATCTTCCTCCATGCGATCCATTTCCCCTGCAATTTGAGTGATCTTTCCCAAATGTTAATTGATTATATCATTTTTGTATCAGTCAGGAATCATCCAGGAAACAAATGACTCTGAAAAGCAAATGGAACTAAATACTGAAAATTGATTACACGGGTGATGGAAGAGCTTGGAAGTGAAAGAGAGGATAGAGAGGCAGCCCAGGAAATAACAACAGCAGCAGAGCCTCTACCAGCCCAAGGGTAGAGGAACAAAGGGAGGTGGGATTATTACTGAAGGCTTGAGTCTGGGATCACCCAGAAGAAGTGGGAATGACATCTGACCTATCCAGAGATAGGGCCCCAGGAGAGATAAAGTTGCAACTGGTATTGCTGCCTGACATGGAAAGTCAGGGTGGGTTGGTTGGGGGACACCCCTTGATTTCTGCCTTCCCCTCACCATACAACTTCCCAGTGATATCTCCCTTTGGCCAAACACAGCCAGAAGCCAGTAGATACCAGAACCTGGGAAATGCAGCCTTCAGAAACCAAACAGAGCAGTACAGGGGAAGAGCTACAAAAGGATCTGGGGCACAAAGGCCCAGACCTAGGTGACCCCTCCTCTAGAAATTTTACAGTGTTCCCCTAAAGCCTCTGGCACAAAGTCCAACTGCTTGCTATGGAGGACAAGACTGTGCACTCTTGCTGTGGCTCCTGCTTGTCTGTAGGGTCACCTTTTACCTGGCGTACTGACCCTGCACCATCCTCACACTAAGCTCGTGCTCCCAGCTGGCTCTCTACCAGCAGTTACATGCCAACTCTCTCTCACTGCTGTGTCTTGACACATGCTACTCTCTAAACTAGAATCCACTCCCCACCTTTCCTGAGCTTCACACACACAGCTCCTACCCCAACGCCAGTCATGCCGCAGTGCACTTGTCAGCTGTGGGGAAGGCTTCTGGAACCTCTCACTCCATGTGCTCACCGGTCTGAATGGGTGCCCTTCTACGGGTTTCCACAGCACACTGCGCTCATCTTCCACATTGTATTATCCTCTTGTTACTGAAATTGTCAGCTTCCTGGTCTTCCTCATTAGAATGTAAACTCCTTAAAGGTAGGAAGAGTATCTTATTCGCCTTCTCGCTTACAATGCTAAGCATCGTGCTTAGTGCATTTAGTAAACACTTGCTGAATAAATGCATAAATTTGGTTTTAAGGAGAGTTAAACTTCACTCAGGATGGCAGGGCCGGTTCTACTTAAGACTTACAACTTTGTTTTTTAACCACAGCTTATTTTAAAATGTACTCAAAATATTTTGGTGCCAGAAAAGGTGTTTGTTTGTTTGTTTGTTGTTTTCCTTTCTGGAAACCAGAGAGTACCTACCATAGATTTTTGAGATACGATTTTAAGACTGAAAATCACCTAAAAATAGGAGGTGTGAAAGCTAAGAGGTAAGCAGCATTTTAATGCCCTCCAAACTATTTAAGAGTAACAATTTTTTAAACAATATTTCATTTAACAAATAATAATTTTTAATTCTCACGCATGTTCCAATTCATAATAAAGCAATGGTTTTCAAAAAGTGGTCCATGGAAACTTGGGAGTCCCAAGGTCAAAACTATTTTTATAATAATACTAGGACATTGTTTTCCTTTTTCGCTGTCCTGACATATACGTTTATGGCACAAAAGCAATGGTAGCGCTATTATCTTAAAGTGAACTTAGGTAACGGCAGTAACTGTACTAGTAGGTCATTGTGTCCTTCACCGCCACATACTTATAGAAAAAAAAAAGATGAAAGTTTTACTTTAAAATGTCCTTTATAAAGCAGTACAAATTATTACTCTTATTAAATACTGACTCTTGTGTAAATATCTTTTTAGTATTTGGTATAATGAAATTGGAAGTATACATATTATAAAACAAAACACTTCTGTTGCTTACTAAAGTGTGATGGTTGCCTTTAATAAAGCTTATTTGTGGTTGAGTTGCAAGTGAACTGGCCACTTATTCCAAAAAATATCATTTTTACTTGAAAGAACAAATGACAAGCAGACTTGGGTATTAAGCAGGTATTTTCTTAAATATAAACAAAGTAAGCCTCTCACTTTAAAAAGCACCTGACAATATTTGTTGCTAATGGTGACATGTAAGGTTTCAAGCAAAATTTTTGAATACTCATATTTGCCATCATGAACTTGACCACTTCCCAATATTTAAGAACTTTTCGAATGAGATTGGTGGTCAGAAAAGTTGTTTCTCTGAATGAATTACCCCATACCCCATGGCTTAAAACAACACAAATTATTTATCTCCTAGTTGTATAAGTTCGAAGTATGAAACAGGTCCCACTGGACTAAAATCAAGGTGTCAGCAGGACTGTGTGCCTCTTGGCCGGAAAGAATCAGTGCTAAGAGAGACTCTGTTTCCTTGCCTTTTCTAGCTGCTGGAGGCCATTTGCATTCCTTGGCTCATGGCCTCTTCCTCCATCTTCAAAGTCAGCAACATAGCATCTCTCAGAACTCTGCTTCTGACATCACATCTTCCTCTTCTGAGCCTTTCTTTCAACTCCTTCTTCCACTTTTAAAGATCCTTGTAATTACATTGTGCCACCCTGGATAATGCAGGATAATCTCCTTAATTCAAGGTCAGCTCTTAGCAAACTTAATTCCATCTGCAACCTTAATTCCTCTTTGTCATGGAACCTAACATATTCGCATACTCTGTGGATTATGATATGTATATCCTTGGGGGAGCCATTATCCTGCCTATAACAGGTGAGGCTATTAACAAATGTGATTTGTAGAAATATTTCGCAATGAAATGTGTCAACATTTGAAACATCTGCATAACTTAATAAGCCAACATTTTCGAAACGACCACTGTCTGATGTTCAAAATCACAGGTGGGTAGAAGATTCATTCAAAATGCAAGACAGGTGGGTTTAATGTAACAGAGCACAAAAGTTTCATAAATATGGCTTCAGATTCCAAATTGTAACTAACCTTTTAGAAATGAATGCTTATTGAGTTTTGATGTAGCATCAAAGAAGAATATACACAATTATCTGAAAAGGCTGTGAAAATATGCTTCCTTTTCCAATTACATATCTGTGTAAATCTAGATTTTCTTAATGTGATTCATCTAAAACAGCAATATATTGCAACAGATTAAATGCAAAAGCAGATATGAGAATCTGTCTTCTATAAAACCAGATGTTAAAGATATTTACAAAAACATCAACAATACCACTCACTGTATTTTAAAATCATAGTTATTCTTCACAAAATATGCTTTCCTTGTTAACATGTAATAGGTTTTTTACTGTTACTTTTAAACAAATCAATACTTTTCAAAAAAATTTTAAGCTCTCAGTTTTAATTTCTAGTGTATATACTGGTAGATATAACTCACATAACAAAAGCTTTTTGGGATCCTCAATAATTGTTAAGAATGAAAAGATATCCTGAGACCAAAATATTTGAGAGCTGCTTAATTCTTCCAGAGAGAGAGAGGGAGATGAATATGAGCTCGTTAAATTCATATTCCACTTACTGCAGATCTTACTCATTCCTCAGCCTATATTGGCCCTTATAATGATCATGACTTATTTCTACAAGGGTCATACTGGGTTGCCAAGAGGCAAGCCTACCAGCTGAAAAAAAAGGAAACTCTACTGTCTGATTAAAGCAGCAGAGGTATAAAATAGAGCAGCTCTGTCCACAAAGGATAGTAAGGGAATGAGAAGGAGCGGGAAGGAGTTTGTGTGACCTCCCATCTGCCCACAAGGCAGTAGGTGCAGGAACCCAGAAGAGGCCACACCTACTGCCTTGCCTTCTTCCAACTTTTTTGGAAGCAAAAGTAGAGCATTAAATGTGCAATTAGACCATGGCTGGAGCTCTGCTAAGGGAATGTTTCCCTAAATGAAAGTTTATGGTGTATGCAATGTGTTGTGCTCATAAAGATCAGGAGAAGGTTGGTTTAAGTCACCTGGCTTTTTATTGAATGCCATTCTGTACAGAGAATCTGACAGGTACTTTCACATTTATCTTGGTATTTTAGTAATGCATTCTCACATCTAAGAACATAGATGTTCTCTATTGCAAATGTCTTTCTTATTGTCTCTGGAACCAAGTAGCTATACAGCCTGGGACAGCTCCTTAACCTCTCCAAGCTCCAGATTCCCATCTGTCACCTGTGAATAGTAATGCCTACCCATGAAGATTGTTATGAGGCTCAAGAAATAATAATAATAATGTATATGGAAAAGCTTTTTGATAAACTCAATTGTTTTGTAGAAGTGACACAGCCAAGGAGGAACTTGGTAAGGTGACTTTATTTCTCTCTCCCATTTTCATCATTCCCACCCTCAATTCAGCCCAGATACAACCAAAGTAAAATCATAGTTCTTGCTATAAAAATGAAGACTTAATATGGGGTTTCTTACACCTCTTCCAACCAAACTGTTACTACCAAGCCCCTTCTACATATAAAAATTCTATACCTTTCTCTGTTTTATGTTTTATTTATTACTACTTGGCAATATGATATTTATACAAGAAGAATTTGAAGTGCTCAGTGACTAAGTTGTGCAATCAATTACTCATTCAATAAAGATTTACATATCCACTAAGTGTCAGGCTCTGAACTAGGCAGTGGGGATGCAGCAAAAGAAAAAAGAAAAGAAAAGAAAAGAAAAGAACAACAACAACAACAAAAAGCATACAAACAAAAATCCCTGCCTACATCAGACTTGTATTTTAATGGATGGGTAGGGAAATAGGGAGTGAGATGATAAACATTATGTCAAAAGGTGAGATGACTATAGGGAAAGAAGCAGGAAGGAGAGATAGGGTGCTGGACATTGGTGACAGCATGAAGGGGGCGATTTTAAATGATGTAGTGAAGGCAAGGGTTTACTACTACAATGTCATTCAAGTGAGGGCCTCAAGCAGTTATTGTGGAGAAGACGGCTCAAGGCAGAGAAGACATCAGGTGCAAAGGTCCTGGTGTGTCTGGTGTGTTCACAGGCTAGCGAAGAAGCCAGGGTACCTGGGGAGGGTAAGGAGGGGCAGAGAGGTAGGAAATGAGTAGGGAGGGATGGTGTGGAGAGGTGGTGGGCAGGAGTCAGGGACTTCCCATCTCACCAGGGGAGGTTTTGAGCAAAGGACTGCATTGTGTGAGTTAAATGTTAAAAGAACCACTTTGGCTGTTGTATGGAGAATAGACTGCTGAGCAGCAAAGACAAAGAAAGACCAGGCTGGGTGCCGTGGCTCACGCCTGTAATCCCAGCACTCTGGGAGGCTGAGGCGGGTGGATCACCTGCGGTCAGGAGTTCAAGACCAGCCTGGCCAACATGGTGAAACCCTGTCTCAGCTGAAACTACAAAAAAAAAATTAGCTGGGTGTGGTGGTAGGTGACTGTAATCCTGGCTACTTTAGGAGACTGAGGCAAGAGACTCGCTTGAACCCGGGAGGCAGAGGTTGCAGTGAGTTGAGATCACGCCATTGCACTCCAGCCTTGGCGACAAGAGCAAAACTCTGTCTCGAAAAAAAAAAAAGACAGAAAGAAATAAGAAAAGAAAAGAAGGAAAGAACGAAAGGCCAACTGGGAGGCTTTTGAAACAATACAGTAGATAAAGTAGGGTGATCACAATGGAGACAGAAACAGAGTCTAGATATATTTTGATGGTAAAAACAACAGGATTTGTGCAAAGGTTGAATGTGGGTTATAAAAAGGAGGGAGGATGACTTTAAGGATTTGGCCTGACCAACAGGAATTTTGCAGCAGCCATTCACTTAGATGAGGTGGACTGCAGGGAGGCCAACCAGGTTTGGGGTGGTTAGGAAGATTAATAATTCAATTTTAGACATGTTAATTTTGAGATGCCTTTTTGACATCCAAAAGGCCATGGAGGTCATTTCATATAAGAGCCTGAAATTCACAGGAAGAGGTCTGGGCTGGGTATAAATTTGAGAACATCTACTTTCATATAATATTTAGAGCTGGGTTGAGATTAAATGGTATTAGCAAGATACTGAGCATAGATAGGGAAAAGAAGGATTTCAAAGACTGAAACCTGAGCCTTAAATCAGGAATATAAGGAAGAATCAGCAAAAAACACTAGAAGGAGTTTCCAGTGAAGAAGAAGTAAAACCAGGAGACTGCCATGATCTGAGAGTGAACTGAAAAAGTGTATCAGAAAGCGTGGGATGATCAACCATGTCAAATACTGCTGACCGATCACGTCAGGTGGATGAATTGACACGTGGATTTTGCAAAAAGAACATCGTTAACAACCTTGACAAGAACAGGGTAATGGTGGTGGTGGCAAAAGCCTGCATGGAGTCAAAGAAAGAATATGAGAAAGAATTCAAGAAGTAATATGAGAAAAGGAACTGGAGACAGCCAGTAGAGACAACCCTTTTGAGGAATTTTGCTATTAAAAGAAAACAGAAAAATAAAGAGGGAAAAGGGGAATGTGAAGTCAAAAAGTATCATTTTCTGGATTTTCAAATGGAAACATTTTAAGATGTTTACAGACATGGACTATATTAGTAATTCTCTATATGCAAATATACAAAGAACCAAAGAGGGACATAGATGTATTTTGTCCTTAATTTATCTTTTCATGAACGTAGTTAGCAACTGTACAATAAAAGAAAAAAAAAAGAAACCAAGCCTTGCAAAGAAACGGATGCCTTATCCCCGACATGCAGCTAAGCAGCAGATCTTACTTGGCCTCAGACTTCGAGCACAAATGAACCCAAATGGATTCAACTTTACTGAACTATGTATCGTTTATTTTGTTACTGAAATAAGAGTATCAGGCAACTGGAAATCAATGAATTGATTTAAATATTATGCAAAAGATGGAGCTATTACTATGGGCACATTTTTATGATTTAAAAATCACATTTCAGCATTTTCTCTATGTCAGAGGCTATGACAGGGCAGCATTGATTAACACATTCAGACCCAATCATCAAGAAAAAGACTTGGAACTGCAAATTTCTCTTGTAAAAGATGCCTTCTTAGGTCCATACCAAGTTCAAAGTTATTAAATAATGACAGTTGGGTTTGGGAGTTTTTTTGGTGTGTGATTTGTTTTAACTTTTATTATGAAAATTTCAAACCTATGCAAAAGTAGAATAGAATATGACCTTACCCCCATATGTATATAGGACCCAGCTTCCACAATGACCAACTCATAGCTACGCTTATTTCATCTCTCTCCCCAACCACTTCTCTCTCTCTAAGCACCAGACTATTTTGAAACCAAGCACAGGCATCACATCATGTCATCTATAATTATTTCAGTGTGCATGCCTAAAAAAGAACTCTTTTTAAAAAAAATCACATTATCTTTTTCACACGTAAAATTAGAATAGTCCATTCGTTCCATCAAATATTCTTCAGGGTTCACATTTTCTTATTTATGTTCTATAAATATGTTTTTACATGTGCTGCAGTTTTGTTTGAATCAGAATACTAACAAGTCCTACAAACAGACACATCATTTCTGAAAGGGACAAATTAAAACTGTTTTACATTTAAAACAGTTTTGGTTTTACAAGCAAATTACCAGAAGCACTTTAGTATTATAATATATAGTATAAAACCAATTTTGAATGAAATGGGAATAGTGTATTTTAAAATATAATTTAATAGGTTTAAATGAATCTTCCAAGTGCTAAAGTGCACTTTCTCTAACAAAAATAAAAAGGGAGGTGATTTGGGGCTGCCAATTACAAATACATTCACAACTGACATGAGCGTTTTCAGTTGAAAATATAAAATCTTCTTAAAATATGTATTTCTTCTGTTGGTTGACTTGGTTTTGTGTTGTAAACTATAGTTCATCTGTTCTTCCAGTTGCACTAACACCACCAGGCTAAACATTCTTCAGCTCAGTCCGGTCCTAAGCGATTATTCCCTTACCCCCTAAAAAAAAAAAGAACCAAACCGAAAAGCAATCAGTTACATGTTTGTTAGAAATTTTTGCATACATAAATTATAACTCTGATTCTGGATGCTAGGAAAACTTCGGCTGAAGCAAACAAGGAACACCTAAAAGTTAAGCAAATAGCTACCTTAAACCAATTTACTGCTTTTTACCGTCAGCATCACAGAGTGTCAGAACTAAAAAGAGGCTTTGCACTCCAAACCCCTCCTAACGGAGGTGAGCCAACAGAGGCTGAACGACTTGCCTGGCATCACGCAGCAAGAAGGGTGGTTCCCAAACCCAGACTATCCTACGACCAGACTAGATGTTTTCCCCTAATCTTACGTCATACCCAAATTGCTAGATTACGTCTGATTCAAAGCTACTGCTTTTCTGTAAAAGCCTCCCGTCCTCCTGGTGGAGCAAGATTTGGGAGAACTGCAGTCATCCCTCCATATACGTGGGGGATTGTATCCAGGACCCCTGCATATACCAAAATCCTAGCACACGCAAGTCACAAAATGGTCCCCGCGGAATTTGCGGAAAAAGTCAGCCCTCCATATGTGCAGGTTTCACATCCAGCAATTACTGTATTTTGAATCTGCCTTTGGTTGAAAAAAATCTTTGTATAAGTGAACCCACACAATTTAAACCTGTGTTATTCAAAGGTCAACTGTGCTTTTACATTTCATTTCTCTTTATTTCACTTTCTACAGTCACTTCAGAAAATGTTGTCAACTATTTTAAATGGCTTGTTCTTGTTTCACTATTTAATGTGTTTAATAAACTTTATTCACTATATACCCCTACTGACTAGTTGTGTCTTACAATTTTTATGCAATCCTTTTGGCCAAGACAGAATGAGACTTCAGTGCAGTTTTCAAAATGTAGTAAGCACCAGATTGTTCTCACCAGATTATGTTAATCTTTATCTTTTCAAACAGTCAACTTTCATATTTATAGTATGCATGAAAGTGCACCATAATACTTATCAATTTTCACTTCACAGCAAAGGTAGATTATGAATAAACTATGAAGTTTGCAAAAAATGCAGTATATTGAAAAGGAGCACCACATAGTTTGTTATAATAGCTCCCCCTAGTGATCATTCTCACTATTGTTTTCTGAACACCTTTTAAGGTTATTAATTTTAGTACTTGGTATTGTTACCTAGAAATTTTCTATCATGACTGTAAACAAAACATGTCATCACATGGTCATTTCAGCCCCACATATACTCACGAGAATTAACCCTATCAGCAGAATGGTTTTCAACTAGAAAAGAATGGTGTTATTTTGTTTTTCATTTAACATGAAATGGAAAAAAATGAAAAAGAACAAAGAATTCGGCAAATACAATTGATAATAATAACTGTGATTCATTCAGCAGTTCATATGTGCTATATATTCTGCTTAGCAATTATATGGGTTGTTTAATGTGATACTTGTATTACTTTAGGATATTAATATCATTATTAATTTCATTTTACAGATAAAGAAACTAAGTCTGGCCTAAGGACATACAGCTAGCAAGTGACAGAGCTGAAATTTGGATTCAGGTTGTCTGACTCCAGAGTTCACACTCCAAGCCACTATTCTATTCTGTTGAGGAAGCCACAAAATTACTTAGGTCCCAAATTTGTTTTTTGTTTTTTTGCTTTTTATAATAGAAAATCTGTTTGCCAGATTATTGCATTATTTATCCACCCTGCTTATATCACAGAAAGGCCCAAAGTCTTCCTGCCCTGGTGTTGCCATTCCTCCTTTCTGCATACTCACCTTTGTCTGTAGCTGCCACCCAGTTAAGAAGTAGTGGTGACCAATTCCAAAGTTGAGGTAAGAGGGATACAAGATGTGCCTAAAACAGCTTAAGTCAGAAAGTGAGAAAGTACTCAAAAAAAAAAAAAAAAAAAAAAAAACAAGAGGCAAGTCACAAAGACACAGGTGCCCAGATTGAAGAGACTTCTCCTGGCCAAACCTATAGCAATTTGAACACAAGCATGATTAATTTTAAATCATTGAAAAATTAAGAACTCATAAGTTCATACTAACATTAGATAGATAGGTGAGAGAGAGAGAGAGACATAAGAAGAAGGGAGGGCTCCTGCTGACAGGGAGGGCTCTTTCTGAGGGCAGACTGGTAAATGTGGAGGGAATGCAGGGATTTAAAAATAATCAATTTGCAATCATCATAGTGAGATTGGATAAGGCAAGAAACATTAATAGATTTCAAATCTAGAGAGAAATTCTGATGAGGAATCGAGGAATCAGATATTTGCATGATCTTAAGATATCTTCCCACCTACCACTTCTTAGTTGAAAGGGGGAAAAATAAAATGGTAATTATACAGTGGAGAGGTAAGACAACACTTTGATCTGGTGGTCGCATGTAACATCACTAACAAGAAGCAGATAGGCATCGTGTGTCTACAGATGTGAAGCCTCGAGATGAGCATGTCACACATGTATTGTTCTTACCAAGAATGCATAATCTGACTGCAACCACAAGAAAACAGCAGAAAAACCCAAATGATGAATATTCTGCTTTGTTAAAGGAGGAAGTATAATCTTTGAAACTGTCAAAATTATAAGACAAAGAAAAGCTATGGAAATAATCAAGATTAAAGGAGCTAAACAAACATGACAACTAAATGCATTATTTGTTTCCAGGTTTAATTACACACTGGAGGGGTAAAAATGCTAGAAAGAGCTGTTAGGTTAACTGACAAAACTGAAATATGAAGAGTAGATTATACAAAACTGCTGCATCATCATAAATTCACTGAACTTGATCACCACACTGGGGTTAAGATAATATCTCTATTCCTATAAAATATACACTGAAAGCCAGGAGTGGTGGCTCATCCCTATAATCCCAGCACTTTGCGAGGCCAAGGTGGGAGGATCACTTGAAGCCAGGAGTTGAAGATCAGCCTGGGCAAAGCTGAGGTTGGAGGATCACATAAGCCCAGGAGTTTGAGACTGCAGTGAGCTATGGTCACACCACTGCACTCCAGACTGGGCAACAGAGCAAGACCCCATCTGAAAAAACATAGAATAAAATAGAAAATATGCACTGAAGTATCTAGGGGGATATCATCAGGTAATTTACTATCAGTGGTTCAGAAAAAAATGTGTGTGTGTGTGTGTGTGTGTGTGTATGTGTGTGTATGGTTTAAGGGTATGGAGTTTCAATTTTGCAAGATGCAAAGAGTTCTGTGGATAGACAATGGTGGCAAAACAATGTGAATGTACTTAATACTACTGAATTTAAAAGGAGTTCAGATGGTAACTGTATTTTACCGCAATTTAAGAGACGGAGAACATGCAAATGATAAGATTCATGGGACATACAGCTAATAGGTGGATTTGGGTAAAGAACATTTGAGTGTTTTCTGTACTATTTTATTTTTTCAATTTTATGCAAGTTTAAAAGTGTTTCCAAATAAAGTTTTCTATATAAAGTAGTAATTCTTCCCATCGCAAAGCAGCTCCACCCGCCTCCCGGTGCAGCCTCCTAGGTGAGTGGCAGGAGAGGGGCCTGGAGGCAGCCATCCATTCTCAACCCTCTCACTCCGCGTGACCTGTTCATTCGCCCTTTCCTTCAAATGCTTCGAGGCTTAGATGACCAAACTGACCCTCACCAGATTTATCCCCACACACTACATTCTTTTAATGAATTGACTGGGTCCCTGGGGTAGGATAAACTCAGGAAATGGGGGTGAGGTAAAGGGCACTGGACCGGGAGACAGAGTCTGCATGTCTCGTCCTGATTCTGCGGATTAGCTGTGTGGCTGGGGCAACTCATTACCTCTGGGGGTGAACACTCTGATCTAGAATTTTTCTTTTAGTTGTTGTTGTTTTATTGTTGTTGTGAACACGCCACTGCACTCCAGTCTGAGTGCAGAGTGAGTTTGGCTGTAGGATGCAAAGATCCTATACTGCACTCAGACTGGAGTGCAGTGGCATGATCACAGCTCACTGCAGCCTTGACCTTCTGGACTCAACTGATCCTCCCACCTCAGCCTCCCAAGTAGCTGGGACTACAGCTGCATGCAACAAAACCCAGCTAATTTATTTTTTATAGAGACAGGGTCTCCCTATGTTGCCCAGACTGGTCTTGAACTCTTGGGCTCAAGTGATCCTCCCACTTTGGCCTCCTGAAGTGCTGGGATGACAGACGAGAGCCACTGCACTGGGCCTCAGAATTTTTTAAAGGTCCTTTGCAGTGTTATGATTTTGTATCTTACTTCCACCACTCCTGAGAACACAGTCACCAATTAAGCACTAGGTAATATGACTAATGATACAGCTAAAAATATTGAAACATTCCACATGTTAATTTTTCCTCCTGCTACTTAGCTTTTGGCAATATGTTGTTATGTTGCATTCTAGGAATACTAGAGATAAGGGTGTGTGTGTGTAGAGAAAAACAGAAAGAAGAGGAAGGAGGAAGAGAAAGAAAGGAAAACAGAATGATATTCTATCAGAATGAATGGCACTTACAACCGATAGCATTTTAAAATCTATAGCATCGACTCACAACTTAAAGTAAAGCCTTTCATTTGTAAACTGCTTTACAGTTTCAAAGTAATTTCATATCTGTTTTATCATTTTATCTTCCAAAGAACTCTGAGACAGTCAGGACAGACAATATTTTTATTTTAAAGATAAGAAAACTGATTTGATGAAGGCAAATGACCGCCAGCTAATTTGTGGTGGTTCACCAATTAGAATCCCAGCTTTTTGACCCTGTACTGATGCACTTCCCAATTTAAAAACCTATAAAATGTCTTTTCAACATCATACTGAATGGGCAAGAGCTGGAAGCATTCCTCTTGAAAATCAGCACAAACAAAGATGTCCTCTCTCACCACCCCTATTCAACATAGCATTGGAAGTCCTAGCTGGAGCAATCAGGCAAGAGAAAGAAACAAAAGGCACCCAAATAGAAAGAGAGGAAGTCAAACTATCCCTGTTTGCAGATGACATGATTGTATATCTAGAAAACCCCATAGTCTTGGCCAAATAACTTCTTCAGCTGATAAACAACTTCAGCAAAGTTTTGGGATACAAAACCAATATACAAAAATCACTAGCATTCCTATATACCAACAACAGCCAAGCTGAGAGCCAAATCAGAAAGGCAATCCCATTCACAACGGCCACAAAAAGAATAAAATACTTAGGAATACAGCTAACAAGGGAAATGAAAGATTGCTACAACAAGAATCACAAAACACTGCTCAAAGAAATCAGAGAAGATAAAAACAAATGGAAAAATATTCCATGCTCATGGATAGGAAGAATCAATATTATTACAATGGCCATACTGTTCAAAGTAATTTATAGATTCAGTGCTATTCCTATTCAACTACCAATGACATTTGTCACAGAACTAGAAAAAACTATTTCGTATGAATTAAAAAAAGAACCTGAGTAGCCAAGGCAATCCTAAGCAAAGAGAGCAAAGCTGGAGGCATCATGTTACCTGACTTCAAACTATATTACAGGGCTACAGTAACCAAAACAGCATGGTACTGGTACAGAAACAGACACACAGACCCATGAAACAAAATAGAGTACAGAAATAAGGCCCACCCATGACCATCTGATTTTCAAAAAAGCTGACAAACACAAGCAATGAGGAAAAGGCTCCCTTTTAAATAAATGGTGCTGGGATAACTGGTGACCCTTATGCAGAATATTGAAGTTGGGCCCCTTCCTTATGCCATATATAAAAATCAACTCAAGATGGATTAAAGACTTAAATGTGAAACCCAAAACTATAAAAAACCCTGGAAGACCCTGGAAGGCAATACCACTCTGGACATAGGAATGGGCAAAGATTTCATGATAAAGATGCCAAAAGCAATGACAACAAAAGCAAAAATTGACAAATGAGATCTAATTAAACTAAAGAGCTTCTGCACAACAAAAGAAACTATCAACAGAGTAAACAGACAACCTATAGAATGGAAGAAAAATTTGCAAAATACGCATCTGACAAAGGTCTGATACCCAGCATCTGCAGGGAACTTAAACAAATTTACAAAAGAAAAACAAGAAACCCCATTAAAAAGGGGACAAGGGACATGAACAGACACTTTTAGAAAGAAGACATACATTCAGCCCACAAACATATGAAAAACAGACCAGTATCATTGATCATTAGAGAAATGCAAATTAAAACCACAATGAGATACCATCTCACATCAGTCAGAAGGCTATTAATTAAAAGTCAAGGCTGGGTGCAGTGGCTCTCGCCTGTAATGCCAGCACTTTGGGAGGCCAAGGCAGGTGGATCACGAGGTTAGGAGTTCAAGACCAGTATGGCCAAGATGGTGAAACCCCATCTCTACTAAAAAAAAAAAAAAAAATTAGCCAAGCATGGTGGCGGCACCTGCAATCCCAGCTACTCGGGAGACTGAGGCAGGAGAATCGCTTGACCCTGGGAGGCAGGGGTTGCAGTGAGCCACGATCACACCACTGTACTCCAGGCTGGGTGACAGAGTAAGACTCTATCTCAAGAAAAAAAAAAGTCAAAAAGTAACAGGTGCTGATGAGGTTGCTTGTAGAAAAAAGGAAACACTTATTCACTGTTGGTGGGAGTGTAAATTAGTTCAACCATTGTGAAAAGCAGTATGGTGATTCCTCAAAGAGCTAAAAACAGAACTACCATTCAACCCAGCAATCCCATCACTGGGTATACATACAGAGGAATATAAATCATTCTGCCGTAAAGATACATGCACATGTATGTTCATTGCAGCACTATTCACAATAACAAAGACATGAAATCAACCTAAATGCCCATCGATGACAGATTGAATAAAGAAAATGTCATCTATATACACTGTGGAATACTATGCAGCCATAAAAAAGATGAGATCATGTCTTTTGCAGGAAGATGAATGGAGCTAGAGTCCATTATCTTTAGCAAACTAATGCAGGAACAGAAAACCAAATACCGCATGTTCTCACTTATAAGTGGGAGCCAAATGATGAGAATCCATGAACATAAAGAAGGGAACAACAAACACTGGGATCTACCTGACAGTGGAAGGTGGAGGGTGGGAGGAGAGAAAGGAGAAGACAAAATAGTTATTGGGTACTAGGCTTAATACCTGAGTGATAAAAATAATCTGTACAACAAACCCACATGACATGAGTTTACCTAAAACTTCACATGTACCCCCAAACCTAAAATAAAAGTTAAAAAAAAAGTCTTCTACAAAACAACAGCCTGCATGCTTCAAAAGTCACAGTCATGAAAAGCAAAGAAGAGCTGAGAAGCTGTTCTAGAATAAAGAAAACTACAGAAGCACAAAAAGTAAATTGAGTACGTAATTGTAGCTTGGATTTTGGATTACAAAGAAACATATTGCTTTTGTAAAAGACATTTCTGGGACAACTGCCAAAATTTCAATTTGGACTGTATTAGATAGTATTGTATCCATATTCGATTTTCTGAATTTGATAATTGCAACATGGTTATATAAGAAATTGCCCTTGTTCTCAGGAGACAGACACTGAAGTAGTTAGGGATAAAATGCTGTAGTATCTGTAACCTTCTTTCAGTTGGTTGAGGGGAAAAAAAGTGACAAGAAGAATAAAAAACAAGCTTAGTGCAGTGGCTCACACTTGTAATCCCAGCCCTTTGGAAGGATAAGATGAGAGGATCACTTGAGCCCAGGAGTTTGAGGCCAGCCTGCACAACATAGTGAGACCAAGTATCTACAAAAAAGATTAAAATTTTAAAAATTAGAAAAATATTAGCCAGGTGTGATTCACACCTGTAGTCCTAGTTACTCAGGAATCTGAGGTGGGAAGATTGCTTAAGCCCAGGAGGTCAAGGCTGCAGTGCGCTATGTGTGTTCAAATGCACTCCAACCTGGGCAACACAGTGAGACCCAGTTTCCAAAAACAAACAGAAGAGTGAAAAACATTATATGTATTAATATACTAGAACTACATATGATATAAAAGAGAAAGAGATGTGGCAAATGTGGAAAATCTAGGTGAAAGGTATTTACATGTTAATTGTTATATTCTTGTAATTTTTCTGAGGTCTGGAAGTTTTTCAAGATTAGAAATTTAGGCTGTGCGTGATGGCTCATGCCTGTAATCCCAGCACTCTGGGAGTTCGAGGCGGGCAGATTGCTTGAGCTCAGGAGTTCCAGACCAGCCTGGGCAAAATGGTGAAATTCCATCTCTACCAAAAATGCAAAAACTTATTCAGGCATGGTGGCGTGTGCCTGTGGTTCTAGCTACTCAGGAAGCTGAGGTGGGAGACTCTCTTGAGCCTGGGAGGCAGAGGTTGCAGTGAGCCAAGATTGCACCACTGCACTCCAGCCTGGGTGACAGGGTGAGACCTCATCTTGAAAAAAAAAGTTTAATAAAATAAATAATTAAGAAAACATCTGAGATGAAAACTCTCTAAGGAGTGTCATATTGTGCTTTCTAATATTTTTATTACTATAATAATAGTATGTCATGTTGCTGTTTGCATGATTTTTATGACTACAATATGCTATCATCTCATATGTCATTACTGAGAAATAGGATTTGTTCTGATATTTCAAACAAAATGTAAGGAACATAATCAATTTTTGAAGATCCTGGGTATTTTAAGGGTCAAATTCTCTAAACAACTTATGTGATTATAATTGTTTACCTTGAGGTTACTGAGATGTTTGAGGCTTTTCATCTAATCTACAGGACCCTCTTACCACTGAGTCCTCCTGTAGGAGACACACAGCCATTCAGATTGCTGCCACTGTCAATTCAAGGTCACTGCTGGGCTACTGACTATCCTATTACCACATTTACTCCCTAATTCTTCTTTCACTTTCACACTTTCCTATCGAACCACCGAAATCCAGCTTTGACCTCAACCCATCTACCAAAACAGTTTTTGCCACAGTCACCTATAACCTCTCTGTTGATAAATCGAATGTATACTTTTCTGTAATATGTATTACTTGATTTCTCAGAAACATTTAATAGATAACCATCCTATTCTTTCTAAAACCATCTCTTCCCCATCTTTCAAAGGTCTAAATTTTACTGATACTTCTATTTCGACTATTATTCCTTCTTCATCTCCTTGGAAAACATGGTCTTTTTCCCCTATGTTTTGGTTCTCCACTTAAAAAAAAAAAGCTATAATATTAAAAAAAACTATTTAGCTATTATTACAAATTCTCATGGATAGAGGTAGGGGAGAAGAGAAAGAAAAAACAGGAGGTAGGCATAGGCTAGAAGAAGCTATTATAAACATTTTGTCTAAAAAATGGTGTATTTTCACACTCACATTTCAGACTGGAAGGAAGTGTAAGGACATGTACAGGACCAACTGTGACCAACTTTTTCATCTCTTGTCCCTAGTACCTACTTGTGTGCTCCAAAGACTGCTGCCTTGATTTGAAGCAAAGGTTGGAGGAAGCCTATTTTGGCAGGATTATAGCCATACTACCTAGCACTTGGGGGAATCGAGATATATCTATATCTATATAGATATGATGACATACTGATATGGGATATATACATACCATATCCCTTTTCAGTTCTAATTGGGCAAAAGGAACTGTCAGGAAGTAGGACAGGAAATGCTTTAGCAGGAAGTTTTCAGACACTACTATCCCCATGTTTCTTCCCTACCCTCGCTACTTTCATCCAATACTCATGGATCGTGGTGGGAAGAATAGCTGGCTGGGAATACAAGGTCTCCTGCCCAAGGTTTAGCAGTCGTGATGGGAGTAGAGATTCCAGCAATCCAGAAAGGAAAACTGTCATTATTTAACAAGAATTTATTCAACGATCATTGCTGTGTGAGATGCTGGTGATTTCCAGACAGCATCTACTCTCCAGGAGTTCAGGGTTCAGTTGAGAGGTAAAGACCTAAAGAGATACAGTAATGTAACATATCACGTTAGGTATGTCCATGGGGCAGTGATGGGACAAGGTCCTGTTCTCTACGGTTGTCCAGTTAGACTACACAGAGGTAAAGCCTCTGTATTGAGATGAAAATTGAAGGATAAATGACTCATTCACCAAGTAGGAACTGAGGAGAATAATTAACTCCACACTCTGCACCTGAGACTTATAAGCAACAAAAAATAAAATAAATAAACATGTAACTGTGCTTTATATATACCATCAGGTGTTACTTACCAACAGGGATACATTGTGAGAAATGCGTCATTAGGTGATTTTGTCCTTATGCAAACCTCACAGAGTGCACTTACATAAACCTAAATGGTAAGCCTGCCTACCACACACCTAGGCTCTATGGCATAGACTATCACTTCTGGCTACTAACCTGTATAGCATGTGACTGTACTGAACACTGGAAGGAACTGCAATGCAATGGTAAGTATTTATGTATTTAAACATAGAAAAGGTACCATAGAAGTATAGTATAAAAGATAAAAAATAGTACATCTATACAGGACACTTATCATGAATGGAACTTGTGGAACTGGAAGTTGCTCTGGGTGAGCCAGTGAGTGAGTGGTGAGTGATTGTGAAGACCTAGGACGTAATTGTACACTACTGTAGATTTTATAAGCACTGTATGCTTAGGCAACAATAAATTTATTTTAAAAATCTTTCTGCTTCAATAATAAATTAACCTTAGCTTATGTAACCTTTTTACTTTATAAACTTTAAATTTTTTTAACTTTTTGACTCTTCTGTACTAGCACTTAGCTTATAACACAAACACATTGTACAGCTGTACAAAAATATTTTCTTTCTTTATATGACTACTGTATAAGCTCTTTATTACCCAAAGATTTTTTTTTAACTTTTTTCAACATTTTTGTTAAAAACTGACACACACACACAGACATTACCTAGGCCCGCACAGCCTCAGGATCATCAATATCACGGTCCTCCATTTCCATATCTTGTCCCACTGGAAGGATTTCGGAGTAATAACATGCACGGAGCTGTCATCTTCTAGGATAACAATGCCCTTGTTTGGAATACTTCCTGAAAGACCTGCCTGAAGATGTTTTACAGTTAACATTTTTTTATAAGTAGAAAAAGCACACTCTGAATAACAATAAGAAGTATAGTAAATACATAAGCCAGTGACACTCATTTATTATCCTTATCAAGTATTAAGATGTACTGTACATAATTATATGTGCCAGACTTTCGTATGACTGGAAGCTCAGTCGGTTTATCTGCACCAGCATCATCACAAACATGAGTAATGCATTGCACTACATTAGGAAGGCTACTATATCACTAGATGATAGGAATTTTCCAACTCCAGTATAATCTTATGGGACTACATTACTCATGCAGTTGGTTGTTGATCAAAATGTTGTTCTTTTTTTTTTTTCTCTTGAGACAGAGTCCACCTCTGTCGCCCAGCCTAATTTTTCTTTTTTTTTTTTCTTTTTTTTTTTTTTTTGTATTTTTAGTAGAGACGAGGTTTCACTGTGTTAGCGAGGATGGTCTGGATCTCCTGACCTCATGATCCACCCACCACGGCCTCCCAAAGTGCTGGGATTACAGGCGTGAGCCACCATGCCTGGCCCAAAATGTTGTTCTATGGTGCATGATTTTATGTATTAATGTATATATAGTATATATATGTGTGTGCATATATACGTGTGTGTATGTGTGTGTATATATATACATACATATGTATATATATAGAGAGAGAGACAGAGAGAGCTTGCCACATGGGAAGCTGGTAGCAGACCTGAAAAGTATGCCCAGCAAGGAAAAAGCTGATTCTGTGTTAGCCCTGTGAAGCAACATGGCATTATTCTTCTCAAGGGCTCCTTTGGAGTGTGTGGGAGTATATACCAAGAAGTCAAGGAGTCATGGATAAAGTGACACATCTTCAAGGACACTAATGCATTTTGATATTCAAAAATAGATATGTAATAATAGAGGCTGGGCATAGTGACTCACATCTGTAATTCTAGCACTTTGGGAGGCCGAGGCAGGCAGATCACTTGAGGTCAGAAATTTGAGACCAGCCTGGCCATCATGACAAAATCTTGTCTCTACTAAAAAATACAAAAGCGGTGGCCCACGCCTGTAGTGCCAGCTACTGGGGAGGCTGAAGTATGAGAATCACTTGAACCTGGGAGGCAGAGTTTGCAGTGAGCCAAAATTACACCACTGCACTCCAGCCTGGGCAGCAGAGCAAGACTCTGTCTTAAAAAAATAAATAAATAGGCCAGGTGCGGTGGCTCAAACCTGTAATCCCAGCACTGTGGGAGGCTGAGGCAGGTGGATCACTTGAGGTCAGGAGTTTGAGACTAGCCTGGCCAACACAGTGAAACACCATCTCTACTAAAAATAGAAAAGTTAGCCAGGCGTGGTGGCGGCTAATCCCAGCTACTCGGGAGGCTGAGGCATGAGAATCGCTCCACCGGGAGGTGGAGGTTACAGTGAGCTGAGATCATGCCAGTGTACTCCAGCCTGGGAGACAGAGAGAGACTCTGTCATAAGTAAATAAATAAATAAATAAATAAATAAATGTAACAGAATAGAAAATGCATGTGAAGTTTTTAAGAAAAACTACAAAGCTTAAAAAAATTCTCAGTATTTTAAGTATTTCACTTTGTCTCCTACCATCCCTGGGAGTTTGCATCTCTTTTCCTTTGCCCTTAGAGGCAAGTCCCTAATAATTTGCATAGAGAAAGGAAGAACTGCAATTAGGTGAGCATTATTGGTACTTTGGTAATTTGCGTTTGCCTTTTTTTTTCCTTTCACATTTTAGATCAACACAACATTTTATTTTTTTTTTTTCAGTGGAAAATAACTTTTATTGAGACCCCATGAGCTGCACAATGTGTTCCTGGCATTAAGCTCCTTCTTCTTTTGCAGTTCGATCTTTCTTGGGTGGTCACATGAACGCTTTCTTCTTTTCTATGGTCTGGAAGTGGCCATGGCCAAACTTGGAGGTGGTGTCTATGAACTTAAGGTCAATCTTCTCCAGAGCCCGCCATTTGGTCTGCACCAGTGAAGACTTATAGAGGGTGAGTACTTGCTTCTTGGTTCCCACCACTCAGTCTTTCAGCTGTGACCTATTTATTCATGGTATATAGTTTATCATAAACCAAGACCTTTTATATTATATGGATTCTGTCTCTGGCCTATTTATTCAATGGAAATTTGGTTATAATTGCAGGAGACTTAAAATTAATTGAGTAAGGGCTGCAAGATGGACAAATAGAAACAACTCTGGTCTGCAGCTCCCAGCAAGATCAATGCAGAAGGCAGGTGATTTCTGCATTTCCAACTGAGGTACCTGGCTCATCTCTTTGGGACTCGTTAGATAGTGGGTGCAGCCCATGGAGGGCAAGCCGAAGCAGGGTGGGGTGTCACCTCACCCAGGAAGTGCAAGGAGTGAGGGAACTCCCTCCCCTAGTCAAGGGAAGCCATGAGGGACTGTTCCATGAAGAATGGTGCATTCCAGCTCAGATACTACGTTTTTCCCATGGTCTTCACAACCCGCAAACCAGGAGATTCCCTCGGGTGCCTATGCCAGCAGGGCCCTGGGTTTCAAGCACAAAACGGGGTGGCCATTCGGGCAGACACTGAGCTAGCTGCAGGAGTTTTTTTTCATACCCCAATGGCACCTGGAGCACCAGCGAGAGAGAACCATTCACTCCCCTGGAAAGATGGCTGAAGCCAGGGAGCCAGGTGGTCTAGCTCAGCAGATCCCACCCCCATGGAGCCCAGTAAGCTAATATCCACTGGCTTGAAATTCTTGCTGCCAGCGTAGCAGTCTGAAGTAGACCTGGGAGGCTAGAGTTTGGTGAAGGGAGGGGCGTCTGCCATTACTGAGGCTTGAGTAGGCAGTTTTCCCTCACAGTGTAAACAAAGCCTCCAAGAGGTTTGAACTGGAAGGAGCCCACCACAGCTCAGCAAAACCACTGTGACCAGACTGCCACTCTATTTGCCTCCTCTCTGGGCAGGGCATCTCTGAAATAAAGGCAGCAGACCCAGTCAGGGGCTCCTAGATAAAACTCCCATTTCCCTGGGACAGAGCACCTGGGGGATGGGGTGGCTATGGGCACAGCCTCAGCAGACTTAAATGTTTCTGCCTGGCTAGCTCTGAAGAGAGCAGGGGATCCTCCAGCACAGCACTCGAGCTCTGCTAAGGGACAGACTGCCTCCTCAAGTGGATCCCTGACTTCCATGCCTCCTGACTAGGAGATACCTCCCAGCAGGAGTCAACAGATATCTCATACAGGAGAGCTCCAGCTAGCATCTGGCAGGTGCCCCTCTGGGACGAAGCTTCCAGAGGAAGGAACAGGCAGCAATATTTGCTGTTCTGCAGCCTCTACTGGTGATACCCAGGCAAACAAGGTCTGGAGTGGACCTCCAGCAAACTCCAGCAGACCTGCACCAGAGGGGTCTGACTGTTAGAAGGAAAACTAACGAACAGAAAGGAATAGTAACAACATCAACAAAAAAGATGTCCATACAGAAACCTCTTCTGAAGGTGACCAACATCAAAGACCAAAGGAAGTTAAATCCATGAACATGAGGAAAAATCAGCACGAAAAGGCTGAAAATTCCAAAAACCAGAATGCCTCTTCTCCTTCAAAGGATCACAACTCCTCACCAGCAAGGGCACAAAACTAGATGGAGAATGAGTTTGATGAACTGACAGAAGTAGGCTTCAGAAGGTGGGTAATAACAAACTTCTCCAAGCTAAAGGAGCATGTTCTAACCCAATCCTAGGAAGCTAAGAACCTTGGGAAAAGGTTAGAGGAATTGCTAACTAGAATAACCAGTTTAGAGAAGGACATAAATGACCTGATGGAGCTGAAAAACACAGCACAAGAACTTCGTGAAGCATACACCAGTATCAATAGCCAAATCCAACAAGTGGAAGAAAGGATATCAAAGATTGGAGATCAACTTAATGAAATAAAGCGTGAAGATAAGATTAGAGAAAAAAGAATGAAAATGAACAAAGCTTCCAAGAAATACGGGACTATGTGAAAAGACCAAATGTACAGTTGATTGGTGTACCTGAAAGTGACAGGGAGAATGGAACCAAGTTGGAAACACTCTTCAAGATATTATCCAGGAGAACTTCCCTAACCTAGCAATTCAAATTCAGGAAATAGAGAACACCACAAAGGTACTCCTCGAGAAGAGCAACCCGAAGACAAATAATCGTCAGATTCACCAAGGTTAAAATGAAGGAAAAAATGTTAAGTGCAGCCAGAGAGAAAGGTTGGGTTACCCACAAAGGGAAGCCCATCAGACTAACAGCGGATCTCTCTGCAGAAACCCTACAAGCCAGAAGAGAGTGGGGGCCAATATTCAACATTCTAAAGGAAATAATTTTCAACCCGTAATTTCACATCCCACCAAACTAAGCTTCATAAGCGAAGGAGAAATAAAATTATTTACAAGAGGGATTATTTATAGATACCTCTCAAAGCTTGCACCAATATACTATTACATTATAAATCCAAAAAAGAGAGCAGAATTTCCCAAAAATGTTTGACCACAGGAGTTTTATTTTAGTACACAAACTCCAGAGCCAGATGGCCTCCTTTGTTTAAATGCTGTCTCTAGAAACTGTGGCATCTTGGACAAGTCACTTAATCGTTCTGTGTCTTAGTTGCTGCATCTGAAAAGTTGGAATAATAAAAGCACCTACTTTATTGGGTAGTTGTGAAGTTTCAATGGGTTAGCATGAGTGAAGTGTTTGCAGCAGTACCAGCCTCATAGTAAACACCACAAAGTTTTGCTATTGTTAAAGCATTAGTTTTGTGTTGCTGTTATTCCTTATTCTAGTTGTCAGTAATTTAGAGGACTACACATTAACATCTCAGTGATCTAGAACAAATGGGGCAACTTGAGAAACTGTGCTGTATCTTGGTCAGTAGTTACCCAACCTAGCGGGTCTGAAAACAACAGATTGCTATCCCTCCCACCTGAGATTCTGATGCAGTTGGTCTGTGATGGAGACCAGAAATTCAAGACCTGTATTTCAAAACTCTAGGAAACTTTTTCCCCTCAGCATGTGAGAACTTTGAAGGTTTAATGAGAGATAAGAGAGGCTAGAATCCCACAATGGCTAGTGGGTTTATCCATGGCACCACCAATTGAACTAGTCTGTTAAACTACTCATTTAGGCTGGGCGCGGTGGCTCAAGCCTGTAATCCTGGCACTTAGGGAGGCCAAGACCAGCGGATCACGAGGTCGGGAGATCAAGACCATCCTGGCTAACATGGTGAAACCCCGTCTCTACTAAGAAATACAAAAAACTAGCCGGGCCGCGGTGGCGGGCGCCTGTAGTCCCAGCTACTCAGGAGGCTGAGGCAGGAGAATGGCATAAACCCGGGAGGCAGAGCTTGCAGTGAGCTGAGATCTGGCCACTGCACTCCAGCCTGGGCGACAGAGCGAGACTCCGTCTCAAAAAAAAAAAACAAAACAAAACAAAAAAAAACTACTCATTTTCTGCAGTGGTTTAAGGCAGTTGCAAGGAAACATGAGTGACGCCTTCCAAAAGGGATATTAGTATCTCATGGTCCAGAGCAATGTGGAGAAGGGCAAAAAAATGGATAGGAGGTATGGGAAGAGACAACAATAAAATAATTCACACCAAAGATAAATGCATTTCACTGTTTTCTAGACATTGTCAGTGTCCCTGCCACACGTTATACCATTTTGCAATCCCAGCAACAACAAAAAATAGTGATTGTTTCTCCAAAGTCTGCCCTACAGAATGAACTATTGCATCTTTGGGTTTCTGCCTATCAGGGTGAAATATGGTATGTTAGTATAATTTTAATTTGCATGGCCTTAATTTGCATATGTTCTTTAGATGTTTAGGGCTATTTGTATTTATTTTTTTGTAAACTATATGGCTTTGAATTATCTTTGTCACAAGTGTAAGCTGTTCCATAACAGCTTATGCTATTATGGGTTATGTTCATAAATCACCCCTACGGAAAATAGAATGAAGTATAGTCATTTTCATGGTCACTTGCCCTTCTTATTGCTAAAGGAACCAACAGAGCACCAAAGAGACTTTATATCTGTTCCTCAACTGAAGTAGACCAGGCTATTCCCTGGTTCACCCTAGTACCAACAGCCAGTTTCCTTCCTCATGCAAACCAAAATATCATAAGTCTCTTTTTTGGAGAAATAGGAGACTTACTCCACATGTTTAAAGGATCTATATTATCTGTCATTTTCTTAATCTTGGAAGCAAACATAGATTGACTTCAAAATGTTATATTTTTCCATGTAGCAAAGAGAAATGTCATGATGAATCAAATGAATCAAAAGATCTATTCACACAATTATGGTATTTTGTAAACTGAATATGGGTACTTAACATGTTGTGAAAATTAAATTGCTTGTGGTACTTAAGCATTGAATTAATTAAAACTCCTCTAATTCAAAAATGTTATCTGCTAAGCATAATATATTGATTTAAGGTCTGAAAAAAAGCCCTTTTTTAAATTATGTTTTGTTATTGTGTTAATTACAATGGCCAACAAAATTAGAACTTAGTTATTACACTTGATGGAGAAACTTATGTCATGCATAACTACAGTTGAACCCAACATGGGAAAAGCCACTGGTTTCAGCTAATGTGGAATTAATTTATACTCTGAAAAGCTTACTAACTAGAAGGTACTTTAAAGTTATTATATTGATTATAATATCATAAATATCTAAAATAATGGATTTTTTTTCCTGAGCACACACATATTTTCTTTCTCTTTTATTCCTAATGCAGGAGTAAGCAGAAAGGACACTATTATCTAGCCACTCCACGTGGGCTCTCATCCAATAAAAGGGACACAGACACTAAAGAATGATCATACAAAACACTAAATATATCATTTCCCATTAGCACAACACACATCTTATTCCTGGTAGTAGAAATTAGGCCATGTTAATGTGAAAGTCCAATAATGAGAGTGTAAAAATTAATACACATCACTAAGATGAGTTTCAAGTTTCCAAGAATTAACCCAATTCTCTTTTTAATATGCAAACTGGTAGAAGATGTTAGGAGGCTTTTGGTGAAAGAAGAAGAAAGAGGAGAGTGATGATTAATTTTACCTGTCCACTTGGCTGAGCCACAGTACCCAAATATATGGTCAAACATTATTCTAAATGTTTCTGTAAAGATTTCTTTTAGATGAGATTAACATTTGCAGCAGTAGACTGAGCAAAGCAGACTATCCTCCATAATGTGGGTGTGCCTCATCCAATCAGTTGAAGGCTTTAATAGAAGAAGACTGAACTTGGCCGGACACTCTGATTCATGCCTGTGATCCCAGAACTTTGGGAGGCCAAGGCAGGCAGATCACTTGAGGTCAGGACTTCGAGACCAGCCTGGCCAACATGGTGAAACCTCGTCTCTGCTAAAAATACAAAAAAATTAGCCAGGCAAGGTGGTACACACTTGTAATCCCAGTTACCCAGGAAGCTGAGACATGATAATTGCTTGAATCCAGGAGGCAGAGGTTGCAGTGAACTGAGATCACGCCACTGCACTCCAACCTGTGTGACAGAGCGAGACCCTGTCTAAAAAAAAAAAAAAAAAAAAAAAAAAAAAAAAAAAACAAGAAAGAACAAGATTGAACTCCCCCAAAGAAGGAATTCTGCCAGCAGACTGCTTTTGTACTCATACTGCAGCATCACCTCTTCCCTGAATCTACAACCAGCCTGCCAACCCTGCAGATTCCAGATTTGCCTGTCTCCTCCACAATTGTATGAGCTAAGCTAATTCCTTGAAATAAATCTCTCAAGTGGGAAATCCAAGATGGTCAATTAGAAGCAGCTGCGGTCGGCACTCATGGAAACGAATGAAAAAGGGTGAGTAAATTCAGCACCTTCAACTGAAATATCCAGGTTCTTACATTGGGACTAACTAGGCAAACAACTCAAACTACAAACAATGAAAAAAAGCTGGTGGGGTTGGGGAGGACAACAGCCCACCCAGGAGCAGCATAAAGCCAAAGGAACTCCCTTCCACACCAAGGGAAGCAGTGAGTGATTGTGCAACACAGTCTGGGAAACCAAGCTTCTCCCATGAATCTTTGCAATCTGTGGATCAGGAGATCCTCTCATGGGCCCACGCCACTGGGCCTTGGGTCCAATACACAGAATTGTGTGGAGTCTTGGTAGAACAGCCACTCAGGCACACACAGTTTTATATGCTGCAGCCCCAGGATCCCCAGTGAGGTGGGAAATCCATTCATACATATCTCTAGGAAGGGGGCTGAATCCAGGGAGCCAAGCAGCCTCGTTCTGCATGTCCCACAACCATGACACCCCACAAGTTAAGTCCCACTGGCTTAGAATTCCAGCCAGCTGATGGCAACAGACTGGAATCTGCCTGAGACAGGTCTGAGTTCACAGCGGGGATGGGCAGGTGCCATCTCTGCAGTTTGGTTGACTCAGCCATTCCAGTCTGCCAGCTTTGGAGAATACAAATGGGCCAGAGAAGGAAGGGTACCCCCTAACACAGCACACTTGCTATACCAAAAAGCAACCAGACTGCTTTATGCTGCTTGCTGATCCTGTTCCTCCTGACTGGATGAGACCTCCCAACAGGGGTCTCCAGCCACCTCCTACAGGTACGTTTGGGCAGCAACAGGTCAGTACACCCCTGGGATGACACTTCCAGAGAAAAGAGCAGACTGCCGTCTTTGCTCTTTCACAGTCTTCATTGGTGATATCTCCAGGTATGGGAAAAACTGAGGTAACTAGGGTCTGGAGTGGACCTCCAGCAAACCACAGCAGCCTTATGATAGAGTAGCCTGACTGTTAAAAGAAAAACAAACAAACAGAAAACAACAACAACATCAACAAAAGGGACTCCCCAAAATCCCCATTCAAAAGTCAACAACCTCAAAGATGAGAAAAAAATTAATGCAAAAGTGCTGAAAACTCGGAAAGCCAGAGTGCCTCTTCTCCTCCAAATGACCACAACCCCTCTCCAGCAAGGGCACAGAACTGGGCTGAGGCTGAAATGGCTGAATTGACAGAAGTAAGCTTCAGAAGGTGGGTAATAACAAACTTCACTGAGCTAAAGTATTTTGTAACCCAATGCAAAGAAGCTAAGAATGATGATAAAACAATACAGGAGCTGAAAGCCAGAATAGCCAGTTTAGAGAGAAAAACAACTGACCTGATGGAGCTGAAAAACATTATACAAGAACTTCACAATGCAATCATAAGTATCAATAGTAGAATAGACCAAGCAGAGGAAAAAGTCTCAGAGCCTGAAGACTATCTTTCTGAAATAAGACAGGCAGACAAGAATAGAGAAAAAAAGAACAAAAAAGAATGAACAAATCCTCTCAGAAATATGGAATTACGTAGAAAAACTAAACCTACAAGTGATTGGAGTACCTGAAAGAGATGGGAAGAATGGAACCAAGTTAGAAGACATACATCAGGATATCAACCAGGAGCACATCCCAACCTAGCAAGACAGGCCAACATTCAAATTCAGGAACTGCAGAGAACCCCAGTGTATTAGTCTGTTCTCATACTGCTAATAAAGACATATCTGAGACTGGGTAATTTATAATGAAAGGGGTTTAATTGACTCACAGTTCCACGTAGTTAGGGAGGACTCACAATCAAAGCAGAAGATGAATGAGAGGCAAAGTCACATCTTACATGGCAGCAGGCAAGACAGCATGTGTAGGGGAACTCCCCTTTATGTAACCATCAGATCTTGGATATCTTGAAACTTATTCATTATCATGAGAACAGCATGTGAAAGACCTGCCCCCATGATTCAGTTGCCTCCCACTGTGTCCCTCCCATGACACATGGGAATTATAAGAGCTACAATTCAAGATGATATCTGGGTGAGGACACAGCCAAATCATATCACCCAGTAAAATACTCCACAAAAAGATCAACCCCAAGACACATAATTGTCAGATTTGCCAAGGTCAAAATGAAAGAAAAAATGTTAAGGACAGCCAGAGGGAAAGACCAGGTCAACTACAAAGGGAATCTATCAGACTAACAGCAGATCTCTCAGCAGAAACCCTACAAATCAAAAGAGAGTGGAGGTCAATATTCAACATTCTTAAAGAAAATAATTTTAAACCCAGAATTTCATATCCAGCCAAACTAAGCTTCATAAGCACAGGAGAAATAAAATCCTTTTCAGACAAGCAAATGCTGAAGGAATTTATCACCATCAGGCCTGCCATGCAAGAGCTCCTGAAGAAAGCACTAAATATACAAAGGAAAAACTGGTACCAGCCACTACAAAAGCACACTGAAACACACAGATCAGTGACACCATGAAGCAACTGTATCAACAAGTCTGCAAAATAACCAGCCAGCATCATGATGACAGGATCAAATTCACATATAAAAATACTAACCTTAAATGTAAATGGCTAAATACCCCAATTAAAGCACAGATGGCAAGCTAGATAAAGAGCTAAGACTCAAGAGACCCACCTCAAGTGCAAAGACACACATAAGCTCAAAGTAAAGGGATGGAGGAAAATTTATCAAGCAAATGGAAAACAGAAAAAAGCAAGCGTCACAATCCTAATTTCTGACAAAATAAACTTTAAACCAACAAAGATTAAAAAAAAAAAAAAAAGAAGGGCATTACGTAATGGTAAAGGGATCAATTCAACAAGAAGAGCTAACTATCTTAGATATATATGTACCCAATATAGGAGCACCCAGGTTCATAAAGCAAGTTCTTAGAGACCTACAAAGAGCTTAGACTCCTACACAATAAGAGTGGGAGACATTAACATCCCACTGACAATATTGGACAGATCACTGAGACAGAAAATTATCAAAGATATTCAGGACCTAAACTCAGCTCTGGATCAAGTGGACCTAATAGCTATCTACAGAACTCTCCACCCTACAACAACAGAATGTACATTCTTCTCATTGTCACACAGCACTTAATCTAAAACTGATCACATATTCACAAGTAAAACACTCCTCAGCAAATGCAAAAGAACTGAAATCATGACAGTCTCTCAGACCACAGTGCAATCAAATTAGAGCTCAAATTTAAGGAACTAACTCAAAACCACACAACTACATGGAAATTGAACAACTTGCTCCTGAACAACACCTAGGTAAATAATAAAATTAAGGCAGAAATAAGTTCTTTGAAACTAATGAGAGCAAAGACAATGTGCCAGAGTCTCTGGGATGCAGCTAAATCAGTGTTAAGAGGAAAGTTTACAGGACTAAATGCCCATATCAAAAAGCTAGAAAGATCTCAAGTTAACAACCTAACATCATAACTAAAAGAACAAAAGAACCAAGAGAAAACAAACCCCAAAGCTAGCAGAAGACAAGAAATAACCAACATCAGAGCTGAACTGAAGGAGACAGAGACACGAAAACCCCTACAAAAAAATCAACGAATCCAGGAGTTGGGTTTTTTTTTCCCAAAAATTAATAAGACAGATCTGTAGGCTGCACTAATGAGAAAAGAGAGAAGAATCAAATAAACACAATCAGAAATGATAAGGAGGATATTACCACTGACCCCACAGAAATACAAACAACCATTAGAGAATACTATAAACTCCTCTATGCACAAGAACTAGAAAATCTAGAAGAAATGGATAAATTCCTGGACACATACATCCTCCTAAGACTGAACCAGGATGAAACTGAATCCTTGAATAGACAAATAATGAGTTCTGGAAAGGAGGTAGTCTACCAACCAAAAAGACAAAAACAAAGACCCAGGACCAGATGTACTCACAGCTGAATTCTACTACAAAGAAGAGTTGGTACCATTTCTACTGAAACTATGCCAAACAAAATTGAAAAGAAGGGACTCTTCCCTAACTCATTATATGAAGCCAGCATCAGCCTGATACTAAAACCTGGCAGAGATACAACAAAAAAAGAAAACTTCAAGTCAATATTCTTGATGAACATCAATGTAAAAATCCTCAGTAAAACACTGGATAGTTGAATCCAGCAGCGCATCAAAAAGCTTATCCACCATTATCAAATTGGCTTCATCCCTGGGATGCAAGTTTGGTTCAACATACACAAATCCACAAATGTGATTCATACTCATAACATAAACAGAACTAAACAGAAAAACCCCACCATTATCTCAACAGATGCAGAAAAGCCCAACAATAAAATTCAACATCCCTTCATGTTAAAAACTCTCAATAAACTAAGTGTTGAAGGAACACACCTCAAAATAGTAAGAGCATGACAAACCCACAGTCAATATCATACTGAATGGACAAAAGCTAGAAGACTTCCCCTGAAAAACAGCACAAGACAGGGATGCCCTCTCTCACCACTCCTATTCAACATAGTATTGGATGTTCTGGCCAGGGCAATCAAGCAAAAGAAAGAAATTAAGGGCATTCAAATAGGCACTCCAGCCTAGACAACAGAGTGAGACTCTATCTGAAAAAACTATATAAATATATATAGTTATATATATAGTATATATAGGTATATATATAAGCTATATATTATATATATATAATTGTTTGCAGAAGACATGATCCTGTATCTAGAAAACCCCATCATCTCAGCCCAAAGAGCTTCTTAAACTGATAACTTGAGCAAAGTCTCAGGATATAAAATCAATGTGCAAAAATCACTAGCATTTCCATGGAACAACAACTGGCAAACAGAGAACCAAATCAGGAATAAACTCTCATTCACAATTACTGCAAACAGAATAAAATACCTAGGAATACAGCTAACAAGGGACATGAAGGACCTCTTCAAGGATAACTATAAACCTCTGCTCAAAGAAATCAGAGAGGACACAAACAAATGGAAAAACATTCCATCCTCATGATAGGAAGAATAAATATTGTGAAAATGGCCACATTGCCCAGGGTAATTTATAGATTTTATGGTATTCACATTAAACTACCATTGATATTCTTCAGAGTATTAGAAAAAACTATTCTAATTTCATATGAACCAAAAAAGAGCCCATATAGCCAAGGCAATCCTAAGCAAAATGAACAAAGCTGGAGGCACCACACTACCCAACTTTAAACTACACTACAAGGCTACAGTAACCAAAACAGCATAATACTGGTACAAGAACAGACACATAGACCAATGGAACAGAATAGACATCACAGAAATAAGACTGCACACCTACAACCATCTGATCTTCTATAAGCCTGATAAAAACAAGCAACAGGAAAGGGATTCCCTAATTAATAAATGGTACTGGGAGAGCTGGCTAGCCATATGCACAAAATTGAAACTGAACCCCTTACCTTACACCTTATATAAAAATTAACTCAAGATGGATTAAAGACTTAAAGTTAAAACTCAAAACCATAAAAACCCTAGAAGAAAATCTAGGCAATACCATTCAAGACATAGGCACAGGCAAAGATTTCATAAAGAAAACACCAAAAGCAATTGCAACAATAGCAAAAATTGACAAAGGGAATCTAATTAAACTAAAAGGCTTCTGCACAGCAAAGGAAACTATCATCAGAGGGAACAGACAACCTACGGAATGGGAGAAAAAGTTTCCAATCTATCCATCTGACAAAGGTCTAATAACCAAAATCTATAAGAAACTCAAAGAAATTTACAAGAAAAAAAAACAACCCTATCCAAAAGAGGGCAAAGAACATGAACAGACACTTCTCAAAAGAAGACATGCATGCAGCAGCAAATATATTAAATAAAGCTCAACTTCACTGATCATTAGAGAAATGAAAATCAAAACTACAATAAGATACCATCTCACAAGCTGGGTACAGTGGCTCACTCCTGTAATCTTAGCACTTTGGGAGGCTGAGGCAGGCGGATCACTTGGGGTCAGGAGTTTGAGACCAGCCTGGCCAACATGGTGAAACCTCATCTCTATTAAAAATACAAAAATTAGCTGGGTGTGGTGGCACATGCCTGTAATCCAACTACCTGGAAGGCTGAGGCAAGAGAATCGCTGAAACCCAGGAGGCGAAGGCTGCTGTGAGCCAAGGTCATGCCACTGCACTCCAGCCTGGATGACAGAACGAGACTCTGTCTCAAAAAAAAAAAAAAAAAAGATAACATCTCACAGTATTCAGAATGACTATAAAAAGTCAAAAAAGAACAGATGCTGGCAAAGTTACAGAGAAAAAGGAACACTTTCACACTGTTGGTGGTAGTGTAAATCAGTTCAACCATTGTGAAAGACAGTGTGGTGATTCCTCAAAGACCTAAAAACAGAACTGCCATTCGACCCAGCAATCCCATTACTGGGTATACATCCAAAGAAATATAAATCATTCTATTATAAAGATACATTCACACATAATGTTCATTGCAGCACTATTCACAATGGCAAAGACATGGAATTAACCTAAATGCCCATCAATGATTGACTAGATAAAGAAAATATGGTACATTTTGACCATAGAATACTATGCAGTCATAAAAAGGAATGAAAACATGTCCTTTGCAGGGACATGGATGGAGTTGGAAGCCATTATCCTCAGCAAAACCAAATATCACATGTTCTCACTTATAAGTGGGAGCTGAATGATGAGAACACATGGACACAGGGAAGGGAACAACATACACTGGGGCCTATTGGAGGGGGTTGTGGGGAAAGGGAGAGAATCAGGAAGAATAGCTAATGGATGCTGGGTTTAATACATAAGTAATGGGATGATCTGTGCAGCAAACCATCATGGCACACATTTACCTATATAACAAACCTGCATATCCTGCACATGTACCACTGAACCTAAAATAAAAGTTGAAGAAAAAAATTTAAAAATTTCTGTCTCCTCTCTCCCTCTCTTTCTCTCTCTTTCTCTCTCTCTCTCTCTCTCTGTCTCTCTCTCTCTCTCTCTCATACACATACACACACATGCATGCACACACATACACATACCCTATTTGTTCTGTTTCTCTGGATAACTCTGACTAATACAAACAGTAAGGGGTTTGCAGGTTAAAACCTGGAAATAGCAATGTGGGAAGGGGTAAGTGTAAAGAAAGAGCCTTCAAATGGAGAAATGTCTGACTAAGCAGCTGATGTATCTGCCATGGATTAGACACCCACACAGACATCACATCAGTTCAGGCGCCCTCCAGCTGGGACACAGGTTCTTACACCCAAGCTAAACCACTCATCTGCCATACAGCCAGCACACAGTAATAAGGGGAGCTCTGGGTGACTCAGCCCTGCTCACATCTAAAGCTCAATCTCTCCCAACTTGTTCCTGTTTTGTTTCCTGAATTTGTGTGTGTCAGCCTCTGATTTTATACCCATCCTTGGAAGCTCCTCAACATCACCATCATCTCTACATCCTGATGATTTAGTTTCTTCAGTTTAACACTTGGTAGTCCTCCATGAATGTGCTTTGCCATGTGTCCTCCAGCTTTACCAACTCTTGGCATTTCTTCAAACAGGTCTGGATCTCTAGCACCTTCCCTAGAAGGCTAACCATTCATTAAGGAGAGACCAGTCTCACCTCATCTTGGCAACAGGGTCTTCCTTTACTATAGGCTTGTGAGGTCCTCTCAGTTCAGGGTTCTCATCTTCTCTTTAATGATACCTGTAGAGACCTCATAAAGGAAACAAAAGTATTATTTGTAAACAGCAGAACCTGCAAAAGGGTGTTAATAAAATAAAATTTACTAGACAGCTAACTAAAGTATAAATACATATAAAACTAACAACATAAAACATTAAAATATGGTTACACCCATTTTACTGATGAGAAAAACGAGGCTTGGAATGTTCTCCAAGAGATGCCCAAAGTACCATAGTTGGGTTCTATATCCATATTGGTTATCAGATTCCAGAGCACATAGTCTTTTTAAAAAAATTTTCTTTTTCTTTTATTTTGTTGTAAGCTCTGGGACACAGGTGCAGGATGTGCAGGTTTGTTACATAGGTAAACATGTGCCATGGTGGTTTGCTGCACCTATCAACCCGTCATCTAGATACTATCCTGATGCTCTCCCTCCCCTGCCCCCACACCAGTAGGCCCCAGTGTGTGTTATTTCCCTCTCTGTGTCCATGTGTTCTCATTATTCAGCTCCCATGTATAAGTGAGAACATGCAGTGTTTTGTTTTCTGTTCCTGCATTAGTTTCCTGAGGATAATGGCTTTGAGCTCCATCCATCCCTGCAAAAGACATTATCTCATGTGCACATTCTGCACATGAATCCCAGAACTTAAAGTATAATTTTTTAAAAAATGAGCCAAAGACCTTAACAGACACCTCCCGAAGAAGAGCTATAGATGGCAAATAAGCATATGAAAAAGATGTTCCACATCATATGTAATCATTAAATTAAATGAAATTAAACAACAACGAGATAGCCCTACACACTTATTAGAATAGTCAAAATCCAGAACACTAATGCTGGGGATGTGTATAAGGGCAGTGAGAGAGAAGGAGATGTCAAGGTAAGGAGACAAAGAGCTAGTCAACTTAGTTGGAGAACAGAATCTAGCAGTCTACATAAATATAATGAAAATTAAGTGCCAATTATATGTGAAACATTTTCTGAAATCTTTTACAACCTTGGAAACTAGGTATTATTACCTCTATTTTTAAGAGAGTATGCTGAGGCTGAAAAAGATTCTGCACTGTCTACTATGGTAGCCACTGGCCGTATGTGATGATTTATTTTTAAATTTTAATTAAATTAAATAAGACCAAGAATCAAGTTCATCATTCACACTAGCCCCACTGCAAGGGCTCTGAAGCCACATATGATTAGTGGCTGCCATATTGGACAGTGCTGTTCTAGAACATTTCCATTACAGCAAAAGTGCTATCGGAAAGCCTGGTGTAAATAACTTAGCCTAATCCTGTGACTGGTAAGTCATGGAGCTGTGGTTTAAGAGAAGATTTGTTTGACTGCAAAGCCCACTCTTTCCACCAGCAGGAGAATGAGCCCAAAGGTGTAGCTTGATTCTGAGCTAAAGGTGTTCTACACGAGAACTCACTACGGATGGCCTGATCTGGTCAGAACCAATCTGAGAATGCCCATGAATGAGCTTAAGCCTTTAGGGGCCAAGTAGGTAGCTCTGGTTGAAATGGGAGCTGATGTTATAGGAAATAAGCAATTACTAATTTGTTCACTTGGTCTACCCACAGTAAGCATATGATTTATAGTCCACTTTTGAGTGTAAAAGGGAGTACCATTCATAATTACACCAAAAAACAGGCATAAACCAGGACTGCATTAAGAACATGTGTTCACTCCCCAATTAGGTACCACACATGTCGCAAATATATGAAAGTCATTTTAAATTTGCTTTCATTTTTTTCAATTCTTGTGTAATTATTATTTTGGAATAAAGGGTAAAAATATTAGAAACCCAAATTCCTCATTGCTCAATGAACAATGAATAACTTTACTAATTAAAAGCATAACAAGGACGGACGCCGTGGCTCACGCCTGTAATCCCAGCACTTTGGGAGGCTGAGGTGGGCAGATTACAAGGTCAGGAGTTCGAGACCACCCTGGCCAATATGGTGAAACCATTTCTCTACTAAAAGTACAAAAATTAGCCAGGCGTGGTGGCGGATTTCTATAGTCCCAGCTACTCAGGAGGCTGAGGCAGGAGAATCTCTTGAACCCAGGAGGCAGAGGTTGCAATGAGCCAAGATTGCGCCACTGTACCCCAGCCTGAGCAACACAGTGAGACTCAACCTCAAAAAAGAAAAAGAGTGTAACAAGGATCTGTTTTATATTATTAGCCCCATCCCCATGAAAAAGTCTTCAAAAAGTGACCAAGAAAATGTGCTACTGATAAGTGATGTTAAAATGAAGAGAAAATACATTATGATCTTTACCCAGCAATACCACTTGTTAACTGAGTGATCTTGAACAACTAACTCAACTTTTTCATACCTCAGTTTTCTCATTTGTAAAATTAATTTCCTATTGATCCATAACAAATGAGCATGGTGGCTCATGCTTATAACCACAGCACTTTGGTAAGCTGAGGCAGGAGGATTTCTACAGCTAAGAGTTTGAGACCAGCCAGGGCAACATAGGAACATCCTGTCTCTACGAAATATAAAAATAAATAGGCTTACTCAGGAGGTGGGAGGATGGCTCGATCCTGGGAGGCAGAGGTTACAGTGAGCCAAGATCACACACTGCACTCCAGCCTGGGTGACAAAGCCAGATGCTGTCTCAATAAATAAATAAATAAACAAACAAACAAACAAGCAAATCAATAAGCGAGAAGTGATGTCTTGTGCCTGTTCCTCTACTTAGTTGGAAGGCTAAGGTGGAAGGATCACTTGAGGCCAGGAGGGAGCTGTGATCATGCTACTGCACTCCAGCCTGGCCAACAGAGTGAGACACTGTCTCAAAAACACAAAAAACAAAAACAGAAAAACCTCACAAATTATCCCAGAATTTAGGTGCATTTTAACTGGGTAGATCTGGCTCAGGGTCTCTCAGCAGGAGGTGTGTGAGTCATGGTGTGAATTCCTCGTGAATGGTTTGGTGCATGGCTCAGTAGCGAGTTAGCTCTTTCTGTCTCAAGAATGCACTACCCAAGAAGGTGGTTATTAAAAAGAGTCTGGCTTCTTTGATTTTGTTCTCTTGCCTCCTGCCTCCTTTCTCGCATGTCATTTCTTTGTACACACGTACTTCGTCCACTTTCTGCCAGGAGTGGAAGCAGCCTGAGGCTCTCACAAGATGCAGCTGCCTAATCCTGGATTTCCAGTCACCAGAACTATAAGCCAAATAAACCATTTTTCTTTATACATTACCCCATCTTAAGTATTCTGTTATAGCAACACAAAATGGACTAAGACAGGAATATAAGAATGAAAGAAAAAAGGTAAAGAGATATACTTTACACTATTTGAACACATTTCATTTAGTTGAAAAGCTAACTGAAATCAATGCCCCAAAAAGAGATTTAGTGAAGCCTAGGCATGTCTCCTTTTGAAGCGCTCCCTTTTGAATGAGCATACCTGCTTTGCAGCAGCAGCAAAAGGGGAACATGGCCTTCTAATTCCCATTCCAGGGTTCATGTATCTCATACCAGCAGGGCAAATGTGACCCACTTACTTAATCCCTAGCTGCCTCAGTGTCCTTATCTACAAAATACAAATAATATTAATGCTTACCTTGGTAAGGCTGTTGTGAGGATTAAATTAGATAAGGAGTTTAAGTTAACATTCAAAAAAAAAATTTTTTTTATTATATCATTCATCATTGCAAACATGAAAATAACAAACGGGGTCTTTTCTTAGCTAGGAAATGTGTGGCCTGGCTTATTTCTAAGCCTGATATCTGTTCTACTGTAGGGACAGATGAACAAAGATCTTACCTGGGTCACCCACGTGGAGTGGGACTTTAAGAAGAGGGTTAAGGCCAAGACAAGAAAACAAGTCCAATGCAAGTCTTCAATCTAAAGGAATCTAAGAAAACCAGGAGACATCTTGGAAGACAAAGAGACAATAAGCCAATTCAAATAGACAAAAAGGAGGTTGATTTGTATTCATTCCTGAGATGAAGGCACCACTCTCTGAGATTTTTTTTTTACATATTTCCCATGTATCCTTTTGTGGAAAAGTTTAAAATTTTAAATTTCATTATATTCACTTTCTTTTGTTTGGACAAAAATAATGGATGTAATGTGCAATATACTGATTTTAACTTTGAGTAGAAATTTTAAAAAGTGATTTGCAGTTCTAACTATATGACATCCTGGAAAAGAAGAACTATAGAAACAGTGAAAGATCAGTGACTATCAGGGTTTAGGGGGAGGGAGGCATGAATAGGCAGAAGGATTTTAAGGGCAGTGAAACTGTTGCATATGATACTAAATGGTGAATACTTGTCATTATACATTTGTCACAATCCATATAACAAAGAACTCCAAGCGTGAACCTCAATTTAAACTACTGAGTTTGGTCGATAATTATGTACCCAATGCAGGTTCATCAGTTGTGACAAATGTCCCAGTTGGGTGCAGGATGTTAACAGTGGAGGAGGGTGTGCATGTGTGGGGGCAGTGGGTATGTAGGAATCTGTACCTCCTGCTCAGTTTTGTGGTGTACCTAAAACTACTCTAAATAATAAAATATATTTTTAAAAGCGACTTCTCTTTTCAAACTTTTATTATGAAATGTTTCAAAATTACAAAAGAAGAAAGAACAGAAGGAACCCATTAAGCCCTTTTCAATAATTATCAACATGTGGTCAATCTTGTTTAATCTATACACCCACTCATTTCCCTCCACCCCCTACACTGGATTATTTAGAAGCAAATCTGTCTTATCAAACCATTTCACCAAATCAGGTTCATTTCAAGGAAATGAGAAAGACTAGAACTAAATGTCAGCAAGGGACTCACTGTAATAGCTCTCCAAAGGCCTCTCCATTTTCCTTATTATGCAATAATAGCCAAAAATGAAGTGTTGAAATAACTTCAGTCCATAATTAGTCACCTAAACTAATCATGTGAATTAGTTCAACATGAATTGTTTTATTATATTTTATCTTTAGATTTCTTCTTCTTCTGAGTAAATATTTTGGATCATTTTCCCTAAATCCATAATATCTCCATCTTCCCCAACGACCGAATTGAATTTTATCCATGCCCTCTAAGAAAATGTCTTTGTGAAAAATAAGAAATATCATGACCTCTGTACTGAGAAAGTCAATAACTTACAAAAGCTCTAGAAGAAACAAACTGAAACACCACAAAAGTAATATATATGACCATTTACCAAGCTTTAAGAAGTAAGTAAAGCCCTTGCCTTCATATTTTCTTCAGAACCAGGACATCCTTTATGGGCAGGGTTCTTACTGACTATTCAATTGAGCTATTATGAGACACAGCTTGGCCAACAGTCCTGGAATGCTGACTTTCCGAATCTATTGAGATAACCACATGGTTTTTTGTCATTGCTTCCATTTATGTGATGGATTACGTTTATTGATTTGTGTATGTGAAACCAGCCTTATATCCCAGGGATGAAGCTGACTTGATCGTGGTGAAGAAGCTTTTGGATGTGCTGCTGGATTTGGTTTGCCAGTATTTTATTGAGGATTTTGCATCAATNGAGTTAAGGAGGATTCCCTCTTTTTCTGCTGTTTTGAATCATTTCAGAGGAATGGTACCAGGTCCTCTTTGTAGCTCTGGTAGAGTTTGGCTGTGAATCTGTCTGGTCCTGGGCCTTTTTTGGTTGATAGGCTATTAATTACTGTCTCAATTTCAAAACTTGTTATTGGTCTATTCAGGGTTTTGACTTCTTCCTGGTTTAGTCGTGGGAGGGTGTATTTGTCCAGGATTGTATCCATATCTTCTAGATTTTCTAGTTTATTTGCATAGAGGTGTTTACAGTGTTCTCTGATGGTAGTTTGTATTTCTGTGGGATCAGTGGTGATATCTCCTTTATCATTTTTTATTGTGTCTATTTGATTATTCTCTTTTCTTCTTTATTAGTCTGGCTAATGGACTATCTATTTTGTTAATCTTTTCCAAAAATCAGCTTCTGGATTTATTGATTTTTTTGAAGGGATTTTCTGTCTCTAGCTCCTTCAGTTCTGCTCTGATCTTAGTTATTTCTTGTCTTCTGCTAACTTTTGAATTTGTTTGCTCTTGCTTCTCTAGTTCTTTTCAACGTGATGTTAGGATATTGATTTTAGATCTTTCCCAGTTTCCCATGTGGGCATTTAGTGCCTTAAATTTCCCTCTAAACACTGCTTTAGCTGTGTCCCAGAGATTCTGGTATGTTGTGTCTTTGTTCTCATTGGTTTCAAATAACTTATTTATTTCTACCTTAATTTTGTTATTTACCCAGTACTCATTCAGGAGCAGGTTGTTCAGTTTCTATGTAGTTGTGTGGTTTGAGTGAGTTTCTTAATCCTGAGGCCTACTTTGAATGCATTGTGGTCTGAGAGACTGTTATGATTTCCATTCTTTTGCATTTGCTGAGGAGTGTTTTACATCCAATTATGCAGTCAACTTTAGAATAAGCTCTACATGGTGCTGCGAAGAATGTATATTCTGTTGATTTGGGGTGGAGAGTTCTGTAGATGTCTATTAGGTCTGCTTGGTCCAGAGCTGAGTTCAAATCCTGATTATCCTTGTTAATTTTCTGTATCATTGATCTGTCTAATATTGACAGTGGGTTGATAAGTCTCCCACTATTATTGTGTGGGAGTCTAAGTTTCTGTAGGTCTCTAAGAACTTGCTTTATGAATCTGGGTGCTCCTGTTTTGGATGCCTATATATTTAGGATAGTTAGCTCTTCTTGTTGCAGTGATCCCTTTACCATTATGTGTTGCCCTTCTTTGTCTTTTGTGATCTTTGTTAATTAAAAATCTATTTTATTGGAGACTAGGATTGCAACCCCTGCTTCTTTTCGCTTTCCATTTGCTTGGCAAATATTCCTCCATCCCTTTTTGAGCATAGGTGTGTCTTTGCACATGAGATGGGTCTCCTAAATACAGCACACTGATGAGTCTTAACTCTTTATCCAATTTCCCAGTCTGTGTCTTTTAATTGGGGCATTTAGCCTGTTTACATCTAAGGGTAATATTGTTATGTGTGAATTTGATCCCATCATCATGATGTTAGCTGGTTATGTTGCACATTAATTGACACGGTTTCTTCATAGTGTCATTGGTTTTTATATCTTTGTTTGTTTTTGCAGTGGCTGGTACTGGTTTTTCCTTCCATATTTAGTGCTTCCTTCAGGAGCTCTTATAAGGCAGGCCTGGTGGTGATAAATCCCTCAGCATTTGCTTGTCTATAAAGATTTCTCCTTCACTTATGGAGCTTAGTTCAGCTGGATATAAAATTCTGCTTGAAAATTATTTTCTTTAAAAATGTTTAATATTAACCCCCACTCTCTTCTGGCTTGTAAGGTTTTGGCAGAGAGATCTGCTGTTAGTCTGATGGGCTTCCCTTTGTAGCTAAGCTGACCTTCCTCTTTGACTGCCCTTAACATTTTTTCCCTTCATTTTGACCTTGGTGAATCTGAGGATTATGTGTCTTAGGGTTGCACTTCTCAAGGTGTATCTTTGTGGCGTTCTCTGTATTTCCTGAATTTGAATGTTGCCCTGTCTTGCTAGGTTGGGGAAGTTCTCCTGGATAATATCTTGAAGAGTGTTTTCTAAATTGGCTCCATTCTTCCCATCACTTTCAGGTACACCAATCAATTGTGGGTTTGGTCTTTTCACATAGTCCCATATTTCTTGGAGACTTTGTTCATTCCTTTTCATTCTTTTTTCTCTAATGAGAAAAACTGCATTTCATTAAGCTGATCTTCAATCTCTGATATCCTTTCTTCTGCTTGATCGATTCAGCTATTGATACTTGTGTATGCTTCATGAAGTTCTCATGCTTTGTTTTTCAGCTCCATCAGGTCATTTATGTCCTTCTCTGAACCGGTTATTTTAGTTTTCAGTTTTTGTAACATTTTATCAAGGTTCTTAGCTTCGTTGCATTGGGTTAGAACATGCTCCTTTAGCTCAGGAGAGTTTGTTATTACCACCTTCTGAAGTCTACTTCTGTCAATTCGTCAAATTCATTCCCCATCCAGTTTTGTTCCCTTGCTGGCAAGGGGCTGTGATTCTTTGTAGAAGAAAAGGCATTCCAGTTTTTGGAAATTTCAGCCTTTTCACTGGTTTTTCCTCATCTTTGTGGATTTATCTACCTTTGATCTTTGATGCTGATGACCTTTGGATGGGGTTTTTGCATGGACGTCTTATTTGTTGATGATTATACTGCTTTCTGTTAGTTTTCCTTCTAACAGTCAGGCCCCTCTACTGAAGGTCTGCTGGAATTTGCTGGAGGTCCACTCCAGAACCTGTTTGCTTGGGTATCACCAGTGGAGGCTGCAGAACAGCAAATATTGCTCCTTGTTCCTTCCTCTGGAAGGTTTGTCCCAGAGGGGCATCTGCCAGATGCCAGCAAGAGCTCTCTGGCAGTAAGAGGTGTCTGTTGATCCCTGCTGGGAAGTGTCCCCCAGTTGGGAAGCATGGAAGTCAGGGATCCACTTGAGGAGGCAGTCCGTCCCTTAGCAGAGCTTGAACACTATCCTGGGAGATCCGCTGCTCTCTTCAAGGCCAGTGGACAGGAATGTTTAAGTCTGCTGAAGCTATGCCCACAGCCATCCCTTCCCCCAAGTGCTCTGTCTCAGGGAGACAGAGGCATTTTTGTCTATAAGCCCCTGACTGGGGCTGCTGCCTTTCTTTTAGACATGCCCTGCCCAGAGAGGAGGAATCTAGAGAGGCAGTCTGGTTACAGTGAGTTTGCTGAGCTGCAGTGGGCTCCACCCAGTTCGAAATTCTCGGCGGCTTTTTTTACACTTAAGGGGAAAACCACCTACTCAAGTCTCAGTAATGGCGAACACCTGTCCCCCTACCAAACTTGAGCATCCCAGGTTAACTTCAGGCTGGTGAGCTGGCAGCAAGAATTTCAAGCCAGTGGATCTTAGCTTGCTGGGCTCCATGGGGGTAAAACCCGCTGAACAGGACCACTTGGTTTCCTGGCTTCAGCCCCCTTTCCAGGGGAGTGAACGGTTCTGTCTTGCTGACATTTCAGTTGCCACTGGGATACAAAAAAAAAAAAAACTCCTGCAGCTAGCTGAGGGTCTGCCCAAATAGCTGCCCAGTTTTGTGTTTGAAACCCAGGGCCCTGGTGGTATAGGCACCCGAGGGAACCTCCTGGTCTGCGGGTTGCAAAGACCATGGGCAAAGTGTGGTGTCTGGGTCGCATAGCACAGTTCCTGAGGGCACAGTCCCTCATGGCTTCCCTTGGCTAGTGGAGAGAAGTCCCCAGCCCCTTGTGCTTCCTGGGTGAGGCGGCACCCCACCCTGCTTCTGCTGGCCCTCCATGGGCTCCACCCATTGTCTAACCAGTCCCAATGAGATGAACAGGGTACCTCAGTTGGAAATGCAGAAATTACCTGCCTTCTACATTGGTCTTGCTGGGAGCTGCAGACTGGAGCTGTTCCTATTCAGCCATCTTAAAACTCCCATTTTTAAAACCATCAGATCTCATGAGACATATTCACTATCACGAGAACAGCATGGGAAAGACCTATCCTATGATTATTCAAGTATCTCCTACTTGGTCCCTCCCAGAACATGTAGAAATTCAAAATAAGATTTTGGTGGGAATACAGCCAAACCATATCAGCAATACCATTCTGGTCATAGAAATGGGCAACGATTTCATGACAAAGATGCCAAAAGCAATTGCAACAAAGCAAAAATTGGCAAGTGGGATCTAATTAAACTAAAGAGCTTCTGCACAGCAAAAGAAACTATCAACAGAGTAAACAGACAACCTACAAATGGAAGAAAATTTTGCAATGTATTTATCTGACAAAGGTCTAATACACAGCATCTACAAAGAACTTAAACAAATTTACAAGAAAAAAAGAAGCAATTCCATTAAAAAGTGGGTGAAGGACATAAACAGAAAGTTTTCAAAAGATGACATACATGCAGTGGCCAACAAGCATATGAAAAAAAGCTCAACATCATTATTATTACAGAAATAAAAATCAAAACCACGAGATACTATCTCACACCAGTCAGAATGGCTATTATTAAAAACTCAGAAAATAACAGGTGCTGCCAAGGTTGCAGAGAAAAATGAATGCTTTCACTGTTGGTGGGAGTGTAAATTAGTTTAACCACTGTGGAAGACAGTATGGTGATTCCTCAAAGACCTAAAAACAGAACTACCATTTGACCCAGCAATCCCATTGCTGGGTGTATACTCAAAGGGATATAAATCATTGTATTATAAAGAAACATGCACATCTGTGTTCATTGCAGCACTATTCACAATAGCAAAGACATAGAATCAACCTAAATGCCCATCAGTGACAGATTGGATAAAGAAAATGTGGTACATATATACCATGTAATACTATGCAGCCCTAAAAAAGAACAAGACCATGTCTTCTTCAGGAATATGGGTGGAACTGGAATTAATTATCCTTAGCAAACAGAGGAACAGAAAACCAAATATTGCACATTCTCCCATATAAGTGTGAGCTAAATGTTGAGAACACATGGACACATAGAGGGGAAACAACAGACACTGGGGCCTACTGTAGGATGGAGGGTGGGAGGAGGGAGAGGATCATGGAAAATAACTAATAAGTACTAGGCTTAAAAGCTGGGTGATAAAATAATCTGTACAACAAACCCGCATGACACAAGTTTACCTATGTAACAAACCTGCACTTGTACCCCTGAACTTAAAAGTTAGAAAAAAAAAGAAAAACAGCACTGCTAAAGAGAATTCTTTAGATTCTTATATACTTTGGGGGGAGGGGGGTTGTTTGTTTTTTGTTTATGTATTTTTAGTTCATAAAATAAAGAAAAAAATACATCCGCATATAGGGACTCAGATTGTCATAGTGGAAAGAACAAAACATTAGCATAAGACAGACCTTGTTCAAACTCTGATTTTGTTGGTTACTAGTTAAGTCTTTGGTGATTCTCTTAACCTTACCTTCTCAGAAACTCAGCTTAGCCACAAATAAAATAATGACAATATATGTTGCTATTGTAAAGCTAAAAAGAAAATGTAGGTAAATCTCTGAGTAGTGTCTGGCCAATAATAGCCTCTCAATAAGTACTACTTCATGTAGTATCTAATATTCCCCTCCTCTGACCATGCAGATGAAAAACCCCAAACTCTCCTTTGGTTTGCATTGCCTGTTGTTTGAGGGAAATGGAGGAAGACTGGAATAGGTGATGGAACTGGTTGTCTACTTTGCATTAAGGCAGAATAAACATAATTGGCAACTACACTCTGGGCTGTGGGACCTTAGCATGATGAAAAAAAATGAGCTTGGCTGGCATTCCTTTCCTCTATTTCTCTCACCTCCAAGAAGGTTTCACAAATGTACTGTACACCCTAACCAGTGTTGGGGCAGGAGTCACTTGGTAAACAAGGATTGAATGGCTAAACTATCCAGGCTTCAGATTATGTGAGGCTAAGTGTCCACTTAGGATGGGCCATGTAAATGGATGAGCTGGGAAACCAGCAACAAGCAGATGGATCACACTGACACCACGAGACTCCACACAGCACAGTCACAGACGTGACATTGTCACAGCAAGCCAGATGCTTGAGGGAATGGTTCACACCAGTAGAACTGGAAGGTAAAATTCATGCATGTAATCCAGTTCTTAAAATGTTGTACTTGGGACTGTTGTGCTTGTAATCCCAGCACTTTGGGAGGCTAAGGTGGGAGGATTGATTGAGCCAGGAGTTTGAGATCCACACAGGGAAAATAGGGAGACCTGGTCTCTACAAAAAATTTTTTTTTAATTAACTGGGCTTGGTGGTACATGCCTGTAGTCCCAGCTACAGAAGGCTGAGGTGGGAGAATCACTTGAACTGGGAAGGTCGATGTTGCAGTGAGCTGTGATCACACAACTGCAGACTGGCCTGGGCAACAGAAAGTGAACCTAAAGAAAGAAAAGAAAGAAAAGAAAGAAAAGAAAGAAAAGAAAGAAAGGAAAGAAAGGAAGGAAGGAAGGAAGGAAGGAAGGAAGGAAGGAAGAAAGGA
>NW_016814646.1:860356-863830 GCF_001698545.2 Rhinopithecus bieti | reverse complement strand
GAGGGAGGGAGGAAGGAAGGAAGGAAGGAAGGAAGGAAGGAGGGAAAAAGAAAGAAAGAAAGAAAGAAAGAAAGAAAGAAAGAAAGAAAGAAAGAAAGAAAGAAAGAAAGAAAGAAAGAGAAAGAGAAAGAAAGAAATAAAAGAACCTGTCTTGAAAAAAGAAAAAACGTTGTGCTTGGGAAAATGCTTATGATATACTGCTAAGTAAAAGGGGAGAAAAAGCTTAAAATGCAGTGTATGGATACAGTGTATACATGCATATTTTTTTAATTGTGTATAACCCATAAATATTAATATTTAGGATATAATATATACACATTTGATATATATTAATATTATATATTATGCAATAATATATTATGCATTATATAGTATATAATGTTTATATTCATATTATATCATATGTATATATACATTTGTGATATAATACCACATGCATTATAAAAGACAAGAAGGAAGTATGCCAGAAGATTAGCAAAGGTAAACTTGGGGTTGTGAGATCTTGGAGTGATCTATTTTTTTAATGCTTTTCTATATTTTCCAAAACTTTCCCAATCATTATGTGTTGTTTTTATACTCAATATTTCATATCTTTCATTTTTCATATCTTGCTGAGACCAGTTCGGTCAGGGAGACCCTAATCCAGTGGCGCTAGAGGAATTAAAGACACACACACAGAAATATAGAGGTGTGAAGTGGGAAATCAGGGGTCTCATAGCCTTCAGAGCTGAGAGCCCTGAACAGAGATTTACCCACATATTTATTCACAGCAAGCCAGTCATTAGTATTGTTTCTATAGACATTTAACTAAAAGTATCCCTTATGGGAAATGAAGGGATGGGCCTAATTAAAGGAATAGGTTGGGCTAGTTAACTCAGCAGGGGAATGTCCTTAAGGCACAGATCGCTCATGCTATTGTTTATGGCTTAAGAATGCCTTTAAGTGGTTTTCTGCCCTGGGTGGGCCAGGTGTTCCTTGCCCTCATTCCTGTAAACCCACAATCTTCCAACTTGGGGGTTATGGCCATCATGAACATGTCACAGTGCTGCAGAGATTTTGTTTATGGCCAGTTTTGGGGTCAGTTTATGGTCAGATTTTGGGAGTCTTGTTCCCAACATGTCCCCCTTCTTTGATTTGCAAATCAATAAATGCAAAAGCAGCTTTTTCATGGTGAGCTACTTCTTGCAGGAGTCAGGATCCACATCTGCAGACTATACAAAGACAAACAACACAGATTAAAAGCACAATCATCATTGAAATTACAGAGCTTCCAAGTGTTTTCATTCATTTTAATGGGTTACTAGCTGCTAACTTGTCTGCAGCTCCTTTAAACACTCCAGTTCCTGGCATTAAGGTCAGGTGTGCCTGGGATGTTTTAAATATTTGTTCTTTTAATTTTGCTATATCCAAAACCTAGTTTGTAGAGTGTCCTTCTAGATGTTTTTCATTCTTTCCCAAATTTTGATCTTATTAAGAGCATTTAATAGTTTCCATAAATCCTTACGTTAAGCTCCTAGAACGGGCCATATCATTTGAGATTGAGTTGCCACTATACCACCATGGTTCCCGATAACAGGAACTCTTGCCATACTTCTTGCCATTTCTACCATCTGACTGTTCTATTCAGACCAGTTGAACATAGTGTGGCCATGGCACACAGACTGAAAGGTGCAATTTAAGCTAAACATCCCCTTAGAGGACCAATCAATAGTGATTCCATAGGAATTATTGCATAGCAACTCTGCCTGTTCTGCAATGCAATCTTCCCAAACAAGTATGTTCATTTTTTCTGGCCAGGTTCAATTTTGTTTACAAATAGGTTTTTTAGGGTGGTATGCCTCAATTATAGGAGCAGATTTATTATGGTAAATACTGAGATCAGAAAGCACGTGTAACTGTGTCAGAGTGATTATATCCAGGCATTATTACCAGCCAAGATTGATAAATACACCCAATAAGTATAATTGTTCTCTGTGTCAGCCCTTGTTGAAAGAATACTCACAGCAGTGGTGATAACTGCTATCACAACTACCATTAAATTACTCGTTGTGACTGGTTGTCCCACTTTCCTCAAGTTTTCTTCCACCATCTGTGACAGCTTCTTGATTTGTCCCCAGGTGGGTGGCTATATTCAACAGGTGTTGCTAGTGACAGTTGGGGTCCTCCTCAGCATCAGCCTCAACATGGCTGCAACAGGGGGGTCCTCGGGATCTTCCTGGAATCTCTTCCTTGACATCTGGCTCACGATAAGGTTTCAGGTGTCTTGATGGTACCCAAATCGGCTGTTTATTTTGGCCTGGAGAAACAGAAGCATAACCTCTACCCCAAGTTATTATTTTACCTATTTCCCAACTTTTTGTTATTGGATCTCTCCACCAAACCGATTGTTCTGCTTCTGTCTTTGCAGCTGGTTTCTGTAGATGCTGTTCAGCTGCTGATAACATCTAGCCTTTGGGCAGGTTCAAAAAATTTAAAGTTAATAATGCTAGATTCAGTTGTATCTGAGGTGTTCCATATTCTTTGTCTCCCCCTTTCTCCTTTTGCAACTGCTATTTTAGGGAGAGATTCATTCTTTCCACTATGACTTGTTCTTGAGAATTGTATGGGATACCAGTAATGTGTTTAATATTCCACATAGAGAAAAATGTAGCTAGAGCTCAGCTAGTATAGCCTGGAGCATTATCTGTTTTAATAGAAGCTGGAATGCCCATCACCGCAAAACACTGCAAAAGATGATGTTTAACACAGGCAGAAGACTCTCTTGATTGGCATGTAGCCCATATAAAGTGAGAAAAGGTGTCCACACATACATGTACGTATGCTAGTCTCCCAAAAGAGGGAATACGTGTGACATCCATTTGCCAAAGATAGTTAGGTTCCAATCCTCAAGGATTAACTCCTGTAAAAGATGAGGAATGTACCATTTGGCAAGTTGGGCATCACTGGATAATAGCTTTAGCTTCTTTCCAGGTAATGCTGTATCTGGGTTTGAGACCAGAGGCATTAACATGGGTTAAATTGTGAAAGTGTCTAGCATTATATATTGCATTAGCAACTAGGCGAGTTGAGTCCCTTCAGTCAAAGGTCCTGGAAGAGATGTATGAGCCCTAATGTGAGTGATGTAAAAAGGGTGCATTCTACTTCTAACTGCTGTTTGCAATTGGGTAAATAAAGTCATCAGTTGTTCATCTGTATGAAGTCATAACTGAGGATTTTCAATTAACTGTGTGGAATGAACCATGTATGAAGAATCAGAAATCACATTAATAGGCATATCAAAAGCAGTCAATACCTCAATTACAGCTACAAGCTCTGCTTTTTGAGCTGAAGTATAGGGCGTCTGAAAAACTTTACCTTTTAAGCCAAAATAAGAAGGTTACCATTGGCCGGGCGCGGTGGCTCAAGCCTGTAATCCCAGCACTTTGGGAGGCCGAGACGGGCGGATCACGAGGTCAGAGATCGAGACCATCCTGG
>NW_016814646.1:812160-860314 GCF_001698545.2 Rhinopithecus bieti | reverse complement strand
ATGACCATTAAAGGCCAAGTTTTTGAAATTATAGCAGGAGAAGGCAATTCTGGCTGTAATGCTCTCACAGGTTTACAACTGAATTGATGGCTCTTAAGTCAGTTAACATTCTCCATTTACCTGATTTTTTCTTAATTAGGAAAACTGTAGAATTCCAAGGGGAAAATGTTGGAACTATGTGGCCATTTTTTAATTGTTCAGGAGCTAATTTCTCTAAAGACTCCAGTTTCTCTTTACTTAGCGGCCATTGTTCTATCCAGGTTGGCTTATCGGTAAACCATTTTAAAGGTATAGGTTCTGGAGGTTTAACAATGTCCGCCATCAAAAATTATATCCTTATCTTTGGCAGGAACTTTGTCTTTCCACTTGAAGTAGTTTTTCAAACCGTGCATTTTTTTTCTAGTCCCATACCAGGGACATACCCCATTTCATGCATTGTACGTTGACTTTGAGGGCTATATAATTGTTCTGGAATTAGAATTGTGCTCCCCATTGTTGTAATAAATCTCTTCCCTATAAATTTATAGGTACAGAAGTTATAATTGGTTGAACAGTCCCAGGTTGTCCATCGGGCCCTTCACAATGCAAAATATAACTACTTTGATGTACTTCGGCAGTTTTACCAACTCCAACCACGTTAAATTGAGCGGATTAAATTGGCCATGTGGATGGCCAGTGCTGTAAAGAAATGATTGAAATGTCTGCTCCTGTATCTACCAAACCTTTAAATTTCTTTCCCTGAATAGTTATTTCACAGGTGGGATGTTTATCAGTAATTTGATTTACCCAATAAGTTGCTTTGCCTTGTTTATTTGTGCTTCCAAATCCTACTGTTCCTTTAATTTTACTTTTTCCCATTCCCACATATGGCACAAGGAGCTGTGCTATGCGGTCTCCTGGCTCTGCTTTCCAGGGAAGAGAAGTAGATACAATTTGAATTTCCCCATTGCTAGCTGAATCAATGACTCCTGTATGTATTTGTACCCTTTTAAACTTAAACTAGACCTTCCTAAAAGTAATCCTATTGTCCCTGCTGGCAAGGGTTCACAGACTCCTATTGGGACCTTTTGCGGGCATTTCCCAGGCAGAAGGCTCACAGCTTTTGTGCAGCATAAATCTACTGTGGCACTACCAGCTGTGGCAGGGAACAGACATTGTATGGGGGTGAAGGAATGGCCTGAGCCGGAAATGCCCTGGTTTAGAATGGGGCGCGGGGCGGGCCCCTCATGGCATTTCCCAAAATCGTGTTCCCATCTTTCTCAAACTTAGAGTGACATTGATTAGCCCAGTGTTTTCCTTTTTTACGTTTTGGACATATTTCAGGATCAGTAGTTTTCTTTTTCCCCCTATCTGGCAGCCTGACTCAATGATTTTATTCTACATTCTTTTTTAGTATGACCATGCTTCCCACAGTTAAAACAAGCTTCAGGAGACAGAATATTTCATTTATCCACTCTCAGTACTGCCATTGCCTGTGCCAACAAAGTAGCTTTATGCAGATTACCTCCGATACCATCACAGGCCTTGATATAATTGACTAAATGTGCTTTCCCAAATTTAAAAGGAAAAGGCTCAAATGTAGCTATAATATTTCCCTGTTGATCTGGGGGGTGTATTCTAACAGGGAACTCCCAAGCCTCTAAATCACCCTCTCATCTAGCTTGCTGAATTCCTGCCTGAATAGAACCAAGAGTGGTTACTCAAGGCGCTGCTTGAACAGTCACTGGGGCAACTACTTTTCCCCCAGTGTCCTCTGGAAAAGAAAGATCTGGAGGGTCTTTTTCTTCAAAATAATAAGGAGGGGATGCAGAAAGGTAGGGATGAACCTCTCCTTCCTTTGCCACTTTAGATTTAGCTGGCAAATAAACCTGCTCTGTAACCTCTTCTGTTACTTCATTACACTGTCCTTCCTCCTCATCGTTAGTGTGAAACAGTTCCAAGGTGAAAGAAACCAGACCCCACACTTATCCCATTGTTACCCTGACACTTCTGAGCTCCCCTTCTTACTCACCACGGGGATTGCTTTAAGGGCACTCAGGTGTCCTCCAGCTAGTTCCACGTTCTCCAACCATCACTCCAGTGACCCTTTGACCTGGATTCGAGCCCCCACGATGGACACCACTTACTGAGACCAGCTCGGTCAGGGAGACCCTAATCCAGTGGTGCTAGAGGAATTAAAGACACACTCACAGAAATATAGAGGTGTAAAGTGGGAAATCAGGGGTCTCATAGCCTTCAGAGCTGAGAGCCCTGAACAGAGATTTACCTACATATTTATTCACAGAAAACCAGTCATTAGCATTGTTTCTATAGATATTAACTAAAAGTATCCTGTATGGGAAATGAAGGGATGGGCCTAATTAAAGGAATAGATTGGGCTAGTTAACTGCAGCAGGAGCATGTCCTTAAGGCACAGATCACTCATGCTATTGTTTGTGGCTTAAGAATGCCTTTAAGCAGTTTTCTGCCCTGGGCAGGCCAAGTGTTCCTTGCCCTCATTCCCGTAAACCCACAACCTTCCAGCGTGGGTGTTATGGCCATCATGAACATGTCACAGTGCTGCAGAGATTTTGTTTATGGCCAGTTTTGGGGCCAGTTTATGGCCAGATTTCGGGGGGCTTGTTCCCAACACTATGTAAGAGTTTCCCAAGATCTCATGGAAATCCAAATCCTGGAAAAAGAATATAACCATCCCAAAGGCTAACAATTAATAAACAAACCAACCAAAACCCCATACAATTCAGTTTTGGCCAGGAAAAAAAATTAATTATTCTGATAACTATTAAATAAGTAACCCTTAGGCTGCCATTGTTCCTTTCATCTCCCTATTCACAAGACATGTTGATTTGTGGACTCTGGGTTTGGGTTTAGATATCGATCTTTACGATTGTTTCTGGATGAGTCTGAAGATGAAGTCAGCAGAGTAATGACAGATGGAACTCCAACTTATTTTTGTTATGCAGGTAGCTGATACTCTAAATTAGTCTTTTCTTTTGAATGCAAGTCTCAAGAAGAAGAAAACAAAGAAATCTTTTCCTAACAAACATTTTGAAATGAGTTTAGAGAAGGTAGGCTCTTATTATCTGCTTTTAACTTTCTCCTTGAAAGAAACCCTGTTTGTACTTAAGGATTTTGTGGGGGGGCACCAAATTATTTATGACTTTGTGGGCAGCCTGTGAAAACAGGAATAATGTCTTTAAGTGATACCATCTTACTAGATACAATTAAAATAACATCTTTTCTTTCCTGCTCAATTGAGCCAGCCAATGGTATTCAATAACTGCAATACCTGAATGAAATTGTTAATTGGAATAATAAGTCTTAAATACTGGTGTAAATAGAAATTATTTGTTATATTACAAACTTCAGACAAAATCTATGAAGACTACAGTACTATTCCTTCAACTTTACAGACAAAAAACCAAGTTTATAGAGCTTAAATCGCTTGCGTAAAGCCCATGGCAGGGAAGTAAAACAGTCAGAAGCAAAACAGACGGCCAGGGCTGTCTGCCTGGGAAGCCCATGCCCCTAACCACTGGATTACATAGCTTTACCACTGTCAGCTGCTAGAAGCCAATTTTCCAAAATGGCTTAAGTTGTCAGGTCAAGCTTCCCACCTCTGGGTTTTTCCTCCCTCCCTCTACCATCTTCACTACGCCCTCCTATGCATGGTGATGATGACCAGGGAAAGTCTAGAATTATTGGAAAGTTTAACTTTCCTTAGGTCAGATAGATTGAGGTAAAAAAATAAACATCTTATTTAAAGTGTTTGGACGAACGGAGGCAAGATGGTGCACTTCCGGGTTCTTCTTCACCAACTTTTCCCGCGTGTGCGAAAATGCAGCCGGCGCCCGGGAAGGTGCAGACCAACTGGGCATGCGCCAGGTGATGTCAATCCGAAGAGACCAAGACTTACCTGGTCGCACCTGCGGAACACCCCCCCACACGCCCGCGCCCCGCCTATTGCCCTCCCACTCCTAGAAATGCCGCTCCGGAGGGACGCCACGCGCGGCCTTCCTCAGTCCTCCACTCCTGTGGGGATGTTAGGACTGCAGGAACTCCGTCCGAGAGCCCCACCGGGGACTCTGTCGGCCTTCTTTGCCGGAGGCCGACAGACCTCTTCCCCACACCTTAGGTAACCAAAATAAACTTGCAGTTTTGCTCCTACCCTTGCCTAGTCGCTGGTTCTTTTGTGCCCGCTCTGGTGGTCTTAGAAAAACAAATCATAAAGTACATGTGTTTAGGACAAGATTTTAAACAAGCCAGGAGAAACTTGCTCTTTAAAGTAATACTATAAATGAATCATTCATTTATAGGGCAATGGGTGTGTGTGTGTGTGTGTGTGTGTGTGTGTGTTTTAATCTGGGCAAACTTGGATTTCTTGATATTTATTTTGAATAAGTACATAGAATACACCCTACAAAGAACATGCCAGAATTGAGGAGTCAGAAAGTGGAGAATTAAGATTTTAAAAACATATTGGGTTTATCATAAAATTCAGAATACTTTATTTTAAAAGTTTAAGTGGAGAAGGAGAAAACTCAAATACTACCTATGAATAAAAAAATAGGAAAGATCCTTTAAAAGTCTGTATACAAAATGTGCAAGGAAATTTGAAAAATATTATTATTCTGAAAGGGATGAAGTGAATTATTCTATGTAGACAAATAAACCAGATAGTTATGGTGCACAGTACCTCAAGATAGATATCTAGCCCACTAGTTCAATGACTTTGGGGTAAGTAAGACTGATTGGTTTCTGAGAAGTGGAGATCTGAATTCTAAGAATTCTTAGCATGGAAAACAGGCTGAATGGGTGATTAGTCATGGTTTACTAAATTACGTTAACCTTTTAACTCATAAGTATTTATGAAATGTTTCTGCATAGATGTCACATTAATAAGAATAGTTTCATATAAAGCTCAGATTGATTTGTATTTTAATGTCTTTCTGGATTTTTGTCCATAGTTAACAAATACGCATAATCAAACATAAGCACTTTAGACTAGACCAAAATTACTGAATATTTTACTAATAGCTGTGATTTTAAAATATTACTCCCCCATAATAAGATGAAAAACTAACAAGTGCAAATACATATTCACATGCTTTGAAAATCAGTAGGTATATTTACCTTGAATTAATCAGTCTTGGGTTTTGCACATAGCATATTTTACTAAAGCAAATAGCACCTAAGAGTATTGTAAGCTACCTAAGGGCAAGGACCATGCCTGTTTCATTCACCTAGAAGCTGTGAATTTTAAGAGAATGGGCTTTAACACTAAACTGCATGTATCCTGCTGACGTTTTCTAAGAAAGTGCCCTTGGGCAAGTTATTCAACCTCTCCTTGCTTTGGTTCCTCATCTGTAAAATAGATGATGATTACTGAAGTACCCATTCATAAGAGTGTTGTGAGGGTTCAATGACTGACATGGAAAGCTCTGGAAAAAGGATAGCACAAATAAAGACTAGCTGTTCTTCACGGCTGTATCCACCAGGCTCACAGTAAGTATTTGTTGTCTAAATAAATAAATGACAAAGAATCAATTCCTTTTATTTCTCTTTTGGACTTGTTACTGATACAATAGGTACTCTTAACTGTCAAAAGTATAAAACATTATATCTATCAGAGCAAAAGAAGCCACATTAGGAAAATCACACATCAGCATACAAATTCTACCCATCACAATTGCAATAGTGTTTGTTTCTAATCAGATATCTTTAATTGCTTTTATACATAAGAAAAGGGGTCTGGGCTGGGCATGGTGGCTCACACTTGTAATCCCAGCACTTTGGGAAGCCAAGGGGGGCATCTTAGTTGATCTCAGGAGTTCGAGACCAGCCTGGTCAACATTGTGAAGCCCTGTCTCTACTAAAAATAGAAAAATTAGCTAGTTATGGGGGCATGTGCCTGTAATCTCAGCTACTCGGGAGGCTAAGGCAGTAGAATTGCTTGAATCCGTGAGGCATAGGTTGCAGTGAGCCAAGATCACAACACTGCACTCCAGCCTGGGTGACACAGCTAGACTCTGTCTCAAAAAAAAAGGGGGAGGGGGTCTGAAATTAGTAGAGTACTGCAGAAAATGAAAAAGTGAGTAACAAAAAAAAAGTAGGTTATGTCAAGACTAAATCAGATATTTAAAACTAAAAAGGAGAGGCATTGGGGAGACTTTGAATAGTTATTTGCCTGATTTAAATAAATACAAAAATCACAGAATTGACCCTTATTTTTAGTTAGATAGATATAGCCAGTGAATACTCAAATTCACTGTGAAACCAGATAGTCATGAGCCGCCCAAACTCAAATCATAACACTGTCTTAGTCTACTTAATCTGTTATAAGAAAATACCATAAACTAAGTAGCCTATAATAGAAATCCATTGTCATAGTTCTGGAGACTGGGAAGTTCAAGATCAAAGCAGATTCTACATCTGGGGAGGAACTGTGTTCTGGCTCTAGGTGGCACCTTCTTGCTCCATCCTCACATGCTGGAAGGAGCAAAGAGTATCCCTTGAGCCTCTTTTATATGAGCACAAATCTCATTATCCAGGGTTCCATCCCCAAAACTTAATCACCTCCCAATGGTCCCATCTCCTAATACCATTACCTTGGGGGTGAGGATTTCAATATATGAGTTCATAAACATTCAGACCATAGCAAACATAAATATAATTTTGTTGAGTGTTAGATCCATCTGCACGTCCCATTCTCTGCAAAATGTGCGCATCCTGTCTCCTGCTGCTCATAGTATCAGAATATTCAGAAAGTACAGTTTATAAATATCTCCAGAAGAGTTCAAATGGACCAAAATTCCAGAGACAACATTCTGTACCATTTCTCATTTTGTGCCATGAATTGCTAGCTTGAATTAATTTAAATACCAAATAGAGAAAAGCTGATGTGAATTCACAGTCTGGTAGAGTTGCCAGATAAAATACAAGATGTCCAGTGAAATTTTGAAATGGCTCCATTGTCTGGGGTAAATACCCGGGGTTCGTTGCCTCGCGCCAGGAAAATTTAGGACACGGACACACACGAGGAGTAGGTTTAGGAGTAGACAGTTTAATAGACAAAGAGGAGAAAGAGAGAAAGTTTCCTCATGTTGAGAAAATGGTTGCCCAAAACAGTTTCCAGATTGGGGCAAGATTTGACTGATTTTATACAGAGGCTTGAGGAGGCGCTGATTGATTTACATAAGGCCCAGGGGATTGGTTTGACCAGGTGTGCCATTTACATAGCCTGCAGAAGACTGGCCCTCCCATCCTGATCTTTTATTAAGCAAATGCGGCTTGTACCTGGCTGTCACCATGACATCTGCATATGTGTCTTTACCTGGCCGGTGCCATCACACCCACACATGTGGTGACAAAGAAAAGGGAGCAGGGATCGCCATATTGAATATACCTGGCTTCCAGGTACACCTGACAACATTTACATATGCAAGCTTCGAGCTTGCATACCTATGCTTGCAACTTGACTTTTCAGGCTGCTTTCTGTTAGAAAAGAAGTGGTTCGGGGCTGCTTTTTATTAAAGGAAAATTTCACCGAGAACTCTTTTACCCTCTGTAACTGCCTAAGATAATTTCTTAATAACATAAGTACGTTCCAAATACTACACAGGACATACTTATGCTAAACAAATTATTCGTGGTTTTACTGAAATTCAATTTCAACTGGGCATCCTGTATTTTTATCTGCTACACCTGGCAAGTCTACATTCTGGTTATAATAAACACATAAACTTCCATTTTAACCACTGCTCCCCTAACCATTCATAGGTGGCATTTCTCACCTAAGAAGCAGCGAGAAATATATAACATTTGTCCTGCCTTTCATCAGAGAGAAAAGAAATGAGAAAGGACAGAAGAAAAATTTACCTACATGATTAACATCTTTGCCACATTAGGGCAGTCAGCGATTTTCCACTTATAATTAAAATCTGCTCAACTGAGACTACTGGCCCTTCAGAAACTCCAAGTTCTTTTCTATGGTTGAGAAGAAAAAGTTGGGGATGGCAGGGGGAAGATGGCAGGCAGTCATGAAATGGATATGATTTTCTTAGAGACTAAGACTGCAAGGTGGACACAGAGCAGAGAGAGAAAGTATAAGAGACATCTATCAGAGGTTAAGATAGTGGCTTTCAGATCCAGCAATTCCACTACTAGGTATATATAAAAAGGAAATGAAATCAGTTTGTTGAAGAGACATCTGCACTATGTTTATTGCAGTACTATTCACAATAGCCAAAATATGGAATCAATGGATGAATGGATAAAGGAAATGTGATATGTGTACATAATGGAATACTATTTAGCCTTAATACAGAGGGAAATTCTAGCATTTGCAGGAAAAACAGGGACATTATGTTAAACGAACTGAACCACACAAAGGAAGACAAACACTGCGTGATCTCACTTATATGCGAATCTAAAAAAATAACAAGGTCAGGTGCAGTGGCTCATGCCTATAATCCCAACACTTTGGGAGGTTGAGGCGGGCAGATCACTTGAGACCAGGAGTTTGAGACTAGCCTGGGCAACATAGCAAAACCCCATCTCTAGTAAAAATACAAAAAAAAAAAAAAAAAATTGGTAGGCATGGTGGTGCATGCCTATAATCCCAGCTACTGGGGAGACTGAGGCACAAGAAGGTTCAAGACTGGCTTGAACCCAGGAGGCAGAGGTTGCAGAGAGTCAAGATCATACCACTGCACTCGAGCCTGGGCAACATATAGAGACTCTGTCTCAAAATCAACAGCAACAACAAAAACAATGAACTCATAAAAGCAGAGAGTAGAATGATGGTTACCAGTGGCTGGGGTCATGGAGAATAGTGGTTGGGGAGATGCTGATCAAAAGATAGAAAATTTCAGTTAGATACGAGTAATAAACTGAAGAGATCTACTGTAGGAAACAAAAAGACTGAATGTTTTTTAACTGCTAAATTGGAAAGATGACTTTTCCCCTCTTAAACATTTTGTTTTTTTTTTTTTGTATAAATTCTGAAACAAACTGACAGGGTTCTAATTCCAATTCCATTATTTCACAACTGTGTGGTCTTGGGTGAGTCATGCAACACCTCCTTACACCTTGGTTTGGGGATAGCAGATCTGAAAATTGTGTCAGAATTCAGTAAGTATAAAAAAGCATCTAACAGAGCCTGGGACACAATAAAGATTATATAACTATCAGCCATTGTATCTAAACGTTGGCTTCTCTAATGCATCCTATAGAGTACTTACAGGCCGTGATCCTATGGTCCACCTAATCTTGATATGATTACTTGCTGTACGACTCTAGACAAATTATCTAACCTCAATAAACTATGTCCATCAGTGAGGACAGGTGAAATAACAGTATTTCGATCATACGGTTTTTGAGAATTTTAACTGAAATAATGCATGTCATTATTAAAGGCTTATAAGTGTTAGCTGCTGTTATTGAACATTTTTCTTCTTTGGCTTCCATAATGCTATCACATTCAGATTATCTTCTTACCTCTCTATCTCTCTTTTTTTTTTTTTTCCTTATTACCATTCCTGGATTCCCACAGTTCTCCTTGCCCCACTCAGTCAGCCCTTTTCACCCTCATTCTTTGAAGAATACTTTCCAGTTGCTGCTTCAACACCCCCCACCACCATGCTGGCAATTCCTAAGTCTTCTATCTACAATCTCCATTTCTCCACTTGTACCACAGTCTCACACAACTGCCACGACCTGAATGTGTTTACTGCAGTGTTGCATTATCCTCTCCAAACTTCCATGTCCCGAAAAAATTCTCAGCTCCCACAGCTGCTAATTCCTTTGGGGGTTGGGAGGAATGAGCAGCTCTTTTCAATTTCCCTGCTGTTGGCAAACACAGTCATTCTCTAGTAGTCCTCGAGATCAAAGCCTTGGAGTCATCTTTGCCACATCTATTTCTATCATCCTTCGTGTCCCATCAATCACCAAAATACTAGACCACCTACCACACACCAGGGAAAGAGAAGTGAAAAGAAAACGGTTGAAAACAAAAACAAAACAAACATCTTTTCAAAGACACATCTGACAGGAAAACACAATTTATATTATTTCAAAGTATTCCCCTTTTCCCATACAAACACCCCATCTGCCCTTCTCAAGAAGGTGGATGTTGGTTGGTAATTGAGGTATCTGCTTGCTGAGAATAGTCAACTTCAGGAAAAAGGCTTTTGCATATTTGAAATAGTAAGAGTAAGAAGCACAATTGAGACAGCTGGGATGTGCTGAATTGTACCACGTAAAAAGGAAGAGAAATGGGGTCAAGTGGGTGGAGGATGGGAGGTGGAGATGCTGCAAGGCAAGGCTGAGGAGAACATGGTAGCAACAGGTAGCGGAAGGTAAGTTGTGGGAGAAAACAGAAGTACTTCCCACAAACTCTTGCAGTAAGAATGGGACCTGGCTGAATCCCGGCTGTACCATTTAGCACCTGCAAGACAGCAAGCAAATCCCTCAACTTAATGCCTCCATTTCCTTGTTCGTAAAACGGGGAAAATAATAGTGTCTACGTTAAAGAGTTCTTCTGATGATTACATGAGCTCAAGTAAAGAATGTGGCATGGTGCCTGGCCTATAATATAAAAGTGTAGCTATTAATAATTATATAAAAGTGTGTACATTAATACTAAATCATCTATTATTAAAAATTCTTTGAGGAGCAGATTTGTCTGTAGGAGATGTGACAAAGTGCTGAAGTACAGAGTTTTGTTCTGGTTGATAGGGGACTTTTTTAAAAAATAAAGGTTTCATTTGAATAAGAATGACGTCAAGTTACAAACATTTTAAAAGAGAATGACTGCGTTGGGTGTGGTGGCTCATGCCTGTAATCCCCGCACTTTGGGATGCCGACGTGGATGGATCACCTGAGGTCGTGAGTTCGAGACCAGCCTGACCAACATGACGAAACCCTGTCTCTATTAAAAATGCAAAATTAGCTGAGCGCGGTGGCACATACTTGTGATCCTAGCTACTTGGGAGGCTGAGGCAGAGAAACGCTTGAACCCGGGAGGCAGAAGTTGTGGTGAGCAGATATTGTGCCATTGTACTGTAGCCTGGGCAACAAAAGCAAGATTCTGTCTCAAAAAAAAAAAAAAAAAAAAAAAGAGAGAGAGAGAGAATTACTCAGCAAATTTCATTCATAGGTATATATGCAAGAAAAATGAGTGCAAGTCCACCAGAAGACACGTCTATGAATGCTTACAGTAGCTTTATGAATAATATCCCCAAACTGGAAACAATGCCAATGTTCATTTACACCAAGATGAATAAGTATACTTTGGTTTATTTATATAATTTACACATCATTGAAAAATATAAAATATGTAAAAGGAACTATTGCTACACACATCACGTGGATGAAACTCATAGATAAGATGATTAAAATAAATCAGACGTAAATGAACACATACTGTATGATTCTGTTTATATAAAGTCCAAGAAGTAAAGAAATCTTTGGTGACAGAAGTTAGGATAGTAGCCACTTCTGCAGAAAGAGGGGAACCAGTATAGACTGGCAAAGGCACTGAGGGAACTTTTCTGGGCAATGGAAATATTTTAAACATTGATTTGGGATGCTGGTTTCATGGGTGTATGCATATGTAAAAATTTAAGTTTTGCCCTTAACATATGTGACCTTTACTATATGTATATAACACCACAGTTGAAATTTAAAAGGGGGAGGCTCAGAATCCACACATCCCTTGGAAGTTTTCTACAAGTATATGAGCACATTATTCTTTGGAGGGCCCACTGCAGCTGTGTATATACTGAGGTGTCCCCTGCTTCTCCTAAGCCCATGTGAGAAGCCCAGAGATTTCACAGCCAGACCCTACTTTCTGGATACAAAGACTTAATTTCATAGTCTATACTTCTTAACAACCATATGCTCACAGGTAGACTCATAGTTAAGACCACACAAACTTACATCCCACTGCCCCTATAGTCTTCTCCATCTCTGTAACAGACGTCCCATCCTTCCAGTTGTTCAGACCAAAAACCTTGGTGTCTTTCTGTCACATCCTGCCTCCAAACCAAAAGAAAATTCTGTTGGCTCAAACTTCAAACCATAAAGAATTTGATGCTTTCTCACTACCTCCTTAATTAACAACCTGGCACAAGCCACCATCATCTCAGAAGCCTCCCAACTGGTTTTCTGATTCTATCTTAACTCCTACAGTCAATGCTCCACATGGCACCAGGACGATCCTTTCACAACTTAGGTGATCATGCCATCCCTCTTCTTAAAATCTTCCAGTGGGCCAGATGCAGTGGCTCACACCTGTAATCCCAGCACTGTGGGAGGCCAAGGTGGATCACTTGAGACCAGGAGTTTGAGACCAGGCTGGGCAACATAGTGAGATCCTGTCTCCACAAAAAATAAAACAAACCAAAACCTTCTGATGGCTTCCTATCTCTGGGTGCTTATCTCATTCAGAGTGTAAGTCCTTAACCAGTTCTACAAGGGCTTACATGATCCAGCAACACACACTCCAAGTCAGGCTAGCCCCTGATCATCTTCTTTTCACTCATTCAGCCCTCGCTACACTGACCTCCCTTTTGATTCCAGATGATGTTTAGCAAACTCATGCCTCAGAGCCTTTGCAGTTGTTCTCTCTACCTTGATGTTCTTTACCTGGATTATTCGCGAGATTCACGACTTCACTTCCTTCAGTCTGGGGCTCAAATTGCACCTGACAAGTGAGGTCTCCTCTAACCACTCTAAATAAAATAGAATACCCCTGCCCTCCCCCATTTCACCCTACCACTCCATCATAATCCCCTACCCTCCCATCTAGCAGTTTTATATTTCTCCATAGAACTTACCAGCTAACATTTTATATTTTCATTTGTTTATTGTCTGTCTTTCCTCTCTCCACCTTTCTAAGAATATAAGCTCCAAAGGGTAAGAGATTTTGTCTGTCAGGTTAGCTGTCATAGATCCACACCTAGAATAGTATGTGGCACAGAACAGAAATTCAATGAATAGTTGTGAAATGAATAAATATCCCAGGTTCCACATTAGGATACCTGGTTATTCAAATATGATGCATTTAAACAATATGCATGAAATAGTTCCTAAAATGTGAAAGAGATGAAACTATTAAAAATTATGAATAAAAACAATATTTAATAATTATGAGAATTGCAAAAATAAATTTTGAAATATTTATCTTTACATCTCTGAATAAGTGAAGCTACTGTGTTCAGAAAACAGTTGGGAATTCACAGGTAATCCCACATTTCTAGCTACTCTTTATAAAACACCCAATGCAGCCATCTGGTAGGAAATTATCAATTAGCTTATTGCCCAAATACGAATTGCTACTTACAACTGATCAAAATGCTTCATAGAATGCGGAAAATATCCTGATGTTTCTGATATGAGATAGGATATGATTGAGGCCCTTACATTTTGGCTTATTATGAAGAAATTATCTTACTTTCTTATTCTAACCCCTTCTTCTATAACTGTATTTATACTAATGGTTTGCAAGTCAATATCTCCAGCTCTTAAAACTAGCAAGTTCGGCTTCCTGCTGCCACCTGCCCGAGATGTGTCACAGCCTCCTGGAAGTATCCATGTGTGAGCATGGACATAGAGCCAGCCAGTGGGCGGAACAGAGAGGGCAGGGTCTGGGCGGCAGATGTAACTTCTCTACTGATTCTTGATTCCTGTTTGAACTTGGGCAAGTGACTCTCTCTTTGTCCTCATCTAAATGATCAGTAGATTAACCTTACATGTCTGTGGTAGGGATTAAATATATCATATGTAAAATGACCAATAGTGCCTAATACTTACTAGGCACCTCATTTTTTCTCTTCCATCTTCCTTCAACCCTGTTTCTCCTCCTGTAGTCCCAGTCTCCAGGAACGACACCACCCGGCCACACAAGTCTAAAATGTGCCTATGGTTCTTAATTCCTCACCACCACTCCCTTTCCCACATGCAGGTGTTCAGCAATATATGTCGATTTCATTCTTGTAGCCTCTTAAATATTCTGTTCTGTAATGACAAGTAATTGTAGTTACATGTCGTCATAAGGGTAAGGCCATGATCTGATAGGATTAGTGTCCTTATAAGAAAAGTCACCGGATAGCTTTCCTTTTCTCTTTACCATGTGAGGACATAGCAAGAAGGCAACTGTCTGCAAGCCAGGAAGAGGGCCCTCAACAGAAACCAGTCGTGCTGGTAGTGTGATCTTGACTTTCAGCTTCAGAACTGTGAGAAAATAAGTTTCTGTTGTTTACGTCATCGGTCTATGTATTTTGTGATGGCAGCCCAAGCTAATTAATACAGATTTTGGTATACAGAATGGGGTGTTGCAAACTATAATTAAAAATGTGGAAGAGGCTTTAAAACTGGGTACCAGGTAGAGGTCAGAAGAGTTTTGAGGTGCATGCTAGAAAAAAATCCTAGACAGTCATGAAGGGACTGTTGGCAGAAATATAGGTGTTAAAGGCCATTCTGAGGAGATCTCAGATGGAAAGAGGAACTTAAATTATTGGAAACAGGAGGAAAGGTGATTCTTGTCACAAAATGACAAAGAACCTGTCTGTGTTGTGTCCTAGTGTTTTGTGAAAGGCAGAACTTGCAAGTGACTAAACTGGATATTTGGCTATGCAGATTTCTAAGCCAAGTGCTACAGGCGTGTCTTGGTTCCTCTTGCTTAGTAAAATGCAAGAAGTGAGAAATGAATTGAAGAAGAAATTGTTATGCAAAAAGGAAACAGAGCTTAAAGATTTGGAAAATTTTCAGCCTGTCCATATTGCAAATTATGTGAAGGCACGTTTGGAAGAGGACACCAAGAGTGTGGCTAGACTATCACTTGATAAAAAAGGTTATAGAATTATATTAGCAGAAATACTACCAGTTGAACTGAAGGAGATGGAGACAGGACAAAATGAAGAAAGGCTGTCAGACTTAAATTCTACAGGACAGTTACAATAGAGCGATTTGACTGCAAACAGGAACTATTCTTCAAGAAAAGGAAAGAATGACTTCAAAGGTGATTCATCAGGGCTGCATCCTTGGTTTCAAAGTATGGGACCACAACTGTCTACCACTCTTCCTCCACATCAGCAGGGGTATGTGCTGTCAGACTCATGTCTGGAGAAATAACTCTAAAACAAAGTACTATGGACTAAATGCGTCACCTCCAAATTCACATATTGAAACCCTAAAATTCCCAGTGTGATGGTATTTGGAGATGGGGCCATTGGGAGGAAATCAGTGTATTGGAGTGGAGTCCTCCTGATAGGATGAGTGCCCTTAGAAGAACAGACATGAGCATGCTCTCTTTCTCATTCTCTCTCTCTATCTCTCTCTTTCTGTCTCTCTATTTCTCTGTTCTCCATCCTGTAAGGGTACAATGAGAAGACAGCTATCTGCAAACCAGGAAGAGGGCCCTCACCAGACACTAGATCTGCCAGGACATTGATCTCAGATTTCCCAGCGTCCAGAACTGTGAGAAATAAGCATTCATTGTTTAAGCCACCCCGTTTATGTTACTTTGTTACCGCACCCTGAATGGAGGAAGACACAAAGTAAAAACCAGCCTGTCTGAGATGGCTCTTGGTAAGTAATGGAGCTGGGAGAGGAGAAGGATCTATGTAACTTGGATCTCCGTGTGATAGCAGAGTAGGCGGGTGAGGGGAAATGAAAGAAAACTGCGAAAACTGCAATTTCCTGCATTTGGCCTCAGCTTTCTCGAATGGAAGTTCTAAAACAAGCAATTCTCGCAGTTGGTGTTAGAATTAAAGAAAGGACAAGCCCACGCACCAGTTAGACAAGTTAGTGGCACAACCTATTCTATCTAACATATTTCTATCTCCACCCCCACATCATCCTCAAAGGCATTATAATAGGAATCTGAGTTAATCAACATATAACAATCGGTACAGCCATCTGGGAGGGAAATCTTGTAGAATTTATCCAAGTACTGATTGCACATATTCTTTGATCTATTGCTCCATGTTTAGGTATCTATAGAATTGCACGTTTCATAAATATATGTTCAAGGATATTTACTGCAGTGTTATTTTAATAATTACAAAATCGGGGAAATCCCTAAATGTCTGTTGTACAAATGGCTAAATAAAATATGGTACAGTAACACCATGCATATATATAATGATTTTAAATAATTAGAACGTACTTATAAACACAAACAGTGTTTTAAGGCATAATAGTAAATAAAAAATTATGTCACAGAACATTATGTAGAATATATACATGTGCATATATACTTACATAAGAAACAGATCTGTAAGAAACTCTGGCAAACAGTTAACAACACTTACTAGGCAGTTAACAACACTTCTAGGGAAAGAAGTGTTTCCAGAAGGATGGAAAATCAACTTTATGTTGTTATATGTTCTAGATAATACTGTATTGTTTAACTTTTTAACTCTAGTGTGTATTTATGTATCATTTGTGTATACATACATGTATATATATATGCTATTTAGTGCCTAGCACTGTGTTCTGACATTGTAGGTACTCAATAAACATTTGTTACGTATGTAGATGAATATTTATTCAATAAAAACAAACATGCATTATTACTATAGCTAAAGTATCATTTCCAAAAGTGCAAAAATCACAAATCTTATACAAATATAAAATGAACACATATCAAAGATTTTATTTAATGCATTTACAAATGAGAGAACTAGAGATATATTAAAAATTAGTTCAAATGGGTTTTGACTTAAAATGATTTATATTCTCTATCAGACAAAATTCACTTACATTGCTATGAACAAGAACATGGTTATGAGCTTTCCAGAAAGCACTTTTTTTATTCCAACAGAGTTGCAAAATAGCCTATTTGATCAAAGACAATCAAAGGTGTACCCCCGGCTGGGCATGGTGGTGCACACCTGTGGTCCAGCTACTCCAGAAGCTGAGGTGGGAAGATCACTTGAGTCCAAGAGGAGTTCAAGGCTGTAGTGTCCTATGACTGAGCCTGTGAACAGCCACTGTACCACAGCTTGAACAACATAGTGAGACCCCATCTTTAAAAAAATTGGTGCATCCTCCTATGAAATCAAATAGTGCCTAGCAAGCCCCCTAGGCATGCTTAAGGCCCACTATAAGAATAGCCAGAAATTTCTTTTGCTCATTTCCAAATCAGTTTTTCCCAACACTGCTAAGTTAACAATAATATGTGTTCTTGGTGTTTTGGAATATTTATGAATCGCTTTTTAAATATTTGTCAGGGCTAGGGGTGATGACTCAAGCTTGTAATCCTGGTGCCTTGAGAGGCCAAGGCAGGAGGATCACTTGAGACCAGGAGTTCAAGACCAGCCTGAGCAACATAGCAAGACTGTCTACAAATAAATAAATAGGTTAGCCTGGCATGGTGGTACCTGCCTGTAGTCCTAGCTACTAGGGGGGCTTGGGTAGAAGGATCCCTTAATCCCAGGAGTTTGCGGTTGCAGTGAGCTATGATTGCACCACTGCACTCCAGCCTGGGTGACAGAGTGACACTCTGTCTCTTAAAAAAAAAAAAAAAAACAAATTAATAAATATTTGTCAAGGATTCCATAGTTCTGAAAAATTTTGTTTAATCTACATATATACAGATTGATACTGTTCACTTATTCTCTTAACAAGATCACCAAATTTGTCTAAATTTGCTTTGTAAGTAAGGTAATGCAAAGCTTTGCCTTATGAAATCTCAAAGTGTCCTTGCGTAAGATGTTTTCATTCTACCATTAATCTCTTCCTCGAACATTCTGGAAATAACTTGGCAAAACCTAATTGAAGTAAATCATTGTGGCATTTGTTCTCTAAAAGCAATAGTACAGAACTTACACTCTGCAAGGTATGTTGCTGAAGCCAGGTTTGTTAACAAAAACATAAAACAAAAGAATGCCACTGCTGTATTAGGTCTTTCTTAAGCATCTTAGGTTAACAACCTAACAACAGTCCTAGTCCACCCAAAGATGCTCGAACAGATTTCCTGTTCTAGGATTTTCCCAACTGTCTGGAGGCCACAGTCTTCACCACTCCTATTCATCAACTCCTCCCAGTTAAATGTATAAAAATGCATCAAATGCAAAATGATTGAATGCATAAATTATTGTTGTTAAGGGGAAATTAATCTCCATAATCATTTGGGATATTAGTATAATTTGGGGGGCAAATCAATGACATTTCTGAAAATATGACAAAAATATTTTTTACTAAATCAAACTATGAGAAAACAGACAATTGCAACAAACAATAGGTATTACCAGAAGTATGTAAACTTTAAAAGTCTTTTGTAATTTGCAGGAATAAAATACATTCACTAGTGAAATAATTTTTAAAACGTATTACTGACTATATTTTTCAAACTAAAAATGAGGCCTCTTATAGTCTGGGAAATTCTTTTTTTGCTATGAGAATATACAGATGTGAAAAAGTTTTCAAAATAAAAAATATATATAATTACATATTTAATAAATACTCTTCATTGAAAGAAAAACGTACATATAATTGGGACCATCTGGAAAAATCCAAGATATGTGATCTTTCTAACAATAATTTTTAAAGTGTTGTACTTCATAGACTCAATTAAATCATTATAAATGCATGATTTAAATGCACCATTATTTTATGTACTGTGAAGAAAAATAAAATGGCCAATAAAACTATGACCTAATGTTTTCTTATTTCATCAACTGTAAGATGCACTGTGATTTTAGAGGAGTTAAAACATAAATAAGTAGGATGTCTTAGAAGAGAAGTATAATGCTTATATCTTCTAAAAGATATAAACTGAAGCTTTTATTTATCTGATTAGTAAGGCTCTTTTCACAGAGATCTTAGGCTATTATTGCATTTTACAAGAATATGATTCCTCCTATTAAACTATTATTAATAATAAAAAAAGAGTTTGTGAAGGTAAAAACCTAAGTAAGAAAGGATTAGCAATTGCAACTGTGGCATCCAGTGACTGGTGCCTACCTCAGTGGCAGAGCAAGCTGTCATATCCTGTTCCAGTGGATCTAGCAATGGTGGCCTCAATTGAGGTGTTAGGAATAATTTTGACTGTAATCCTGGCTGTTGCTTGAAATCCTTTGTTTCTCCCAGTTTTCTATGCTGGGTTCTTCAGTTCTTCCAAGAGTTCTGTGAACTTCTTAACATCCTTTCAATAAGTTCCTTCTCTGCCCAACTCAACCAGAAGCAGTGTCTTTTGCCACATACTTTAACTGATACCTCTGGATTTCTGCAATTTGTTGAAGAGGGGTAACTGATATAGTTTGAAGCAAATCAGTGATCCGGCCCTTCTAAAGACAGTTACCAATCTCTTCCACTTCCCCAAATGTTATCCTCTCTCTTTCTCTCTCTCTCTATATATATAGCCATATTCAACAATAACAGAATACTTGAACCATGCAGTATAAAAAGCTCACATATACCCATTTTAAAGGCGCAATTTATAAAATTATAGAATATGTTGCCTACTCTACAAAGAAATTAAATCAACAAATTTAATTTGCTTAGAGCTACTAGGATTCAGTGAAGAACCTACAAATGGGAGGAATTCCACAGTCATCATATTATATACAAGGTAGATGAGTAGCAATTGATTTCAGTTAATAATGGGGAAAACCAAATTCATTAATTGTACTACCTCAGAAGGACAAGGCACAAATTAACTAATTGGGTTAACTGTTGGGTAGGCTGATTTCTTTGTACTTGTTTGCAAAGTCTCCCTACCCCATTTCATAATTTCTACCTACCTCACCAAAGCAATATCAGCATATTCTTACTTCTTCACAGTCCTCTGGGGTGTTGCAGTTTAGTGAGTTTAGAAGTCAAATATTGTTCTCCTCAAGAAACGTAGCTTTCAACAATATGAATGATAATAATAGGTCACACTTGTGTAGTGCTTCACGATGGCCAGACACTATTCTAAGTATTTTACATATATTAACCAATTTAGTCTTCATAAGAATCTTAGGAGGAAATATTACCTTATTCTCATTTTGCACATGAGGACACTGAAGCTAACTGCCTAAGGCCAGTAGGTGGCAGAGCTGGGATTTGAACTCAGGCTAGCTTCAGAATTTACGTGCCTGTTATAACAAACTATCCCCCACCCCCAACTTTAGAAGTTGCTTGTTTCTGCTGCTATATATTTGTACTACATCATGAACCAGGCAGAATTTAAAGTATAAAAACTTAGCTTTCAATCCCAAATTTCCTTTCTAACCTTTTACATCTGAGCCTCAGATTTTTTTTCTTATAAAACAGGAGTAATATTTATTATGCCTAGCTTATAGATTGTTGAGTAGAACAAATGAAATAATGTATGCGAAAGTGCTTTGTAAAGTGTTATGTAAAGAATTATTACTTAAGCTTTGAATGGACATGTCAGTTAGGATACAGCTTCAGCTGCGTATGATGAAAATGTTGCTTAAAGCAAATTAGGTCACAGCTAGATTCAAGCTATGATTCAAGCTAGCTTCAAGCTATGATTCAAACCCAGGTTCTTGGTATATAAACCCCATACTTCTAACTACACCACAGCACTCTCTCATCTGATACTCTCTCACTACAATACTTGATAGTACACCATTGTTTTCCTATGCAATTCCATTAAAAATAAAAATGTAAATATAAGTTATACTTCAAGATTGTCCCATAAAATGTTTCTCTGGTGGCCTAAATCAGAAATTCCTACCTCCAACTTATAAACAAAACTGACAGAGGGCAACAGAGAAAGATAGGTCAAGCGACAAAAGCTGTAACTTGGGTATCTAAGCAACTGGAAACGCTTGGCTGAGGAAGATTTCTTCCGCCCCTGGCAAGCCAGGGACATTCCAGCAGGGCACCTTTGAGCCTCTGATGTGAAAAGCAGCTGAGATTCACATTCCCACCCCAGAAGGCATGTTTATCAGTCTGGGAACATTCTGAGGACATTCAGGGAAGAGTAGTAACAAATTGCTTCATTTCCTACTCTCACTACTTCAGGCAACGTCTCTGCCTCTTATGCTCTTATTACTTCCAGCAAAAGAGAAGGTAAACAGTAATCTAAAATAAAAACCATATAAACAATAATGTTAGCACTCTCTCTCTTATCTCTCTAGCAAATTCCTCATTAGGAGTTAGAAGTTGAAAATTTTCAATTTTTTTAATTTTTTTTTTTTTTTTTTTGAGACAGGATCTCACTCTGTCACCCAGGCTAGAGTGCAGTAGAGTGAACAGGGGTCACAGCAGCCTCGAACTCCCAGGCCCAAGCAGTCCTCCTGCCTCAGCTTCCCAAGCAGCTGGGAGTACAGGCACACGCCACCATGCCCAGCTAATTTTTAAATTTTTGTGTACAGATGGGGTCTCTATATGTTGCCCAGGCTGGTCTTGAACTTCTGGGCTCAAGAGATATTCATGCATCGGCCTCCCAAAGTGCTGGGATTACAGATGTGAGGCACCACGCCTGGCTGGAAAACCTTAAAATCAATCCAAGAAGTGCTGGCTGGGTTGTACTATGTGATTAGGCCTATGCCTGTGCTTAGGGTTTCCATGAAGCCCTTCAGCAGGATAAATTCAAGAAAAGTTAACAGGTAAAGCCTTAGAAACCATTACATGCCAGATTTTGTGTCACCAAACACAAATACAATAAATTTAGAACACATAAGTTCCCTGAATGAAAATGAAAGATAAAAATAAAAAAGAAAGAAAAGGAAAAATAAGAAAAAAGACATTGTAAAAGTCTAAGAACACAGAGTTCCGGAAGCCAGTTGTGGTTGAGTATATTGCACTGTATCTTAAATAAAGTCATTACTACAACCCCTCTTAATAAGTATTAAAATCAACTTCTCTCTCATATAAAGTGAAAATGAAGAAAAGTGAGTACCTATATAAGTCTAAAACAGACTTTAAATGAAGAAACCATAAATACTATACATTCATGGGTTGCATAACAATGTTTCCGTCAACAATGGACCACACATGCCACTGTAGCCTATAAGATTACAATACCATATTTTTATAGTACCTTTTCTATGTTTAGATACACAAATATTTACTGTTGTGTAGAGTTGTCTAAGCAATAGGCTTTACCATGCAGCCTGGGTGTGCAGTAGGCTATGCCATCTAGGTTTAGTACACCCTGTAATGTTGCACAATGATGCATTTCTAAGAATGTATCCCCACTGTTAAACAACACATGAGTGTATATATTTCCTTGTTAGGCTGTACCTTTGCCATCCCATTATTTCTTCATTCACTTCTTCAGCAAACATTGTTACCTATAGAAGGGTAGTGTTTGGCACTGTGGAAAGAGCTAGACCTGTAAAGATGAATAAGCCGGTTCCTGCTGTCTGGGCTCAGTCTGTTCACTCAACTACTGGTAATAACTATAATGAAGAAGATGGAAAGAAATTGCTCTCTTAGCTACAATACAAGAAAGAGCAGAGCTTAAGAAAGGTGAGGTAAGTAGAACCTCACATTCTATTTCAGTAGTCTTTGCATTTGTCCCACTTTTCCTGGGTTGGGGAATACTGTTTCTTCTGTCATGCACTACTGTCCTCTGCTGCTCCCCTTTGTCACCCCCTCACTCTCTTTTTCCTCCTGCAGCAAAGGGAAAAAGTCAAAGAGGCCATGAGTGGACTAGGGAAAGGGGAAACAGGAAGTTGTTCAGGTACCTTGTGTACTAGTTCTCCTTTTCTTGGGCTATGGGGAAAACCAAAGGCTTGATTCTGATCGTCTAAAAGCTAAAAGGGACCACAGAGGCCATCCTTACTATCCGTTTATAGCTGAGGACACTGAGGCTTAATAACTTACCAGGCCATGCAATTAGTGGCATTGGCAACACTAGAACTCAGGCTTCTTGACTTCCAGAGAGTTAGAATGGAGCACTTCTAATCCTTTTTGCAGGGTAGGGTGGTAGCCAGAGAGGGAAACCCTACTACTGGCTTCACTAGCTTCTTCAGTCATTATTTTGATTATCTTCTTCACTATCAAGCAGTCCTTCATTTCCCATCCTCCAAACAATTGGACAATTTATTAATGCAGTCACCCCATAGTTCTCTGTTCAGTAGGGACTTATTTTCAGCTCTTCTCTGTAATTTCCGCTATCCTCCCCATAAGGAACAAATTATGGTTTCTTGACATCCTTTTGAAAACGTGCAACCCAAACTAACTGCACAGCTTCAAAGATCAGTTTGGTGAGGTAAAATGATGTCTTTGTGTCCTGCTTTTCAATGCATCCTACTTTGACTTTTGGTTTTGCTCATTTGTTAGTAAATTTTCAACACCTTACTTACTTTTACCGTGTCAGTAATGACCTTGAGGAATTTATATAGTTGATCTCTTTGTATAAGGGTGCGTTCCTGAACCTTGTCCTGTGTGAAGGCCCGCCTTTTTTCTTTTCTCTCTCTCTCTCTCTCTTTTTTTTTTTTTTATTTGTTAGCTTGTCAGTAATGACCAGGTGGCGGATACATGTCAAGAAAACTAATCACCTTTCAACAGGATTAGGACTAGAATTAACGCGGATCTTTTGCCCTTCCTGTTCCCTCTTTGGCAGCCCAAGGTCCACCACTGCTCAGAGACTAGTTGCAGGGCAACTGCGCCCCACAGCATCTCACACTGTGTTGGGATCCTAGGTGGTGACCTTTGTGAGATTCAGTACCGAGTTTCTGGGAGATGGCGCTGCGGTCGTGATTAGAACTGTTGGCCGACGCACCTCTGGACGCCCAGCGAGGCAAAAGCATCTCCTATTTTCAAGGTGATGACACTGGGCGGGAATGCCGCGGGGCCAACCAGTCGGTCCTGCCAGACAAGTTTCTGGTCCGGTGAGCCTCCGACCCGCCGCGCGTCTCAAGCTGACATGGTCGGGGTGGCGTTTGAAGGAGCAGTGTTGAGCGCTGTCAACATTTAGCGGGCGTCTTTGAGTAGCTCCTCCAGTCCTCGCAGCGGCCCAGGGACAAGTCTGCAAGTTCTCACCGCTCACTTCCAGCCCGCGCTGGCCCCGCCTCCGCCTCCCAGCTCCTCCAGCCTCCTCCCGCCCAGCAGCTCCCACCTTTTCTCAGGGGCCCCACCTGCCAGCACGCAGAGGCGGGGGCGGGGCCGCGGGCCGGGCTCGTGACGTCACCTCGCGGAGAGGCGGGGTTGTGGGAACCGCAGTGCAGCGCAGAGGGGCGGGGCCTGCGGCGCGAGACCCGGTGCGAGAGGCCTGGGCAGGGAGAAGTGTGCGGGGCTGGGACCCGCCGGCTCCGAGTCCGGCTCCGGGGGCTGGGCGGGAGGGGCTGGCGTGGCGGCGGGAGCCCAGCGCAGTGCTAAAGCGGGTCAAGTGTCCTCCTTTTCTCCCCGCCCCTTCTCCTCCTCCCACCTGGGCCTCTGCGTGGAGACGCGCACCTGGCAACCGGAGGCCGCGTCTCCGCCTTCTCCGCTCGCGCCTGGCGCCCCGAGCCTGCCCGGGACCTCCGCCGGAGTCGCCCTCGCTGCAGGCGGCCTCGAGCGCTCTCTCGTTGATGCCGTTTTGGAGGTGACCGGCGCGGCGGCCGCTCTATGGTGGGGCCGCGTTAGTGGCTGCGGCTCCGCGGGACTCCAGGGCGCGGCTGCGAGGTGGCGGGGCGCCCCGCCTGCAGAACCCCGCGCGCAGCTCGGGTTTCAGGGTGCTTGAGGAGGCCGCCACGGCAGTGCGGGAGCGGAAGATGTTGGAGCTGAGGTACCGGGGAAGCTGCCCCAGCCCCGGGGAAGCGGTGTCGCCGCCACCCCGTGAGGGAGAGGCGGCCGGCGGCGACCACGAAACCGAGAGCACCAGCGACAAAGTAAGTGGAGCCGCGAGAGGTGGACGCCGCGCCCTGGCTGGGTCCTGGTTGGAAGCGGGACACCTGAGAGCAAGGGTGGGGCCCGTCGAGCGTCAGGTGAGGCTGCAGGCTGCCCGTGCACCTTCCTCCCTGCCTGGCACTGCTTCCTCCTTTCCCAGAGGGGGTCGGGACCCGGGATCCCAGTGGCGGTGCGGTTCCCAGGATGACCGCGGCCGCTGCCTGGGATAAATGGGCTACTCAACACGGCTTACAGTTTAGTTTCATCCCCTTCCGGTCCTTTCTTCAGGATCTGGGGCCGACGCTGGAATCAGGATGGAACCTGCCCTCCTAGGAGCTGCAGTTAGTAGCTCCCACCTCACCCCTCTTCTCAGTAGAGGGAACAAAGTTAGTAAGGACTCTATAGAGACGTGCCACCGTCAGCTATATCATTTCATTGGATCCTGACGCGGGAGGCTTGGCTTCTCGCGCTATCCCATCTGCACTTTTATTTTCTCCGTCCTTTTTCAGTATGATAGATTTTGGAGGTTTGAGAGTATCATGCATGTGACATAATAGTAATCTTCCAGCTTCTTTTGAGTACACGGCAGACAGTGCAATTCTTCTACCAGTAGATTTCATTTAACCCGACACGTTAATTCATGAAGACTTTTCACTGTCTTTTCTATAGATTACTCTTCTTTCACATTTAAGAATAAGTACATGTGATATTACCATCTGTTTAAAGCTAGAAAAGGAATTCGGGCGTGTTTGGTAATACAGTGGTGCAAGTAAGAACTTGTGAAGAAATGCAGTTTTATGACCTTATGGACTGGATGGTTTGGGAAATTGGGCCAGAGAATAGATTGATGTATCAAACCGTCTGTTTAGAAAATTCCGTTTTATTTGAGAAACCCGAAACACGTAAACTGTTTCTAGAAGCATACTTTGGAAGCAGGCATTGCCATTTGAATTACAGAAGTGAGGTGAATTGCCCAAGGTCAAGTTCGTGCCTCTTGAAACTAGAATCTAAGTTTCCTGATTCCTTTTCTTCTGATTTATGTGGTTGCTGAGACTGGCTGGCAGTTCTGATTTGGGAAGGATTCCACCTGAAAGTTGATGTTGATGAAATTGATGTAACCCAAATTACAAAGCCCTAATAGGAACATATCACATGATATCACGAAATAAACACAAACGTGATTCTTAGGACTAAAACTTTAGAATCAATGGAGTGACACTTTTTTCCCCTTACCCTTGATAGTAAGTAGAATAAAATGAGTCTGTAATAGAACATATGTGTCAAGGAATTACCCAAAATATAACAATTTCCAGCTACTGAAGGTTGAAGTTACAAAACTAGAAACAGTGGGCTGAGAATAATCTTTGTGAAAACTGCCTTGGAAACTAGACCCAAAGTAGAATTAATTAAGTTGGGATTTGTTTTTTGTTTTGTTTTTAGCACCGGTATAGTTTAGCATCAAGGAAATACCAGCTTCTCTATGTTGACTCCCTTAACTCGACAAAACTAACAACCTTTTATTAAGATAAAAGATGTTCAGGAAGCCGTGCATAAAATACCTTTGGAAATAAGTTTTTTTTTTTTTTTTAAACACCATAATGTATTTAAAATGGAATGGAAATTACTTCTGTGGTGTGATTTGACTCATTAGAACTGTTGTCTCTAGCTATCTGTGACTGGGTTGCCTCGCTGCGTATTTATTTATTTATCAGTGCAGTACTGTTGGTTTTCATTAACACATGTCCAGCTGGATTTTGTTTTCTGAAAGTAGACTTTGCTATATGTAACCTGTTTTGTCAAGATTTCTTAGACAAGGATGAACATATTCAAACCCTATCTAAAATACTGCTCTACTTTTAGAGTTTATCACAAGGAACTTTTGACTTGGCAAGCTTATAGATGTTGAACTCTATCCCTGTCTGTCCTTTTTTATCAGGGTGTGTATTTGAATACACCTATATTTCCAGGTCAAGGGCTATTTTAAAATCAGTTTGGACACTGGAGGCTGGTTAATATTTGGTCAATTCAAACTCATTAAGGGCCTTCTCTGTTCTGTTGCAGTAAAGGCCAAACTCTTGGGGAATTAGTCAAAGAAGTGAAGGAGGTACATTATATTCTGCTATTATAATACACTCCCATGCATTGCCATTTTGTAGTCTTTTAATAATGGTGTTATTAACATGACACTCCCTTTGTTCCGGACTGGTGACTTGTGCTGAGGGAAGGCTCTGTACTCCAGATAATTAGCAAGTGAAAAAAATACTTCTTACCTGCAGGGGAATGTTCCCAAGTGTTAAATGTTGGAGTGGTACTTGAAAAATGACAAGGGACCCCTTCAAGGCACCCCGCAGGAGACATATATGAGTTAGATTTATTAAAAGTCTGTACAAGGCTCATTGTTAGCATAGAGGGCATGCTTGGCCTCTACCTGGAGACTGCCGGAAAAGCTGTAAACAGTAGGTAAGGATTGAACTGGGAGTGAAAAGATTCCTGGGACTCACTAGGTTTACAAGGATTTGGGTTGGGTGTTCTAGGCAAAGGACATGTTGAGTTTTTTCTTGAATCAGCATTCTAGGCACAGGGTTGGAGATACAGAGGAAGAGATAATGAAGGTCCTGAGAGCAAAAGGAGGAGGCATTGCTTAGAGCTGCAGTCCCTAACCTTTTTGGCACCAGGGATCAGTTTTGTGGAAAACACTTTTTTCCACGGATGGGGTCGGGGGGATGGTTTCAGGATGATTCAAATACATTACATTTATTGTGCACGTTATTTCTATTATTATTACATTGTAATATATAATGAAATAATTATACAACTCACCATAATATAGAATCTGTGGGAGCCCTGAGCTTGTTATCCTGCAACTATACAGTCTCACCTGGGGGTGATGGGAGACAGTGACAGATCATCAGGCATTAGATTCTCGTAAGGAGCATGCAGCCTAGATCCCTTGCATGTGCAGTTCACAACAGGGTTCAGGCTTCTGTGAGGATCTAATGCTGCTGTTGATCTGACAGGAGGCAGCGCTCAGGTTGTAATTTGAGTGATGGGGTGTGGCTGTAAATACAGAGGAAGCTTTGCTCACCGGCCACCCACCTCCTGCTGTGCAGCCGGGTTCCCAACAGGCCCAGCTCCTAACAGGCCGGTACTGGTCTGTGGCCTGGGGGTTCGGGACCCCTGGCTTAGAGGACATCATCAGTAGTACTTAGGAATAAGGCCTGAGACAGAACATGGAGTTCAGCAAAAGATCTAAGTAGAAGCAGGTTTAGGTTGAGGAAATTGAGAGGTGAAATGTTGGTAGTTATTGTTATAAAGTGGCAGTGAAAGGAATACAGGACGGCAGCTAGAGAGACAGGAGGATTAATGAAGATTTTTCTTTTCAGAGGAGGGGAGGTATATATTTGTATGAAAGTCAAATGAGTAAAGATGTTGAAGACAATGGGTAGGCCCTAGGAAAAAGAAAGCAAACATGGGGTAGAGACTGTGGATTATTGGGATATCCAAGGAAAGGAAAGAGGGATGCATGTTCCCTTCCTTAAGAAAAGAAAGACGGAATGAAGGGTGGATACAGGAACATTTTGAAAAGCAGAAAGGAGAAGATCAAGTGTTCGATGCCTTCAGTTAGTAAGGTAGGAACTCAGAACCAGTGAGCTTCAAGGGATCTTAGAAACAACTTGGTTTAACTCAATTCATATATATTTGTATATATTTATATATAGTTTGGTATATATACAATTAAATTATAAACAATAAGTTTGTGTTCAGTTGAATCTTCACTGAGTTTGATAATTCTGTATAGTTCTATAATAGTTACCTTTTGGTCATTTCCTATTACACTTCCCAAAAATGACAGTTCAAATGTGTTCCAGTCGCATTTGGTGTTGTGTGACTGTGTGTTAGGAATATCCCCATTTAATAGCTGAGAAGAAGAAAAGCAATGGGAGTGATTTAGGCCTGGGGAGTGCCAGAGGTCCAGGATGTAGGGAATTAGAGAGTCAGCGAAGCCAGGATTGAAGTGAATGACCACAGATTCAGCTCAGCGGGGAAGTGGGCTGGTGAAGATCTGATGGGTTGAGTGGGAATGAGCATTGAAAGGGAAAGAGCTAAGACCTGACTTATGTAGAGACCAAGGGGGAACTTCCCCTCTGCCCTCTGAAGACTTGCGAGAAAAAACTGAGAACAGATAGATTAATTGGAGAAATGGCATACAAATTTATTAATGTGTGGGATGGGAGGAGGGAGACAGAGTGATTACCTGAACCCCAGAAGGAGGCACAGAAGCTTATATACCATCTTGAGGCAAAGGTGGTCCTGTCATGTAGATGAAACCTCATAGGGAGCAGCCCTCAGAGAGAATAGATGGTGAATATTTCTTTCAGACTTTTAAAGGTGTCAGACTCTCAGTTAATCTTTCCTAGATCCAGACAAGAGAGAACCTCAGAGAAGTCCAGGTTGCATCAATGCAGATTTTCTCTACAGATGCAAATCTCCCTCACAACAGACAGCTTTGCAGGGCTATTTGTTTGCAGGCCCTCAGAACAGCCATCTCAAAATATGTCAAAGAAGTATAATTTGGGGTGAAATATTCTGATTTCCTTCACTTGCTAGACCCTGAAGTGGGAGAAAAGAGGGTGCACATTGAAGCTGTGGCCAGTCAAGGGGAGCACACATGGAATAGTGTGCTTTCAGGTTAAGGTCCCTGTGTGTTTGTGCATGGGGCTGCTACTTAGAGATTTTGATTTGTGAAGATGAGGGGAAAACAATCCAGAGATCAGTTAACTTCTGTCCTCCATTTGAGATGTGTGCAGCTTCTTTCATAAATACATTATTATTTTCAAATAAACTTTTAATTTTGGAACAACTTTGATTTATGTAACCACCCCACAGGTTTTTCTTGCTTGCTGCCCAGATAGAACTGGTTTATCAACACAGGAGAATTGCAATAGAAAAAAACAGTTTAATGCACACAGAACTGGCTAAACAGGAGGCCGGAGTTTTATTATTACTCAAATTAACCTCCCTAAAAATTTGGAGGCTAGGCTTTTTATTTATTTTTTATTTTTTTATTTTTTTTTGAGACGGAGTCTCGCTCTGTCGCTCAGGCTGGAGTGCTGTGGCCGGATCTCGGCTCACTGCAAGCTCCGCCTCCCCGGTTCCCGCCATTCTCCTGCCTCAGCCTCCCGAGTAGCTGGGGCTACAGGCGCCCGCCACGTCGCCCGGCTAGTTTTTTGTATTTTTTAGTAGAGACGGGGTTTCACCGTGTTAGCCAGGATGGTCTCGATCTCCTGACCTCGTGATCTGCCCGTCTCGGCCTCCCAAAGTGTTGGGATTACAGGCTTGAGCCACCGCGCCCGGCCGAGGCTAGGCTTTTTAAAAGATAGTTTGATGTGCAGCAGTTAGAGAATGGATGCTGCTGATTGGTTGGGGAGGCAAATTACAGGGGTATGGAAAACGGTCGTTGTATACTGAGCCCAGTTCTGGGTGGGGGGCCACAGGAGTTGCTGGTTTGGGGGACTTATCCAGTCATCAGAAATATAAAAATCTGAAAGTAGTCTGTCTTTTAAAAGGCCAATCTTAGCTTATTTAATAGTGATATTATGTATAGAAGTAATTGTAGAAGTTGCAAATCTTGTGATTTCCAGAGCAGTGGCTGATAATTGTTTACATGTAATCACAGCAAAATTCAGTCCCCTCTCATAATCCTAAACTTGTGACCTGTTATTAGTTTTATAAAGGCAGTTTAGTTTAGGGAAGAGCTATTACCATTTAACCTATAAACTAAATTTCTTCCAAAGTTAGCTTGGTCCTCACTTGGGAATGACCATGGGCATCTTGAAGGTTAAAGGCAAGGTAGAGTTGGTTAGGTCAGATTTTTTTTCACTGTTACAGTTTTTGTAAAGATGGTTGGTTTCATTTACAGAAGCATTACAAAGGTTTCTGTGTACTTTTCACCAACTTTCCCCTAAGGTTTGTATCTTGCATAACCGTGGTACATTGGTCAAAACTTAAGAAATTAACATAGCTATAATATCATCTTAGACTGCAGATACTATTCAGAAGTTCAGTGGTTGTTCCACTGTCCATTTACTGCCCTGGAATACAATCCAGGATTCAGCACTGCATTTTGTCTGCTTTATTTTGTTTTTGTAAAAGCCTTAGTGTGTTTTGTAAATTACTTTTCATTTTGGTGCACTTCACTATAGGTTGCGCTAATGTCACCTGTAAGTGTAATGAACGTTTTCTATAGTTTTTCAGCTAGATCTAAGCCATTAATAAAACATTAATAAAATATTAATGGCTTAGATCTAGATTTCTGGACTACAATTTGGGCTGATACTCCCTAATTGTTGATGAATTATCAGTCAGTATTACCACCTAAGTAATTTTCCATGATTCAGCTTTTATCATGCACAGCATATTCATTTCATTTAATAACATTTAAAAAAAAAAAGCTGGCTTCCAAAATATCAGCACCCCAGCCAAGTGATAAGACAGAGCTAGGTTTTTAGCTTACTGCAGCGAGGAACACTCCCACAGAGCCTTAGTAGTGTTTCAGAGGGGAGAAGCAAGGTGTAACTTATTTGAGAATTGGAAGTTTGATTTAAGGCAGGTCTTTTCTTTTTTATTTTATTTTATTTTATTTTTGAGACGGAGTCTCACGCTGTTGCCCAGGCTGGAGTGCAGTGGCGCGATCTCGGCTCACTGCAAGCTCTGCCTCCTGGGTCATGCCATTCTCCTGCCTCAGCCTCCCAAGTAGCTGGGACTACAGGCGCCCGCCACCATGCCTGGCTAATTTTTTTGTATTTTTACTAGAGATGGAGTTTCGCCATGTTAGCCAGGATGATCTCAATCTCCTGACCTTGTGATCTGCCTGCCTCGGCCTCCCAAAGTGTTGGGATTACAGGCGTGAGCCACCGCACCTGGCCTAAGACAGGTCTTTCAATGTGGGGAATTGATTAGGATTGGGTAAGGGTCACAATATAACAGTCTGGGATTGGTGGATAAGCCAGATAAGGATTTTGAGGCAAAAGTTTTCCAAGAGTCTTAGGACTAAACTATTCGTTGATGCTTCCTTTCAGAGAGTTGATGTGTCTTTTAGAAATTCTTGTAAATAACATGAACTTCTGGCAAGAGTTTCCAGGAATACTCAAGGTATACTAATGAAAGAGTGAATCTAAAGGCATGGTAATGTAATAGTAAGCTATGTGCAGGTTAGGAACGGTAGTTAACTTGAGATTTCTAAAGAATATCTGAGGGTTACCACATGAATTTTCACTTGCTGTTTATGATCTTTAAACAATTCATTTTCTTGTTATTTTGAGAGAGATTACTGTAGAACGTCATCAGCTACATCAAGCTTTGGATGTGTACCACAGTGGGTTTTTTTGATGCTGTGATCCTGAGGAAAAAGGTGAGGTGCAACATAGAATTTAAAGACAATACTTGAGCCAACTTTAAAGACTTTACTTGAGCCAAAGTGAGTACACTGTCTGGGACATACTTCCAAGTTGCCTGGGTGAGTGCCTTGGTTGGCCTTTCTTATAAGCAAGTTTTTAAAGGCAGAAGGGAGCAAGGAATGGGCTGGTACAAAGTTGTTTGACAGGAATTCTCATTGCCTTACAGAGATAATATTGATGAGTGATTGGCTATTCAGTTTTAAAATGTAAGGTATGAGTTACGGTGTCTAGTATATGGTATTTTATGGCTACTTGATATCAGTCCAGAGCCAACATAGCAAGTGGCTATGTTGTTTAGCTCAGACGGTGAGAGACGTGACTGCTGACACATTTTAAACGCCTATCTGGGCCTGATAATTTAATGAGACTCATATTCTTCAAAATAAAAGTTTTCTTTTCCCTTTTAATGCGAACAATATTTTGTTTGTCAAAATATACTGGGGAAAAGTGGGACAATTTAATGTGCTCTGGAAAATTATGAAGAAAAATTAAGATATATACATGTAGTGTGAGTATTCTTTATGTGTTTATGAATTTCATTTTTGTAAAACAGGCTCTCACGTTTCTTCCCAGATAACACAGATAAATACAGGGGTTTGGTGTGTTTGTTTTCCTTTAACTGTTCTATATTTGGGGATGTCTTTTCCAAAAATACAGATTTGAGTGCAGTGTAAAGAACATAGGTCATTTAGGGAATTATAAACATATTTCTTAAGGCTTGGTTTGGTTCCGTGCATTCAGTAAATACTTGTTGAGTGCCTACTATAAGCAAGACACTGCTTGAATGTTATTTTTTTGTGGCTTTTTTATACTCTTTGAGAAAATAGGTGGTGTCAGGATTTGTTTGTTGCTCAACAACTAATTGTTGTTGAGAATATATTAGTCTCTTGAATTATGGACTTTCACTGCATGGAATAATGATATAAACTAATTTTTTAGTGCAAAATAATTTATAATTTGCAAAATACTTGTTTATACTTAAAATCAATTTTAGTCTCTTAACAATTGTATAGGCAAGGGAGACAGGTTTAGTTTACATATGAGAAAATTGGAATTTGACAGCCTAAATGCCCTGCTCAGCATTATGGTATTTAGAGCCAGGATTTACCTTACATTTTCTAATTTAAAAATGTAAATGAGAAATCAGATGTGTGGTCCTAAATGTATAAAATCAACTAAAACATTAAAAAGAATCTTACTCTGTTACTACCTTGTGTGATTTTGGACTAATTTGGTCTGTTTGAGTCTGTGAAATATTGGCATTGGATTAGAAATTTTTAGCTGAAAGCCTGTAATTGGGTGATTTCAGGCGCCTAGATTTAAAACAGCACTTCAAGTATTTCCTCGCTTACTTATGATCAATTAGAAGAAATCATTAGCTTTTATTTCATTTTATAGCTGTTTATACTTTATTTGGTTGAGAAATGTTTCAGAACTTAATGAGAATGACATCACATTTTGAAACGACTCTAGAAATGGAGAGGAAGTAATTTCATTAATGACCAATTTTTTTTTGTTTGTTTTTGGTTTTTTTTTGAGGCAGAGTCTCACTCTGTCACCCAGGCTGGAGTGCAGTGGCACAATCTTGGCTCACTACAAGCTCCCCGCCCCGCTCCCCCCGCCCATTTCAAGCAATTCTGCCACCTCAGCCTCTCAAGTAGCTGGGATTACAGGCACGCAGCACAAAGCCCAGCTAATTTTTGTATATTTTAGTAGAGATGGGATTTCACCATGTTGGCTGGGCTGATCTTGAACTTCTGACCTCAAGTAATCCACCTGTCTCAGTCTCCCAAAGTGCTAGGATTACAGGCGTGAGCCACTGTGCCTGGCTGACCAATTGGTTTTTGATCATCTTGAGATACGCCAAGTTTATTATCTAAGTATTTACTTGTTTTCTTATCCTCAAAAAGAGGTGAAAGATATTTTCGGGACATGTCATTGAATGTTTGTTTGCTTAAGACTTTCTCAGAACTATCAAGATTTTAAACTTTTAAAATATGAAATTGAAAGGCACAGGATGGGAGAAAAAAAGAGTCCAGTCCAGAATGAGGAGCTCATATCTATGGAAATTATAGCTGCTTTTTGCAAACTTAGCAGCTAAGAAAGCAGTGTTGCTTTTTTGCTTCCTGGCTATGGTTGCAGTTCCCTTTATTTGCCGGAAACCATGGCCAGCTATTTAAGAGCTTTCTGCAAGGCTGATGTGGCCAATCTGACTTCATCACCTGTGTGGCCTCACCTGTGTGGCCCAGGTGGGATCAGACACCTTGACAGTTAAGTTTTGGCTCACTGCTACCTTCCAGTCCCAAGCAGGTCATTTCACAAACAATGTGGGGCTGTCTGTTGGTCAATGAATATTTATTAAGCCCATCTGGAACTTCACATTTTATCTTAATATATAAAAATCCAGATTTGGGAAACCAAATTAGACTTATCTTTCAAGGGTGTGCTTTTTATTTTTTCACCTACTTAAACTGTGCTTGTACTTGAACCGTCTCAGAGTTGAGGCTCCAAACAATTCTGTGGGACACTATTCATATAGAAGTCAATGTAGATAGTGCCCTGGAATGCTGCATGTAGTAGTCTCATTTATAATACTATATACTGCTTTTAACAAATACGAAGTTGATACAAAAAGGTATACAAAGTATACAAGAAGATAAGAATACCAGCTAGTGACCTGGGTGGCTTATCTTCTCAGAGGTATTCCTTCCTTGTCTTCATAGGTTTACAACATATGTTTGCATCCTCTGTCACCCTATATAATGAGTTTTGAATATATGATTATTTGATCCCAAAGCTTGAGGATGGCCATTCTGGAGCTTAGATTCAAGTTGCCTTGAGTATACACTCTGATTAGCAGCAGTTACAAGGTTTTTGTTGTTGTTGTTGTTGTTGTTTTTTCTCCTTTAGATAGAGTCTTGCTCTGTCGCCCAAGCTAGAGGGCAGTGACGCAATCTTGGCTCACTGCAACCTCTGTCTCCCAGATTTAAGCGATTCCCCTGCCTTGGACTCCTGAGTAGCTGGTATTACAAGCGCGCTCCACTACGCCTGGCTAATTTTTGTATTTTAGTAGAGACGGGGTTTCACCATGTTGGCCAGTCTGGTCTCAAACTCCTGACCTCAAGTGATCCACCCGCCACGGCCTCACAAAGTGCTGGGTTACAGGCATGAGCCACTATGCTGGCCTACACGTGGGTTTTTAAGGAAAAAAGAAAAGGCAGTTCCTAAGTTGTTTAATAAGAATTTAGATTAAAATAAACTATTGATTGGCTACACATTGTTCTTTGTATCATAAATTGCAGGAAGATAAGGGGTGAGGCAGCAAGTCTGGAACAAAATGCCTTTAAGTAATTGCTCCCAGGCATGGGTGTGGGGGTGTGACTGAAGTCCCGTACTCTGGGGCCTGATAAATTTTACATACCTCACATAGCTGGTCAGCTCAGAGCTATTTTTCTTTTCTCACCTCAATCAATATTGTTTAGTGTAGGGGAGTGAAAACCTTTCCAGGTTTCTTGGCTGGGCTACAAATTAAATTGACATAAGACAATTAAGAGAAAAACCATTTTTCTCTTGTTTAATTACATATGTTCAAAACAAAACAGGAAAGAAGTGTCAGATTTTTGAATTTTATATAGCACCCTGAGATACTGAAAGGAATAGGGGCTGAGGCTTCTAAGGGGTTCTGGCCACGTAAGTTCTGGGAGGGTAAGGGGAGGAAATGCATGGTGAATAAAGGCTGTCTTGTTATGCAGTTAATCTCTCAGGTAATAAAAGCTGTCTCAGAGTAGCCATCTTCCTTATACAAATACTTTACTAATGTAGATTTCCTTTATAGATATAAATTTCTTTTACAAAATAACAGCATTTCAGAGCTACTAATGTGTCTGCAGTTTCTCAGAATTATAATCTTGAAATATAACAAAGAAGTATATTTTGGGGTGGCATATTGTAGTTCCCTATAGTCATATTTTAGGGTGGTATGTCCTGAGTCTCAATATTAGTTTTGAAGTTTTCCCTACCTTTTTATTGTAACTTTTAATAATATAAAATGTTAAAAGGTTAGGACAATGATCATCAGTATACCTAGAACTTAACTGTTATTAAGAGATTGCTAAGTTTGCTTTATCTTGCCATATATACACAGTTGGCTCTCCATATCTATGGGTCATGGCTCACTGCAGGCTCAACTTCCCAAGCTCAAGTGATCCTCCCACCTCAGCCTCCCGAGTACCTGGGACCACAGGCATGCACCACCATGCCCAGATAATTTTTAAATTTTTTTGTAGCGATGGGGTCTCCCTATGTTGTCCAGGCTGGTCTCAAGCTCCTTGGCTCAAGCAATCCTTCTGCCTTGGCCTCCCAAAGTGCTCCCAAAGGTGATGCATAGGACATGAAAACCCTCAATGCATATCATCCAAAAGGTGGCCAAAATCAGTCTGGTGATGGTCAGTTTTTAGGAAAGGGATGCATTGTGAAATTGGCAAGCTGTCATATCAAAATTGCAAAGAGGAAGAGTCCAGTAGCAGCCTCAGATGATTGGCTAAAGGTGATAAAAGAAAGGGTACTCTGTTTCTTGTTTTCTAGAGCTGGTTTCTGCTTACTCCTTCAGAAAGAATTCTGGCTAAAGGTTAATGAGGAAGGGGCATACTGAGGCATGTCCAACCTCCTGTGCCATCATGGCTGGAACTCAGTTTCTGAAGTTTCTCTGGTGTCCCTTTGGCCAAGAAGGGGTTTGTTCAGTCAGTTGGGGGGCTTGGGCTTTTATTTTTATTTGTCAATTATTTATAATACCTAATACAATGTAAATTCTACATAAATAGTTGCATTCTGTCGTTGTACAATATAGTATGCTGTATTGTTTACAGAATAATGACAAGAAAAAACTCTACATATTTAATACAAATTCAACTATCTTTTTTTTCCCTTTGAATATTTTTCATCTGAGGCGGGTTAAATTCATGAATATGGAACCCACAAATGTGAGGGGGCCAACCGTCCTTGTTTTTTGCTCTAAATAAATGCAAGGCAGAAAAGCTGGAGGCATTATTTATCTTAGCCCTGAAAAAGTGATATACCTGTGAGGACCAATCAATAAGATCCCAGGTAAAAAACAAGTTTGGGATGACAGTAATCATTCAGATTTTGTGTGAAACTTCTTAATTTTCTCCGTTCTTTTGTGTAATTCCATGGATTTTTTTTTCTTCTAGTGATCTTTATTCTTCATTTGGAATTTAAGACTTACATACATGAAACCATACAAAGTAGTATGATCTTAATATATAATAGAATGGGATATCACTGGAGAAAGATCAGAAGGAGCCAAACATTTAGGAAAGTCTTAAAATTAAGTAAGATTTGAATATTGTAGATAGCATCTTAGGAATGGCAAAAAACAGAGCAGCAATACTGTAGCTTGGAAGACTTGGCCTGATTCCATTTGGGGATAGAGAGATGACAGCCATAATTCCCTCAGCACATACTCACCAAGCTCCTGGTTGCAGGAATGGCCATGGTGGGTGAGACTACTGGGTGAACAGGCAATCAAAACATGTCATACAAATGTTGGTGTGCAAAGAGCCGCACAAAATGGGCTGAGGAGCTCCATTAGCTTCTGATTGCTGCTAAAACAAATCCCTAAAAACTTAGTGTCTTAAAACAATATAACCTTACCTTATGGTTCTGGAGGTCAGAACTCCGAAATGGCTATCCCTAGGCTAAAGTGAAGATGTCCTGGTAGGACCATGTTCCTTCTGCAGGCTGTAGGGGAAAATCTGTTTCCTTGCCTTTTCTAGCTTCTAGAGGCTAACTGCATACCTTGGCTGGTGGCCCCTTACTCCTTGCTCAAAACCAGCATCACTGTACCTCTGCTTCTGTCATCTCTTCTCTGACTCTGACCCTCCAGTCTTCCACTTATAAGGACCCTTGTGATTATATTAGACTCACCTGTATAATCCAAGATAAGCTCACCACCTCAAGATCAGTTGATTAGCAAATTTAATCCTGTCCACTTCCTTAATTTTCCATTGCATTGTATCAACATCTTCACATGTTCTGGGATTAAGACGTGAATATCTTGGTGGGGGGAGTGGGGAGGGAAGCATATTTTGCCCATGACAGGCTCCCTGAAGAAGAGTTTTCTAGAAATTACATCTAGGTCGATACCTTAGAGATAAATAGGCACCAGTCAGGCAAAGCCAGGCTCAAAGCGGAAGAGCGTAAGTTATAAATAGAGGAATACTGTAGCACAATATTGAGAGGCTAAGACTGTTCACACTCTGGGGAGCGCAGAAACTTTAGTTCTGCAGAGCCTGGAGTGGCTGGGTGGGTGTGGCCAAAGCCCTGGCTGGAGAGTAAGAGGAGGCTGGGTTTATACCCTGTGATGAAGAGGTAGGTGGATGATGTAATCAGATTTGGGTTTTACTCAGGCATTTTATGTTATGCTGAGACACATTTGTTTTTCTCTTATCCAGGCATTGAGATCCACCACAAAGTGTAACTCCTGATTGGATTACCAAGGTGGCGCTCTGAACCAACCGGTCACCTCCTTCCTTCAGTGGGGAATAGAACAGGGCTGCAGAGAAAGATTTGGGGACCACTTTTTCCCTTTGCAGTTCAAATTTAAACAAATAAGGAGGTTTTATCAATTACAATTAATTAGTGTAGGATAGGACCACAGAGCTGATGAATGAGATAACCAGATTTCTGTCTATAAAATACAGTGTTATGGGAGCAATGGCTCACACCTGCAATCCCAGCACTTTGGGAGGCCAAGGTGGGAGGATCGCTTGAGACCAGCCTGGGCAACATAGGGAGACCCTGTCCCTACAAAAAATAACAAAAAATTAGCTGGGTGTGGTGGCTCCAGCTGTAGTCTCAGCTACTTGGGTGGCTGAGGTGAGAGGATCGCTTGAGCCTGGGAGGGTGAGGTTATAGTGAGCCGTGATAGTGCACTGCACTCCAACCTGGGTGACCCTGTCTCGAAAGAAACAAACAAAACAGTGTTACCAAGTCCCTTGACCATTCTCTATCTTTATAGAGGTCTTGAGCCTCCTCACTCTTGGTTCACCAAACTGCTGACTCACTAGGAAGTAAATCAGTCCTTCTCCCCAGCACAGATAAAAAGCAGTTCCTTTTCTTCACTTCCACTCCTGGGAGAAAGAGAAGAAATCCATGCTTACATGAAAATCATGAAGAAACAGACAGAAAATACTGAAATCAGGAACACAGCCTCATGTTCTTTCAAGTAAAACTGTTCAGTTTCAAGATTTTTAAAAGGCTGCCTCCTTTCAGTTGTGGAGCTCTATGTCTCTGTGGGTTTCCTTTGGCTTAATTGCAAATCTTAATGCTGAACTGAGCTACAAGGATCGTTGTGCACATCAAGGGACCCTTGACGGAAGAGCTGACCCTGGTTTTCTAACTCACTTTTTAAGGGGCCAGTAGTGAAAGAGACAAAAGTGTGAGTGATTTAATATATTATCCTTTGTTTTATTTTTAAACCACTACTTTACCTTCATTTGTTTAGAGACTTCCTTTTGGAGCCATCATCTATTTTTAAAATTTTGATTCTTATTTTAATTAATTTATTTTGAGGTGGGATCTTGCTATGTTGCCCAGGACTTCTGGGTTCGAGAGGCCCTCCTACCTCAGCTTCCTGAATAGCTGGAAATAGCTGCTTGCCACTGCACCCAGCTATTTTTTACTTTAACTGACATAATAGTGGTACATATTTATGGAGTACAGTGTCATATCTTGAAGCCTGTGTACAGTGTGTAATGATGGAATCATCCTCTTGATGAACTGTATCCTTTGTTCCCTGAGCCACATGTCCTTGTTCTTGTCCTTTCTGTCCCCAGTATTGGAAAGCACCTCAGTTCTCTTTCCTGGACTGCTCTTTAAGAGTCCCCAAGAACTATAAATGACATTCACTAAATTGAACACACTTAAAGTGCTATCTTAGCTCAAGATGTTATAACGAAAATACTATAGCCTAAACAACAGGAATTTATGTCTTATAAATCTGGAGGCTGGACGTTCAAGATCAACATGCTGGCCAATTTGGTTCCTGCTGAGAGCCCTTTGCAAACTGACACCTTGCTGTGTCCTCACGTGGTAGAGAGATTATCTCTTGTGCCTCTTCATAAGGGCACTAAACCCATTCATGAGTCTCCACCCTAACTGACTTCATAATCTTACACAGGTTACCTCCAGATAACATTACATTGGAAAGTTGCACTTCATTGTATAATTTGTTTTTTGGCAGGGACAGAAACATTCAGTCCATAGCAAATATAGTTTGGCAAATTTTGACGTATATATATATATGTATATATGCCTATGACTATGAAGCCATCATACAGTCAAGATAATGAGCTAATCTATCACCAGTAAAACTTTTCCACTTTTTGTAGTTCTTTCATCCCTAGACACCTACTAATCTGCTTTCTGGCACCATAGATGAGTTTGCATCTTCTAGAATTTTATTTAAATGGAATAATATAATACATGTGTGTATATATGTACATATACATGTATACATATATATACATATTTTATGTACATTTTGTCTGGCACCTTTTACTCAGCATAATTATTTTGAGATTCATCCATGTATCAATTGCTCACTTATTTTTATCACAAGAGAATATTCCACTGTGTGGCAGTAACATAATTTGTCAATTTCCCTGTTGGCTATTTGAGTTGTCCCTAGTTTGGAGCCATTGCAAGTAAAGCTACCATGAACAATTGTGCACAAGTCTTTGCTTGTATCTATACTTCCATTATCTTGGATGAATACCTAGGAGTGAAATGGCCGGTTCAGTTGTTGGTTGTATATGTAATTTTTTAAAAAACTGTGATACTGTTTTCCAAAGTGGTTGTACTATTTTACATTCTCACCAGCAGTGTGCAAGCCTTTCAGTTCCTCCACATTTTCTCCAAAACTTGGTGTGTTCAGTTTTAAAATTTTACCCATTCTAATAGATGTATAGTAGAATCACACTGTGATTTTGACTTGCATTCCCTTAATGACTAATAATGTTGAACATATTTTCATGTATTTATTTACCATCTGTGTATTGCCCCTGAAATATCTGCCCAAATATTTTGTTCATTTATTGAGTTGTTCTTTGTTGAATTTTGAGAGTTCGTTATGTATTCCAGATTACAAGTCCTTTATTAGATATGTGATTTGAAAATGTCTTTAATTCTGTGACTTGTCTTCTCATTCTCCTAACAGTGTCTTTTGAAAAAAGAAAATTCTAATTTTGATTAAGTTATATTTATCATTTTTTTGGTGGATAATAATTTTATCATACTAAGAAATCTTTGCCTAACCAAGGTCCCAGAAAGTTTATGGAAGATTTATAGCTTTATATAAATGTCTGTGATCTGTTTTGACTTAATTTTTATCTGTGGTGTGACGTATGGATCAAGGTTCTTTGTTAAAATTGTGTCAGTACCGTCTGTTGAGTTACCTTTGCAACTTTGTTGTTAATCCATTGACCATATGTATGTAGATTTATTTCTGGACTATTCTTTTCCATTGATCATTTTGTCTGTTATGTCAGTACCACATTGTCTTGATTACAGTACCTTTATAAGAGCTCTTGAAAACAGGTAATATAAGTCCTTCAACTTTATTTTTTTTCCAAACTTGTTTGGCTCTTTTATGTTCTTTGCATTTTCATAGAAATTTTAGAAAATTTTCTCCAAAAAAGCCTTCTGAGATGTTTACAGAAGAAGGTGATGTTCAGCAAGGCTTGCAGCAGTGAATGAGAATGGAAATGAAGGGAGGCTGGGCACAGTGGCTCACACCTGTAATCCCAGCACTTTGGGAGGTCAAGGCAGATGGATTGCTTGAGCCCAGGAGTTCAAGACCAGCCTGGGAAACGTGGTGATACACCATTTCTATGAAAAAGGCCAAAAACATTAGCCAGGTGTAGTGGTGCATGCCTTTAGTCCCAGCTACTCAGGAGGCTAAGGTGGGAGGATGGCTTCAGCCCAGGAGTCTGAGGTTGCCATGAGCCAAGATCATGCCACTGCACTCCAGCCTGGGTGACAGAGTAAGACCTTGTCTCAAAAAAAAAAAAAAAAAAAAAAAAAAAAAAAAAAAAAAAAGAGGCAAAAGAAAAAGAAATGGAGGGAAAGACAAATGACAGACTTGGTGCCGACTGAATGTGTTGGTTAAAGGAGGCAGATGTCAAGTGTTAAGGTGATGTCTAAGTTTCTGACCTGAGTAATTGGTTAACTGGATTGGTGGTGGTATCTTCTCCAAACAAGGAATTATAGAAGGAGGCAGCATTTTGATGTGGAAGAGAGAGAAACCCATTGCCTGTGTTGAATTTCAGATGATGCCAGTGGAAAACCAGCTGGAGATGGCATGTTGGAAGCTGGAGACATAAGTTTACAGGGAGTCATCGGTGTACGGGGTCCATGAGAGATCACATGGTGGTGGGAGAACACAGGCCCAAGATAGAAAGTTGAAGATCATTGTCTTTAAATTATGAGCTTGAGAAGAAGCAGCTACGAATTTTTAGGTTCTTGTAAACATTTAAAATACCTTCATTCAGGTATGGTGGCTCACCCCTGTAATCCCAGCACTTTGGGAGGTCGAGGCGGGTGGATCACCTGAGGTCAGGAGTTCGAGACTAGCCTGGCCAACATGGCGAAACCTCATCTCTACTAAAAATACAAAAATGAGCTGGGCCTGGTGGGGCTTACCTGTAATCCCAGCTACATGGGAGGCTAAGGCAGGAGAATCGCTGGAACCTGGGAGGTGGAGGCTGCAGTGAGCTGAGATTGTACCACTGTACTCCAGTCTGGGTGGCAGAGAGAGACTCCATCTCAAATAAATAAATAAATAAAATAAAATACCTTCATTCAACGTGCACAATGCTGCATAGCTCTATTTGATCATTAAAAGTATTATAGTACTTCCTTCTTTTCCCTGACCTCCATTCACACTTTTATTTCCCTTTTCAAGTCTGGCATCTTTGTAACAAAGTCTATACATTAAATACAGTAAAACAAGGGCCCCTGTTACTCATTCTCATAATTGAGTAACATTGCTCCAAAATGCCACTATTTGGAAATTATCTTGTATTCTTTAATTACTAGAATGAAATAGACTCCTAGTCCAACTTAAGTTTTTATTTTGTGTTTCTCTAAAGGGTATAAAATAGAAACCAGAAGCTTAAATAATGTAAATAAAAGCAGGGCAGCCTTGTTGAGGGTGGGGAGGGTAGGGTTGCAGCACGTCACCATTATTGCCAAGTGGGCTTTAAAGTGGCTTGCAGAGAACTTTAGTATTTTGAGGAGCACAATTTGAATGCTAGTCTGGATGGTTTTAGTGTTTTATAAATAAGGAAACCAAGGCCTGAGTTTCCTTCAGATTAAGTGATTTGCCGTTTATCTTGCTGCTAGTTAGGGGAGAGGTAGAATTAGGGCTGGTAGCTCCTGATTCCTAGTCTCATGCTCTTTCTGTAGGATAGTGATACTGCCCTAGAGAACCACTTCCATTAATCACCACCCCCACTACCCCTCACACCACCCCCACTACCCCTCACACCATCCCCACTACCCCTCACACCATCCCCACTACCCCTCACACCACCCCTGTCAATAGTCTGGGTTATTAAAGATGAAAAGAAAATGGCAGGGAAAAGGGAAAAAAAAGCAAAACAAAACTGATGTGTTTCCCTTGTTCCAGATGTCCAAGCTCTGCAGCTTATCAAACTGACAGCAGGTGGCCTGCCATTTTCTGAGGGGATGTTCTGTCTGGTTGTTTATTAGTTACCATCTCTCTGTATTTAAGCAGCTTCGGGGCCAACTCTTGGTGTCACAGTGGGAATCTGACATTTCTATTTCTCGTTTGTCATTTAGGGTACATTGACACATTTAATTTCGTAATTGTATACTTAAAAAGTGAGTAAACTAAAGTTTATTAGTGCTTTATGAAAACTGAAAATACTCCCAAAGGCTAACATTATATTTGGTGAGCCTCCTAATGAGGAATTAGAAGACTCTATTCAATCATAATATTATCTTACTGCTTATTTGAATTTACTAAGTCCTTGGCACTGTACTAAATGCTTCATTTTAGGGATGAAGAAACAGTTCAAAGGGGTGATGACATTTGCCGATGTTTTGGAGCTAATAAGGGCTGAGTTTGGATTGCACATCCTCAACATTCTGAATTGTTGGGCGCTTTTATTCCTAGGATTATTTCAGGCTCTATATCCTGCTCAGTGCTCTGTCTATTTGTATTTGCCTCCAGGGAATATTCTTTTTCCTCTATCCCAGGTCAACGCCCTCACTCCAGTTTCCTCCTCTGTAAGCCATTCTCCCAAGGTGTCTGTGTGTTTACCACTCATAACTGAAGGTTGCCAGGATAGGATGGAAAGGGTAGGGCCTGAGAGGGGAGAGGTTGTAGAAGAGGAAAGAACATGGCAGTGGAGACTTATGGCAGAATGAGCAACTTTAAAACTGAGCATTAGATGACATTTCTGTTTTGAAAACTGCATTGACCACCCTATCCCTGGAAATTCTGCAGTGACCACCTTTGTCTAAAGGCCTAGAGCTCCCTGCCATCTCCAGCATCCTCACGTAGCTCCTGTACATGCACTCAGTAGTCAGTTTGTGTTTTACATAACTTCTTTAAAAACCTCATCACCAAATGCTGTTGATCATAGTTTACCTACCAGTAAAATAGAGATGAGGTCCATTTGACCTGCTTCAATTGGGATTCTCTCTCGAGGATCTAATAAAAATGATGGAAGTTGAAATGTTTAAAAATATATGTGAACTGCTATGCTCATGTAAGATATTACTCTTATTGTTGATGCTTTAATTGAAATCAAATTTAAAAAGGGACTCTTAACAGCCGATCAGAATCTACATGGAACTAACACCAGGATCTCCCAGGTAAGTGGCAAAACAATACGTATCTCTTTTAGGGGTATATTTCTGATTTAGAAAATATGGGAGCTTCTTTTGTTTAAAGTTATCCTTCATATTATTAATAGTAGATTTTAGCAAAGATAATCAAACTTTCCTAACAAAGAAGTATAGCAGTGCTAAGATATTCAAGATAAATTAATAGTTGTTTCTTTGTTTCAGATTATGTAACTGAGATGTGACACCCTGAGCAATAAATGAATGTATTGGCAAGCATGTGCTTTTCTAAACATGATTTTGCAAAGTAATTTGTCTTTTTAATTTTAGGAAACAGATATTGATGACAGATATGGAGATTTGGATTCCAGAACAGATTCTGATATTCCAGAAATTCCAGCATCCTCAGATAGAACCCCTGAGATTCTCAAGAAAGCTCTATCTGGTTTATCTTCCAGGTATGATTGGATGAAGATGAGTATATCTTAGTGCACAAGATAGGCTTTGAGGTTATCCTTGTCCATGCAAGAAATTTGGCTTTTTGTAAGTTTTCCAGCTATGGTATTAGGTGGTCAGAGATGCCACCTAATATCCGAGGTATAGTTCTATGTATTTAATGTGTATCCACCCTTAAAACCTTGTGAAGTACAAGAAAACCAAGGCTGAGAGGTTAATTGTTGAAGGCTACAGAGCTAGTAATATACAGACCGGGGATTCTTGCCTTGGGCTGTCAGATTCTGATGTCTGTGATCTATTTACCACGTCACGTTGCTTTTTCTGGTATTAGAACACCTAATAAAGAAAATTCCATAGTCTCAGTTCCCTATTTTTCAAATGCCAGACAGAAATAGGTATTTTTTTCTTTTTTCTTTTCTTTCTTTCTTTTTTAAATAAGACGGGGTTTCACCACATTGCCCAGGCTGGTCTTGAATTCCTGGGCTCGAGCAGTCTCTGCCCACTTTGGCCACCCAAAGTGCTGGGATTACAGGTGTAAGCCATGGCACCAGGCCAGTATTTTTTTTTTTTCTTTTAACTGAGTTTAAGATTATTGTCTAAAACTCCACAACCCATTACCATTTTATACTTGTGCAACATTTAAAAATGTTTAATGACCACAAAATTTCAGCTAATTATATTACCCTTCATTGTATACTTTAGTAATATGAATTATAAAATTTATAAAAGCAAAATAAACCTAAGCTTTTGTCCAGATTAATGTATGAAATGTTACACATTGATATAGAAAGAACAATGTTTCCCCAACTTTTTGACACTTTGACACAGTAAGAGATACGTTGTATACCACATTTCAAGACACACAAATGTATATTTTAACTGCTGCAAAAATGAATTACTGTGATACCCTCTGATTTCTTTTCTGTTTGATGTTGTTCTATGTTATTGAACAAAAAATGCTACATGTAACTTACTCAATGGATTTTACTACCCTTGGGTCATAGCCTGCAGTCTGAAAACCACTAGTTTAGTTGTATCTAGTAAATGTAATATGAATTTTTCTTTTTTTTACTTTGTAAGGGATAACCATATTAGAATACATTGGTTAAAAGCAACATTTTCATAGTTTTTAACCAATAGAACATATATTTGATCTGCTATTAAAAGCATGATTATTTTAATAGTTCTTGTTCCCAGTTGTTTTCATGACCTAATTCACAGATGTAACTTTGTGTTAAAATCTCATCAAGTCTATCTCAGACCTGAAATTTTGTGTATTTGATGTTCTATAAGAATGATGCCAGATTTGTATGTGTCATTCATAAGATCTTCCTTAATCATGAAGTTTTTTTTTCCTGATATAAAGTAACAATAGCAAATACTAGCAGCTAATATTTATTTAGCATTTACTGTGTACTAGCATGGCTTCAGGCACTTTATATGTGTTAACTAATACTCTCACGGCAACCTCATAACACAAGTATATAAACGTAGACAGATATTGTATATCAAGGGTCATGTAGCTAGTAAGTTATGGAACCACATTCTGAACCTAAGTACTGTGGCTTCAATGCCTGTGTTCTTATCTATGCTATTTATGAGTGAATTGGTTTTACAAAATGAACAATAGATAGTATAATGGTTTCAATCTTCTCAAGAAACTTTTCTGCAAAGATTACACGAATGTTTTACATGTAATCTGTTTTATACATTTTTATCCTGTTTTTAGTCTAGTATTGAAAACAGACTGTCTTGACAGTTAATAAGGATATCTAGGAATTGAACTCAACTCTGCACCAAGCAGACCTAATAGACATCTACAGAACTCTCCACTCCAAATCAACAGAATATACATTCTTCTTAGCACCACATCACACTTCTTCCAAAATTGACTACATAGTTGGAAGTAAAGCACTCCTTAGCAAATGTAAAAGAACAGAAATTATAACTGTTTCCCAGACCATAGTGCAATCAAACTAGAACTCAGGATTAAGAAACTCACTCAAAACCGTTCAACTGCATGGAAACTGAACAACCTGCTCCTGAATGACTACTGGGTACATAATGAAATGAAGGCAGAAATAAAGATGTTCTTTGAAACCAATGAGAACAAAGACAGATGTTCTTTGAAACCAGTGAGAACAAAGACACAACATACCAGAATCTCTGGGACACGTTAAAAGCAGTGTGTTGAGGGAAATTTATACCACTAAATGCCCACAAGAGAAAGCAGGAAAGATCTAAAATTGACACCCTGACATCACAATTAAAAGAACTAGAGAAGCAAGAGCAAACACATTCAAAAGCTAGCAGAAGGCAAGAAATAACTAAGATCAGAGCAGAACTGAAGGAAATAGAGACACAAAAAACCCTTCAAAAAATCAATGAATCCAGGAGCTAGTTTTTTGAAAAGATCAACAAAATTGATAGACCGCCAGCAAGACTAATAAAGAAGAAATGAGAGAAGAATCAAATAGACGCAATAAAAAATGATAAAGGGGATATCACCACCGACCCCACAGAAATACAAACTACCATCAGAGAATACTATAAACACCTCTATGCAAATG
>NW_016814646.1:807041-809213 GCF_001698545.2 Rhinopithecus bieti | reverse complement strand
TCTCACTCATAGGTGGGAATTGAACAATAAGAACACTTGGACACAGGGTGGGGAACATCACCAACTGGGGTCTGCGTGGGGTGGGGGATGTCAGGGAGGGATAGCATTAGGAGATATACCTAATGTAAATGACTAGCTAACGGGTGTAGCACATCAACATGGCACATGTATACATATGTAACAAACCTTCACGTTGTGCACATGTACCCTAGAACTTAAGGTATAATAATAATAATAAAAAAAAAGAAAACAGACTGTCCTGCAAAGACTTAGAATTTGTAGATACATAGGATTAAAAATAGTAATTACATAAGAAATGTACATTACTTGTGGGGAAAAAAATCCTATAATTCTCCTACCAAGACATTAATATTTTGAATACTTTGGTGTTTACTCTTTGAGGTTTTTTTTTTGTGCAGTATGTGTGTGTGTGTGTGTGTGTGTGTGTGTGTGGATGTGTTTAAGGCAAAAATGAGATTATACTGTTTTCTACCTTACTGTTTTCATTTTCATTCCATAGTGTTATTAGGAACAACATTTTATGTAGGATCCTAAATGTATTTCAGAAACATTTTTAATGTCTATGACATATTTTGTTGTATGGCTGTAGTCTAGTTTATCCAACTGATCACATATTGCTGGGCATTTAGTTTATTACTAAATGTTCACAGTTAAAAATACCTCTACATTAAACATTTTTCTTTGTAGCTCACTTTGGTTTAACATCCATTAATTATTTCCTTAGGATAAAGTCCTAAAGGGAAATCGCTTGGTCAAGGTTTATGCCCTCCCCTTACTTTCTTTTTTAAACAGGGTTTTCCTCTATTGCCTAGACTGGAGTGCAGTGGCGCAGTCTCAACTCCCTGCAACCTCTACCTCTCAGGCTCAAGCAATCCTCCTACCTCAGCCACCCAAGTAACTGGGACTACAGGCGTGAGCCACCATGCCTGGTTAATTTTTGTATTTTTTATAGAGACAGGATTTTGCCTTGGCTTGTGGTCCTTTATTTACCTCTGACTAGATTTGTGACCTAGCTCAGTTTCCTAATCCATCCATTAATCCGCAAACAGTTGTATCTATACAACTACATGGAGCCTTTCAGCCGTAGCATTTTTGACTCTACACTCATTTTCAGTTCTCCCCCATGCTGAAGCTCTCATGAGAAGTTTATGCCTACATAGTTTGTTAATAGAGGGAAATAAAGTTGAATGAGTGCAATTTGACTACCTTATAAAGAAATTGGAAACTGGAAAAAAATATATGTTGTTGGTATGTTGGTATTTTAGATCTTGTGTGAAGAAATGATATGATAAAAGGAGTAGTTGAAAAGAGTGTTTGTTGGAAGTGTTTAAATTATATTGGAGAGTGGTTGAAAGCAAGGAATGTAATCTTTTTTTTTTAAGAGACAGTATCTTGCTCTGCCACCCAGGCTGGAGTGCAGTGGCACAATCATGGCTCACTGCAGCCTTGGCCTCCTGTGCTCAAGTGTTCCTCCCATTTCAGCCCCGACATGCCCTGCCTACTCTCCCCCTCCCCACTGCCACCGCCCCTCAGTAGCTGGGACCACAGGCAGGCGAGTACTACCATGCCCAGCTGATTTTTGCTTTTTTTGTAGAGCTCAGTTTTTACCATATTGCCCAGGCTGGCCTCAAACTCCAGGGCTGAAGCGATTCTATATCTTATGAAGGCAGCTAATATTTCTGTTCTAAGAAGGGAATGAGGGCTGGGCATGGTGGCTCACACCTGAAATCCCAGCATTTTGGGAGGCCAAGGCAGGAAGATCACTTGAGCCCAGGAGTTAGAGACCAGCCTGAGCAAGATGGTGAGACCCTGTCTCTATTTTTTTAAAAAAAGGAGTGAGGACTTGTGCTTAGAATATACTGCATATATGTTACTAGACTTTAAGTTGAATCAAAATCTCTTGTAACATAATTTCAGGCCGGGCGCGGTGGCTCAAGCCTGTAATCCCAGCACTTTGGGAGGCCGAGACGGGCGGATCATGAGGTCAGGAGATCGAGACCATCCTGGCTAATACGGTGAAACCCCGTCTCTACTAAAAAATACAAAAAACTAGCCGGGCGACGAGGCGGGCGCCTGTAGTCCCAGCTACTCGGGAGGCTGAGACAGGAGAATGGCGTGAACCCGGGAGGCGGAGCTTGCAGTGAGCTGAGA
>NW_016814646.1:692866-806665 GCF_001698545.2 Rhinopithecus bieti | reverse complement strand
AATTTCAGTGCTACCAGTTGAATTAATAAAATCAGAAAAGTCCTAAAGAAAAACAGCAACAATTCTAAATATAGATGTCATCATTTGTGTATAAGAGCATTCAGAAATCACCATCCATGTATTTGAATTATTCTGGATTTTTCATACAAGGCTGCCAACAGTTTATATGACATGGTCACACAAGGAGTGATATTTGTATGGCACACTGGGGGTGAAGTGTGAGGCTTGTGGTGGTGGTGGGGTGCGTGAATGCTACTTGGTTTTTGTTTTTGTTGTTTGTTATTATATAAAGTGAAGTAGTGGAATCTTTTTTTTTTTTTGAGACAGAGTCTCGCTCTGTCGCCTGGGCTGGAGTGCGGTGGCGCGATCTCAGTTCATGCCATTCTCCTGCCTCAGCCTCCCGAGTAGCTGGGACTACAGGCGCCGCCACCACGCCCGGCTAGTTTTTTGTATTTTTTATTAGAGACGGGGTTTCACCATGTTAGCCAGGATGGTCTCGATCTCCTGACCTCGTGATCCGCCCGTCTTGGCCTCCCAAAGTGCTGGCATTACAGGCTTGAGCCACCGTGCCCGGCCAGTAGTGGAATCTTAAAGTAAAGGAAAATTCATAAATCTGGCAAATCAATACTGAAACCACAAAAAAAACCTTAAGAACACATTAAATACTAACTTTACATTTTCTTTGTAGGTGGAAAAACTGGTGGATACGTGGAATTCTCACTCTAACTATGATCTCGTTGTTTTTCCTGATCATCTATATGGGATCCTTCATGCTGATGCTTCTTGTAAGTGTTTGACTTTTTCCTGAGTATCTCTTGCTTTGTTTTTCAACATTTATATATGATTGAAGTAATTTGAACATATCATAAAAAATAAGTTAATTCAACACTCAGTCATAGCATATTTAGTTCCTTTAAGTGTCTTTTATTTCATGATGATTTGACTTAATCTTTTCTGTTTGCAAAATGACTATTCAATGTGTTCATTCAGCAGAGACCAAATTTGTGTAACAGGTACATGTCTATGTGTCTGACATTGTGCCAAGTATATTTTATAAAAGATATGACATGAGCCTGAGACCTCGTCTCTACAGAAAATTTTAAAAAATAAGCTAGGTGGTGGTGGTTCATGCTTGTAGTCCCAGCTACTGGGGAGGCTGAGGTGGGAGGATCACTTGAGCCTGGGAGGTCGAGGCTGCTGTGAGCTGTGATTGTACTACTGTACTCCAGCCTGGGCAACAGAGTGAAACCATCTCAAAAAAAAAAAAAGACAGAAATATACACACGTACCATGAACATATGACTATTAGCTAGATCCCTGATTTCAAGGAACTCAGTGTAATGGCAGAAACATACAAGTAACCATACGAATAAAAGTATGATAAATAAGCGAGATAAGTTCTATGATAGAACAAAGGAGTGCACAGTAGAGAAGCACCTAATCGAGTCTGAGGGAGAGATGAGGAGGGGCTTTCAGAAGAGAGAGTACCGAAGCCGAGTCCTGAATACTGGACAGGGAAAGGAATTCCAAAGTGGAGACATCCTGGGCAGGCCAAGGAGGGAGTGAGAGGATGCGGTCCATTGGAAGATCTGCAAGTTGTATGTGTAGAGGGTGTCTTTGTAGGGCACTGGAGAGGCAAGGAAAAACCATTTTGGGAGTTTTGGATTTTGGTGTGTGTGGGAAGCTCAACAAGTCAGGAAGCCAAACAAGTATTTTAACCCTTCATTCATTCATGTAACAAATGCTTCCAAGATGCCTGCTATATGCCAGGCATTACATTAGTTCTATGGATGATACAGTGGTACTGAGAAAAATGTACCTGTCTCTGCCCTCATGGAGCATACTATCTGCACTTTAAAGAGTTGATTATTTACAGTCAGATGCCACCTGATGACATTTTGGTCCGTGATGGACAACTATACGATAGAAATCCTGTAAGATTATAATGGAGCCAAAAAATTCCTATTGCCTCGTGATTTTATTCCAATTGCCAACAGTATTCAGTAAGTAACATGTTGTACAAATTTGTAGCCTAGGACCAATAGGCTATACCATATAGACTAGATGTATAGGAGGCCATACCATCTAGGTTTGTGTAAATATATTCTATGATGTTGGCACAACAACAAAATTGCCTAACGATGCATTTCTCAGAACATACCCCTGTTGTTAAGCAACACATGACTATATATAATCACAAACTACGATAAGCATTTGAAAAAAAGAATTATACTAAGACAGCAAAGGCGGAGCTGGGAGCCTTTGCAGAGGCACAGTGCCAAGCACGTGGGCTGCGATCTGAAGGCTGAGTGGGAATCAACGAGGTAAAGGATGGAGTCTGTGGGAGGACCATCACAGGCAGAGGATTCCTGTGTGCAAAAGCCCAGATATTTAAAGCATGAAACATTCGAAGCCCACAAGTGTTGGAACCAAGGAGAAATGCATTTGTTGAACACACTCATCAAGCACTTAGGCAGTGCTGAGCGTGGTTTGACAGCACACAGCAAGAGCCTGCTCTCTGGGGTGCCCTGTGGCCTTCTTTATTAGTATTATCATCGTTATTACTTTTTCTCATTCCTTCTCAGTTAATCCGGGCTCTTCTTACGTTCTCATCTCCTTCATCTCTGGTTTCTCTTGCCCACTGAGAAATGTGTTTATCCATTTTGCCAGTCTCCCTCCATATTCAATTATATTCGTAGCTCATAAGCTTATGAGCTATATGATATGGTTTTCCTTTTATTTTATAAAAGAATAGTTTTGATGTGAAATTAGACATGATGAAAAAATGCCATCAGCTCTTGAAGCCACTTAAAGTGGCTTTTATAAGCACCTCGAAGCCTCTTTCACTTCTCTTCTTGTCCTCTCATTAATTTTACACTTCCTTGGGGAAATCAAGTAATGAAAATGAGAAGAAGTTAATTTCTTTTCTGCTAATTTGCTAAGATCTGAAAGTGCTTTTTCTCGCAAAGGAAAAATGGATAATAAATAGGATAGACTTAATGTGAGGGCAGAGGAAGCCGAGCTTGAAAGCCAAGTGGGCAGGCATGGGCAATTGTCTGGGTTTGATTCCAGGAAGAGGCCCCCCAGCTCCCAGTCTTCTGTCGCTGAATGTGCCAAGGGCTAGAACGACCACCACTGGCCCTGGGACTTGGACATTTAAGAAGCAAGTGTGTACAGAGCACTTTTCAGTGCTCTGGTGGTGAGTGGGCAGGCTCGAGGAAGAAGGGAGCTAGTGAGAGCAGGGAGTTCCGCAAGGCTTTGTGGGTGGAGGGACCTTTGAGTATGGCCTTGAGCCGTGTATCAGGGTGGAGGCAGCTCACAGCATTCCCTGGGTGGCAGAAAAAGGTGCTTTTTCCTGGAGCACAGGCCCGAAAATAATTAGAGATCAGATTCTGGAGGGCCTTGCAATACTATGTGAAGAAGTTTGAGTTTTATTTGGGAAGCAGTGAGGAGAAGTATTTTGGGAGAATTTATTTGGAATTAATAATTAAGAATTTATTTGGGAGAAGTAAGGAGTAAGAAGAAAATTTTGATCTAAGGTATCAGAAACCACCAATATCCTAGATACACTGACTTAGGCAGGTTTGGTGGGTTCCCCTGTGATTTACATGTTTCTCCAAACTGAACTGTTGAGTATAATAACTAGAGCAAGAATTTGTGGATTAAAAACTATTTTCTAACCACTCTTTATGACAAAATTCAAGACAGTTTTAAAGGCATGCATGCATACATTTGGATTCTGATTTTTTAAGAGAACCATAAGTGTGCCTACAGTACCTGAGTTTTTTTATTTTTTTCTACTATGAAAGGAAAATATGATCTTATTACAAATTATTTGCTTCAATTGGTGAGTTTAATTAAAGAAGAAAATAAGAATATTAAAGATCTGGCCAGGTGCAGTGGCTCATGCCTGTAATCCCAACACTTTGGGAGGCCAAGGCATGTGGATCATTTGAGGTCGGAAGTTCGAGACTAGCCTGGCCAAAATGGTGAAACCCCGTCTCTATTAAAAATACAAAAATTAGCCAGCTGGTAGTGGCATGTGCCTATAATCTGAGCTTCTTGGGAGGCTGAGGCAGGAGAATCACTTGGTCCTGGGAGGTGGAGGTTGCAGTGAGCTGAGATCGTGCCACTGGGCGACAGAGTGAGATCCTGTCTTTAAAAAAACAAAAAAGAATATTAAAGATCTAAGTAAAGTAGGTTTGAACTGTTATTGGTTATTTAAGTTTATTACATATACATACATGCATATGTATATATAATGTTTATATGATATTTATGTTAAGAGGATATGGATGATTCACACATATAGTTGGTACGCAATTGATATTACGTTATGTGTTTTAAAACCTTATTTCTATTCCTATTCTTAACTAGATCATTTATATTTTGAGAAGGACACATTGTATCTAGCTTGCAGTTGCCTTATAATGTCAGCACTCAAAAATGACTAATTCAATATAGTTTCATTAAAAACTTCTAGGAGGCCAGGCACGGTAGCTCACGCCTGTAATCTCTGTAATCTCAGCACTTTGGGAGGACGAGGTGGGCAGATTGCTTGAGGTCAGAAGTTCAAGACCAGCCTGGCCAACATGGTGAAACCCTCAATTTTGCACTTCCCAAATCTCTATTCAAAATACAAAAAATTAGCTGGATGTGGTAGCGCACACCTATAGTCCTAGCTACTCAGGTGGCCGAGGTAAGAGAATCACTTGAACCCAAGAGGCAGAGGTTTCAGTGAGCCGAGATGGCGCCACTGCACTCCAGCCTGGGAGACAGCATGAGACTTTGTCTCAAAAAACAAACAAACAAAACTTCTAGGAAATTACAGGTACTATTTTAATATGGAATGCATACCCATATTCCTTAAAAGGCCTTCTTTTGTCATTTTTAAATTGTTGTATTCATGGCTTAGAATCGTACTTTCCAAGTGATGGAGTTACTAAAGCATGTTTTGATTTAAAGACAGATGTGAACACATAGAAGATATTGAAAGCAAATAACACTACCTTTCCCCCCCTACCTTCTTGGAAACTGTTGTCATTAAGTTTTAATTCATGCTATGTAATTTACTTTTAAATGGTGTGTTTACTTTTTCCCATTATGAGAGTTGTGTAAGTGTGTTCAAATTACTTTGGAAAATAGATAATTAAAAATAATCATTCCAACCCTGTTGTTGACTACCAAAATGCAATTAGTAGTGTTATTTGGTGTATTTTATTTCATCACTTTTTGCTTAATTTGTGTTTTTAAAACCATGGTCATAATAATAGTGTGACTAACATTGTGAATCCTGCTTTTTAAGCTAAATATCACATCAAAAATTTTGTGGCCAGGTGCGGTGGCACACACCTGTAGTCTCAGCTATTCGAGAGGCTGAGGTAGGAGGATCACTTGAGCCCTGAAATTCCAGTCTGAGTCCAACCTGGATAACATGGCACAACCCTGTCTCTAAAAAAAACAAACTTGTTAAAAAAAGTTTTGTGTTGTTCTGTGGTCTTTATAATCATTAGCTTTACTAGATTGTCTACTTGATAGAATGTAATTCATCATGCAGTTATTCACTTAAAGTGAATGAATACCTGAATTCATTCAGTGCATCATTTGAAGTTATTCAAATCATTGTGTTATTTTTAGACATTCAGGTTATGTTCTGTTTTTTTTTTTATCGTGAATAACACTATCCTGAACATATTAGAACATAAATATGCTCTAACGTTATATGCAGGAGTATTTTCTTAGAAAATATTTGCAAAGTGAAAATAGACACTTATTTGGATAACCCATAGGTACTATAGTTCATACTCAAAATGTCCAGATCTGAACTTCTAGTCCATACCTCAGCCATCCAGAGTAAATCTGTTGTCAAAGTTAATGATACACAGACAAATCTCTATGCAAAGCATTTTATTTGGGAATGTATATATATATTTTAAAAAAACAGAATTGCACTTCAGAGCATACACCCAGACCAGGGTTGTCTTTAGTATGTCTAAAGAACAAAGAGAAGGTTGGGAGTTTTATTAATGAGAGAAGCTTGGGAGTTTTATTAAAGAGAGAAATGCTACATACTGTTTTGAAAGAAAGCCCATTGGCACTAGTAAAGTTTTGGGGAGTTGGCAGGCTCTGATTGATGAGTGACAGTGGTGGCAGGTAAAACTAGTCCTAGAGTCATGGCACATTGTTGTTTCAGCAGCTACTAAATGAAACTGGTCTGAGGGTATGGCCAGCTGTTTCAGCAGCTGGGCTTTGGATAATTCGTGGAGCAGGTGCTATGTGCCCTGAGTGCTTTTTCCACTTGGCTCCTCAACTCTGATTTTAGTTGAATATGACAATTGACCCAATTTGTATAATTTTTTCGTACTGTCTACTTTTCCAAGCCTCTCGGTGTTATTTTGTGTTCCCTTTACTCCCTTAGCCCCTCAATTTCCTCACTCACCAGGTCTAGTCAGTTCTGCCCCTTCTACTTCTCTCCTATCTTCTTCTCTACTCCTCTGCCACTTCAGCTGGATAGTGAAGTGGCATCTTGCCTGCCTGACTGCCTTTACTCTTGTCACCTGCCCAGTCCATTCTTTCCACTTTATTCTCCCAAACTCTCATGTCCAGTCATGTCCTTTCAACTCCTCGGTGCAGTGCTTCCTGCTGTTTCCTAGGATTCCAGGACCAGGCTCATCTCTTTCTCTCCTTATTAACCCCACCTTTGTCTTCCAGCAACTCCACCCTCCTAGTAGTTCCCTTAATACGCCCCATTCCCCCTACAGGCGGTGACTCTGCAGATCCTTCTCCTCCAGCTCTGCCGTTGCCCACCCCCTGCCCCTGCCACAGGTGTGTCTGCCTCTACACACGTCCATTTGCCTATTTCACATGGGTTGTAGTCGTGTTTCCTCCCTGAGAGACGTACCTCTCTGTGAACAGATGCCATATGTTATTTCTATAAGTCCTCAATAACTAGTAAAGAGTAGACGCTTAAATACTGACTGTTGTTTTTAAGGTTCTTGAAATATTAATTGGGCCAACAGAGTCCTTTGAGTGTACATTGCTACCAGTATTGATGGTGTGGAGTATTAATGTCTGTGTAATCCTCCAGTCCTGGAAGATACACATACAGTTTTAAGATTTCGACAGTACTATTTGGAACCTTTTGTTTTCTGTTTTCCTAGAAGTTCCGTATTAATTGTCCCTGCAAGCTATAGTTGATTATATAAATATAATGTGTGCTATTAAAAACACTTTTATTCTCCCCTCTCAGTAAAATAAATACAATTTAAGGTGCCAGTGGATGTACCCTAGCAAATAAGTTCATAGAAATTACATCAGTATGATATTTTAAAAGCCCTTCGGAGCTGACTAACTTTGCTTTACTGTTTTATCTTAATACTAAACATTGTCTCCGTTCTTTATTTTTGTTAGAAATGACTTGATATTATATACAAATGTTATTTGAAGAAGGACACTTAGATTTCCTCCTGTCTTTATAACACATTTATGACTTTTTGCTAAAAGTACTGTTTATGGTTTCACATACATTTCTTTATCATGTGGCTGAAAAGAGACATTTATTTTTTAAAGTATGTGATTGGACATGTAATCAGTATAATGGGAAAAGATAGCTTAAGAATACCCTGAATGGTAGATTTTGGAAAACTAACTTGTGGAAATCTTAAAAGGAAATCCCAAAATATATCCTCTGACAGAGTTTGGTAAGCTTTTTCTGTTAAAGGACCAGATAGTAATATTTTAGGCTTTAAGGAGCTGCATATGTTTCAGTCACATAATCTTGGATTTTTAAATAACTCTTTAAAATATAAAATCCATTCTTAGCTCAAGGACAGCATAAAAACAAGCCCCTGGAGAGTGCTCTCTAGACAAAAAAGCTAGTCTGCCGTATTCACAAAGATTTTTACCTCTTAATTTATGATAATAAGTATTCGACTTGCCATTTGCTCTTTGAGTCTTGAAATTAATAGGTCAAGCACTGGGTATGATGCTACATCTTGAGAAATTACCTTCATCCAGGTTGCTGAATGCAGCAGTTTGAAGGACTACAAAATAGAACATCAAAAAGGGATTTATAAATGTAAACCCATTTAATAGGTGTGCAGTCAGGACACTGTGTAAACAGAAATGCGTAAACTCAGTTGACTGGCCAAAGTGGCTTCAAATGTGGAAGGTTGCTTATACTTTGCTAAGGTAGCCCAGCTTCGATTGACCAGTGAGTAGCTGACTATGGGAGAGCTGACACAGCTGGGAGGATGAAAAGGCCATTCCAGGGTGACTGGGTAGAAAGTGTTTTAACTGTTTGTCCTGACGGTATCTTTATTACTTGCAAGTATAACAATGCATGGTTACAAATAAATATATACAAGCAAACTTTCATATATGATTTTCTTAGGGTATCTCAAGAAACATAATGGACAAGTTGGACAAAAAGATTCTCCATCTTGAGAAGGACAGTCTCAATAATGAAACAGTAATGAGGGATAAATCCTAGTCAACTGTGGCCAACCAGATCCCTCAAACTTTAAACTCCAGTGCCATTCCCCACCCCGGGAAGGATCTTCCAAGCCTTTTTGAGTAAAACATTATTTTGTCCACCCCTTTGAGGCATCACTTGATTTTAGAGATATGGAATATTGCATTTTTTTACTGACATTTAGAATAATTAAAAATTGGTAGATTAAGATTTTTAAAATACGTATGACAAACTACTTTATTGAATGATTAAGCATAAATCTAAACATTGAGAAATGTATGTTAATGTTTTTTCTTGGTTTCAGGTTCTGGGCATCCAAGTGAAATGCTTCCATGAAATTATCACTATAGGTTATAGAGTCTATCACTCCTATGATCTACCATGGTTTAGAACACTGAGTTGGTAAGTAAGCTTGAAACTATTTCAAATATGAAAAGTTAATTTCTGAAGTTTGGGGTTATTAGGCCTTGATTGCCTTACAGAGGAAGAATCCCGGCTCATTTGGAGTCCACTAGGAGCATTAGAAGAGGGGAGATGCCAGTGCGTGCAGGTCAATGGGGAGACAGGTTGAATTACCTCTTCTTTCTTTCCTTCTTAATCTTCCTGAGGACAGGTAGGGATTTGTCTTAGGACTTCTACTATTAAAAAGCATTAGAGCTGTGAGTAGTTAGGAGTTAATTTTCATTATGAACTTAATACCTCAATATATACACCCACACATTATACATACATACAAAGTATTAAAATCATACACATACATACACACATTATACTACACACAAAGTATTAAATTTATACACACACACACACACTGCTCCCACCTCCCAAGGGTGAAGGATTGTGTGTAGGTAGTATTTTCTACATCGTTTCCTGATTATCTCTGGCATTAGATTTTCAGCTAAATAAAGGTGTGAATTATATTTGGTAAATTTTTGCTAATCAATAAATTTGAAATTAAGTTTAAAACTGGAAAATAACATTTTGGTAAAATATATCTTGAATTGGTCTTCTGAACTTGGTTTTGATCTTTGTGTCATCAGAATGTAGAAAATAATTTTGTTGAGTTTGACGGGAAGGAAAGCTTCAAATATAGAAAAGCTAATTGTTTTTAAATTACAGGTACTTTCTATTGTGTGTAAACTACTTTTTCTATGGAGAGACTGTAGCTGATTATTTTGCTACATTTGTTCAAAGAGAAGAACAACTTCAGTTCCTCATTCGCTACCACAGATTTATATCATTTGCCCTCTATCTGGCAGGTAAGTTAAGGAATATTCTGTATTGATATGTAGCTAACACATTTTCCATGTTTATTTTTATTTCTGTTATTTAAATTCGTAATTTTTTGGTTACATTTTATTCCAGCCTCTCTTTTTCATTGTTTCTCATGTATAAAGCTATTTCTTTCATCATGTTCTTAAATAGCAATTACTCCCTTATAGTGGGTTTAAAAAGTGCTTATTAAGAATCACTCCAGGCCGAACTCTGTGGCTCAGACCTATAATGCCAGCACTTTGGAAGGCTGAGGTGGGCGGAACACCTGAGGTCAGGAGTTTGAGACCATCCTGACCAACATGAAGAATCATGACGCTGCACTCCAGCCTGGGCGACAGAGCAAGACTCCATCTCAAAATAATAATAATAAAAAAAGAACAATTGTAGTTAATTAAAACATAAATGATTTATATCATTAATATATGCATATTAGTTTTCAAACTGAATTTCAAAAGAGTTATGATGTAAACAGCAACCCTGCACCGCACCGCTTTGAGATTTATTCCTTTTTTCTAAGTAATAGGCCTATTTCTTAGTTTACTTTAGGCATTATCTATTGACGTCCTGTTATAACCTACCTCACTTCTTCATACTCAGTTTTTTTCTAGTCACAGTTTGCATTAAGTAGGTACTCAAAATATCACTTCCTGTAGAACAAAATAGTATCTATGATTACATTTCCTTCTTTTACTACTTTTTGTTTTTCCCGAACTGAGTAACTGCCTCACCTTCTCTTTCCCATATTTGCTAATTTCAGTGTAGAGATCCTTAATTTCTCCTTCAGATTTGCCCATGTCTGTTGGCAGTGTTTTCAGATATTTACACAAGTCAGACAGTATATCAGTTGCCTTTTTTTCTGGAGATTTCTATACCAGAGACCTCTGCATTCCTGTTCCTGTGTGAGCTGGCTGCATTTGGGCCCACTGCTGAGCTGTCCTCATGATTTGAGCCCATTTCTTCCATCCCAGGTCTTCCGTCTCTTGGTTAACACCCTCACTTTGCTGAAGCATGGCCTGCTGTAGTTTCTTATGAAATGATGTGTAGAAGGTAGATGTCTTATGTTTGTGCATTTCTAAAGATACCTTTGGTCTATTCTCACAGCTGATTGCTTTGGCTAGGGCTCACACTTATTGTTAGACTTTTACTTAATAATCCAGGTCAGAAGCCTAGGCCTCAGTCTTGCCTTCCACCAGGCCTTTTCTCCTTAGTTTCTCTAGAAAATATGTTTAGGCACCTGTAATTTCTCAGGTCTACTAACAGTTTTCTATCTGTTTTCTAGCTTCCAAATTTTGTAGACATGTTTCTTCTTTTCTCCTTGACATTTCTTCAGTTTTCTCTGTTCTCGTGGGGCTTCCCCTTAATTTCTTTTAATGTTATTTTGCAGGGACACCAGGATGGAATACAAACTGTCATTTAAAACAAAAGCCGTAACTAGTTTTATTTTTCCCTTGGCTTAAAACAATTTGTTATTTTTGCTCACAGTCCTGCGGCTTAGCGGGCTTAACTGAGCAGTTCTAACCCCAGACCTCCCACGTGGTTGCCGTGAGACAGAGGCCGGTGCTCATGTCTTAAGTGTGCTGGACATCAAAGATGGCTCCTTTTCATGACTGCAGTTCGTGCCGCTTGCTGACTTGGGCACTGACCTGTGGCCCCTCCATGTGGCTGGGATGGGACAGGCACCCTGGGCAGGTGTTTCAAGAGGCCTAAACTAGTGTGTGTGTATTTTTTTTTAATGAAAATATATGCCCATGATAAAAATTTAGACTAGAAAGGAGTATTTGATGAAACTTTCCTCCACCTCAGGGCCTTACTTACAATATCTGGAGGCTTACTATTGTTATTCCAGAAATAGTCTGAGTATTCAAGCTTTTATGTTTATATCCCCCTTCCCTTTTTCTTATACAAGTGAGAGTATCTCTTCTGTACCATTTTTCACTTCATACATTAATAGCTTATAGATGGATTTATATTGGCACATCTACATCTATCATTGTATCCACATCTGCAGTTACATCTATATTGATATACAGCAATAGCTGAGAGGTAGAATGTCGGCATATAAGGTGATTACTGTTTTCCCCTTTGGTTTTGCTATAATTTATGCTTGAGAATAACATCTCAATTGAGTGTGGACCAATACTGTAATTCATTTTCTTTGTTGTTTCTTTTTATATATTTTGTCTTTGATTATCGCCTCCCAGTCAGCCCCTTTTTAGTAATTCTTTGTTTCATGTGTGACTTTTGGACTCTACTTCTATAAAAATACAATCAGTGTTTCGTCTTATTTTTTTTTTGAAACAGAGTCTCACTCCGTTGCCCAGGCTGGAGTGCAGTGGCACTATCTCGGCTCATGGCAACCTCCGCCTCCTGGGTTCAGATGATTCTTATGCCTCAGCCTCCCAAGTAACTAGGGCTACAGGCATGTGTTACTGCACCTGGCTAATTTTTGTGTTTTTAGTAGAGATGGAGTTTCACTATGTTGCTCAGGTTGGTGTCTAACTCCTGGGCTCAAGTGATCCTCCTGCCTTGGTCTCCCAAAGTGCTGAGGTTATGGTCATGAGCCACCATGTCTGGCCTGGTATTTCTTCATTTTTCTAACAGTATACTTATTTCTGCCATAGACATATTTTACCGTTTCTTATTTTACACTCAGAATCACAGAAACTTACTGAAAGTCATTAAAGTCATTCTTTGAGCAAACATTTGAGTGTTTTTCAAATGCTAGGTACTGTGAATGATGTTGAGGATATAAAGGGAAATGAAGCGATTGTGTGCCTTCCAGGGTCTTGAAGCTGGTGAGATGTGAGTCTTCTAGTTCATTGCTGAAATGTGAACAAGTTCTGGCAGGAGCATGAAGAAGAGGAAGGAAGGCCATGGAGGGCCTTTGAGAAGAAATGACAGGTTTCATGAAAAGGAAAGAGCAAGCAGGCAGTTGCCAGGTATCGGATAGTAGAAAAGTCCATTCCAGGCAGAGGAACAGCTGTGCAGGCATGAGAATGAGAAAGGATTGCATGTTTTGGGTTCATGGAGGCATTGCAGATAGGGAAGGTAGGCAGGAGCCACATCTTGAGAAAATTTGTGTGTCTTAGGAAGGGTTTGGACTTTATATCTGGGAAAACATTGGAGGATTTTAAGCTAAGAAATGATGTAACCAGATTGTAATTAAATGAAGTAGGTTGGGAGACATTATCAGGCAGACTAGATAGGAAGCTACTGCTGTAATCCACACTAAATGTAGTAAGGACCTAAACTCTTCCGGTTTGTAGTTAATACTAAATGAGTATAAGTTAGAAAATAAAAATACCACAGGCTGATCGTAGAACCCAACTGCTATTTTATGACAGTCTATGAAAAGTTGTTTATGTATCACAGGTTATTGGCTTAAAATGCACATCTTTGTTGAGATAATTGCATATTCACATGCAGTTGTAAGAAACAATAGATCTTTTTACACTTTGCTCAGTTATCACCAATAATAGTATTTTGCAAAACTATAGTACATTACACCAGGATATTGACATCATTATAGTCACACAAATGTACTTTTTGTTTGTTATTTTGAGATAGGATGTCACTGTTTTCCCAGGCTGGTCTTGAATTCCTGGACTCAACTTACCCTTCTGCCTCAGATTCTTTGGTAGCTGGGATTACAGGCGTGTATTACCATGCCCCGCTCTATAGGTATACTTTAAAAATGCAGCCTCATAGTAAGCTAGGAGCTACTCAGTTAAATGATGTAACTTCCAGTATAAAACAGGCATAGAATACTAGAATACTAGATGTCTATTATCATTTTAAGGGTGGCCTAAAAATGGCTCAGTTAGACCAAAAGCACCCATGGTGTACCTCTCTTGTTTGTTTAATTCCCAGAGCGCAGTGCAGGACTGGCATTGAGGGTCCGACTCTGTATTTGTTGGATAAACGATTAAAAGGCTGAGAACATGCACATCCACACACAGTGCTTCTTAATGATATTTTCTTAGTATCAGTGTTTTGTTTGCTGAGTCTTGAGGCCTTAGTGGCTACTCTTGAAGTGCTTAGCAACATTTGTGAGCTTAGTCCAGCAAATGGAGTTAGACTTTGAAACAGGACTATGGAAATAGAGACTGTGCTAACATTGAGATATTTGTACCTTTCTTTCAAATTATGCTGTGGAAATCTTTGGAAGTCTTTTTGTTAAACAATATTCCAAGGGCCCTGTGAAAATTTTAGTTGTATTATAGTGGTCAAATGACTTCAGAAAATGTATGTCTTACCAGATTTAAAAAGCAGAGACAGTTCAAACTACTTCATTGACATTGAATTTTATTTAAATAAAATATAGGTATCTCCAATTCTGACCCGTCATGTCGTGCAATTACATGGTTAGCAGTGATATGTCAACAAACTTAAGGTGTTTGACCCTTAATATCATCACCTTACATTTCTTTATTCAACTATAGTGATGTGCTTATTATGTTTAATAAATTATTTTTTGCTTGTGTTTGTGCATGCGTAGCTATTTTGATTTCTTTAAAATTCTTAGGGAGATAATATGACTTGAATGTAACGCTTTCAGTTCAAGAAAATCGATGGACATACAAAACTAAGTTATAGCCAAAATTAATGCATAATTAAGATATTTTCCCCAAACATCCTGAGTATCTTTTATATCAGAGAATATTAATGAAATCTTTAGAAAAGTGTCACAAATAATTCACAAAAGACTGTATCTCCAAAACTACTTAAAATTTCTGAATTAAAGACTACTAAACTCTATATACATGCTAGTACTGGTTCTTAACCTTAGACTAACCATTCAGATTAATAGAAAACTTTTTTTTTTTTTGAGACGGAGTCTCGCTCTGTCGCCCAGGCTGTAGTGCAGTGGCCGGATCTCAGCTCACTGCAAGCTCCGCCTCCTGGGTTTTACGCCATTCTCCTGCCTCAGCCTCCCGAGTAGCTGGGACTACAGGGGCCTGCCACCTCGCCCGGCTAGTTTTTTTTTTGTATTTTTTAGTAGAGACGGGGTTTCACCAGGTTAGCCAGGATGGTCTCGATCTCCTGACCTTGTGATCCGCCCGTCTCAGCCTCCCAAAGTGCTGGGATGAAAACTTTTTTAAATGTTTAACCAATATGATGATTGGTTTGTATGGTAATCTCTACAATGCATATTCATTTAAAACTTTTTCAGAACAACTCAGTTGTAGCCTGGTGTCTGAGTAAAGGCACACAATGCTTTTTAAATTTGATATTAGAAAAAAGGCACACAATGCTTATTAAATTTGATGCTAGAAAGTTTTGATGGTTTAGGCAAGTATAATGAAGAATATAACCAAGTGAAAGAATGGGGGATGAGTCGGAAGCTCTAGTATTCAATCTTGGGCCCATCCTACTGTCTGTTTTTTGAATTAAGGGCTATATGTTTACTAAATTTTCACTAATCATCAATGGTAAATTTAAAAAACAACTTTATTTTTCATTTGTTTTCGGTGTCTTCAACAATAGTAAGAGCTCCTGAATGGCAGTGCCTATCTTATTCATTTTTGCATCTTGTTTCTGGCATATCAAAGGTGCTTAATAAGTATTTTTTATCTATTTTTCTGAAATTCCCTCTGTCTCATCTGTTGGGCTTTTCAGTATCTTGTGTTTTTTCCTTTACTTTTCCTGACCCCCTTAAAAATCTTCATCCTTTTTTTCTTTTTTAAATAAATTTTTTAAGAGATGGTGACTTGCTCTGTGGTCCAGGCTGGATGGAGTATAGTAACTTGATCATAGCTCACTGCAGTCTCAAACTCCTGGGCTCAAGTGATCCTCCAGCCTCAGCCTCCCAAGTAGCTGGGACTGCAGGTGTGTGCCGTCCTGCCCAGCTAATTTTTACTTTTATTTCATAGAGACAGGATCCTGCTGTGTTGCACAGGCTGGTCTTGAACTCATGGCCTCAAGCCGTCCTCCTTCCTTGGCCTCCCAGGGTGTTGGGATTATAGGCATAGGACACTGCACCTGGATTCTCTTGTTTTTGTTTTGTTTTGTTTTGTTTTGAGACAGAGTCTCGCTGTGTTGCCCAGGCTGGAGTGCAGTGGCGCGATCTCGGCTCACTGCAAGCTCTGCCTCCTGGGTTCACGCCATTCTCCTGCCTCAGCCTCCCGAGTAGCCGGGACTACAGGCGCCCGCCACCACACCCAGCTAATTTTGTTTTGTATTTTTTAGCAGAGATGGGGCTTCACAGTGTTAGCCAGGATGGCCTCGATCTCCTGACCTCGTGGTCCACCTGCCTCGGCCTCCTAAAGTGCTGGGATTACAGGTGTGGGCCACTGCGCCCGGCCTCTTGTTCTTTTTGGATATACCTCTCTTTAGTTTGTTGGGTAACTGGTTCTGCTTAATCGCTGGAGAACTCTTTGATGCTGGGCAATGAGATATACGTATCTTTGTATTGAGAACACCAGGCACAATACTATGTGGATAAATAATAAGTATAACTTTTATATAAAGAACTATATATTAGGATGCCTTTTCAGTACTTTTATTTATAGTACTATAACACATTCTGTGATTTTAATTTAGAAATATACAGGCCGGGCGCAGTGGCTCACACCTGTAATCCCAGCACTTAGGGAGGCCGAGGCAGGCGGATCATAAGGTCAGGAGATCGAGACCATCCTGGCTAACATGGTGAAACTCTGTCTCTACTAAAAATACAAAAAATTAGCCAGACCTGCTGGTGGGCGCCTGTAGTCCCGGCTACTCGGGAGGCTGAGGCAGGAGAATGGCGTGAACCTGGGAGGCGGAGCTTGCAGTGAGCCTAGATCGCGCCACTGCACTCCAGCCTGGGTGACAGAGTGAGACTCTGTCTCCAAAAAAAAAAAAAAAAAAAAGAGAAATAGTCATGCAAGCATTCTTTGTTAACAATCAGGGAAAAAAAATAAAACTATTAAAACTATGGATCCAAGTGTACAAAAAGTGATCCTTTCCACAGATTTATTAAAATATAAATATATTTTTAAGTATTGAAACATAAACTGTTAATATGTCCATACAGTTGTGAATGAGAAAGATTAAGTTCATATGTTTCTTTTTTACAATGTTTTTCTTTAAAAATTAATACAGTTGGCCCTCCTATATCCATGGGTTTTGCATCCCTGGAGTCAACCAACTGTGGATCGAAAATATTCTGGGAAAAAAAAAGCAACACAATGGATAATTGTGTCTTTACTGAACATGTGTAGACTTGTTTCTTGTCATCATTCCCTGAAAAATACAGTCTAACAACTATTTATATAGAATTTACATTGTATTAGGAATTATAAGTAATATAGAAATGATTTAAGATACACAGGAGGATGTAAGTAGGTTAGATGCAAATACTATAGCATTTTATAGAAGGGACTTGAGCATCCATGGATTTTTGTCCTTTGGGGATCCTGCAGCCAATCACCCAGAGATAATGAGAGATGACTATAGTTAGCCTTAGCTATGCTAGGAAAACACTGTATACCTCCCCCTTCCTCCAAGTCAGAGAACTGTATTATCTTAGTGTATCTAGGAGTCACACAATTCTATCACTTAGGCGAAACTGGATCAGGTAAACGTGAGTTGCCAGAGTTGTCCTGGATAAAATGTCCATTAAGAAAATGTTAAGTGATTCTACCAGTAATTGTGTTTGAAGAAATGTAAATAAGGGTGAATGGTGTTATAATTTCAAGAAAGAGAAAATCATATATTTTGGAGTAGTATTTGTGAATAGATAATTTATAGTTAATGATATTGGGAAGTTCCCAAGGCTGTGCTGGGAGAGTCAAGGGGTCTGTTTGGACAGAAAACACTGTTTCTGTCTTGTGTCTCTGCTTTGCCCTTACCCATTGGCCTTTGAACCGAGTCCAGTCCACGTTCACCTTTAATTATAGATCAGTGGCACAAAATAGCATAGAAGTCATTACTTGAGCTTCAAGATAAGTTTATCTGCTGTGGAAGAACAACTCAAAAGCAGGAATTTTTAAAGGAATCTTTTATACAATTGGCAGTTTTGATGCCATTAATTTCATGTTTTAGTATCTCTCTCTCTCATTCTTTCCCTCTTTCCTTCTTTCTGTCAATAAAGTGACATATTAGCTTTCATTTGTGCCTCCACTCAGAAAATGTGTCCATATTGCTTGTGCAGGCCAGTTAGTTGGATTACCTCATAGATGACAAATAGGAAGTGAGATAGGATTGGGCTCAGTATTCGTTCTCTTCATTTTGTCATGGTCCTTTCTGCTTTGACATTTCAAATTGATCATCGAAAGTAGCGAAAGGCAGCTGCTGTTGGATTCTTTGCTTGGTAAGAGTAGTAGTACCCTTGTTTACTCTACTGGTAGAATTGCCTTGGTAAGTATAACTTGGATGTACAAAGTCTAGTATTTATTTTATGTAGAATTGATCAACTGAAAATTCAGTTTCTCTCTTGGAGAACTCACTCTTTAAAGATACTGCAGAGGCTGGGTACAGTGGCTCACACCTGTAATCTTGATACTTTGGGAGGCCAAGGTGGGAGGATCACTTGAGGCCAGGAGTTCAAGGCTGCAGTGAGCTGTGGTTGTGCCATTGCACTCCAGGCTGGGCCACAAAGCGATACCTTGACTCAAAAAAGAAAAAAAGAGATGTTGCAAAATAGAATGCATACGTAGCCGTTTACCTGAAATTAAATTTGGTTTATGTATTTTTTGATATCCACCTCTGTAAAGTAAACCTATCTTTAGAAGTTTACTGGTATTTTTGGCAAGAAGTGATTCATATTGCCTCCCATTATTTTAGTGTGTGATTATTAGATTTCACTTAATTGGTTAGAATTTAATAAATTTTCATTGTAATAAATTTGTAAAATGTAAACATAAATACAAATACTGTTTGTAAATCTTTACATTATTAAGAATATTACATTTTACTATAATTATTGTATGCTTTTGAGAACTTGCAGATTGCTCTTAACCTGAATTTTGCTGATTTTGGTTTATGGAACCACGTGACTCTTAGGGGTCAATAGTATTTGAGTGTTTATTTTCTAGTCCCGTGATCTTCAGTAAATTAATAAAGCCTTTTTTGCATTTTTCCTCATTTGTAAAATGGAGCTAATAATGAGTATGTTATAGGGATTTTGAAAGGATTGATAATAAAGGATTATCATTAATGATTAAATGCTTAGATAAGAGCCCAGAAATAGTAAGCATTCAACAGACATCAGCTGCTATAATAGTTGTTATTCATTTTTCTATTATGTAGAGATTGAAAACATTCTGTACATACACTTGATGCATTGTTATAGCAAATAAATACTATTTAATTTAAATTTAAGATCTGTTTTCCATGCCCACATATTAACAAGGGACTAATTAATTAAATTAAAGCAGAGGATGTTTATTGTGAATTTGTGCCACAGAATATATATTAGGCACTTTGGAGAGTACAAGATTGTTTCCCTCAAGAAACTTACTTAAAATGCTTAATATAAGATAGTAGGAGAGATGGCATCTGAGTAAGTGGCTAAAATGTGCGTAGCTGTGATATAGGACATTGGTTTATTTGAGCTCAGGGAATCTTAACCCTTTGTACCAAATTGTACTGCGAGCACGTGTTTTTTGTTCTTGAACAGGTTTCTGCATGTTTGTACTGAGTTTGGTGAAGAAACATTATCGTCTGCAGTTTTATATGGTGTGTATTAACTATTATTCCTTAGTCCTTATCTGTGATAAAAACCCTTAACTTTTTTTTTCTGTAGTGAGAAGATACAGTCTAATCTACTAGCTGTTGTTTTGCATGAATGTGAGGGATGTTTGGATTTCAGATGACCATTAAATGTAAACTATTAAAGTTGAGAAGTTTGTGAGGATTTTAAAATTTTAACTGTTTTCAAAGTTTACTGAAAACTTTTTCTTTGAATATTTTCAAATGGTGTAAAATTAAAGTTTTTGGGTTCCTTAAATACGTAGAAATTTGAAGAATTTCTTACTCCTGGACAGTTACTAAGTCTGGGAAGCATCTATCATATTGTTCTATGAAAGTAACTATGTTTACTTGCGCTTGGCGTGAGCATAAAAGCAGCAGAGCATGTATGATCTTGGTGGTCATGGTTAGTCATAGAATTTTGTACTTCTTTTTGGCATAAGATATTTTGTTCAGTGTACCAAAGCCTGTCTTAAGAAATGTATCACTTTACATATGAACTTTTCTTATTTTCTTAAACTGTAGCTAGTAACACTGTGCAGTGTAGTATTCAGATCTGTAAATTCATGTAATAGTGAGGCTTATTTTGGACTTGGAATATATTTTCTGTTCTTTATGCTTAGCTTTTCTCCATTAAGACATTCTGCTGAACATAATTGCTGGGAAATTGTGTTTCTTATAGTTCTTATTTCAGGGGATCTGAGCATGAAGAGTAAAATTCTGAGTGAATTCTATGTAGAAACAAGACAAGTAAAAGTAATAGACTATCCAGTGAAAATATAAATGGCATCTGTTGGAAAAAAATTAATTATACATTTTTAAGCAATCAGGGTAAAAGAGAATTGGATCTTTTAAGCAGATAAAAATTGAATAAAATAAAGCAACCAATATAATATGGTTGCTTAAATGGGAAACAGGTTTATTAAGAATAAATCAAAAGGCCAAGCACCGATGGCTCATGCCTGTAATCCCAACACTTTGGGAGATGCCTTGAGCCCAGGAGTTTGAGACCAGTCTGGGCAACATGGCAAAACCCCATTTCTACAAAAAATATGAAAATCAGACGGGCATGGTGGCACGCACCTGTAGTCCCAGCTACTGGGGAGGCTGAGGCAGGAGGATCACTTGAACCTGGGAGGTCAAGGCTGCAGTGAGCTGTGATCACACCACTGCACACCAGCCTGGGTGACAGAGTGAGACCCTGTCTCAAGGGCGGGGGTCCGGGGAGAATAAATCAAACTCTTAAGAATTTTTAAAAAGACTAATACATGGAAACCCTGGCTGCTTTTGTTTATATTCTACCCATATTGATTGATTACGTTAAAAGTGGCCATCTTTCAGGCTAGATAGAATTGGTAAAACACAAAGGTCTTTAAAAATTTGAAATTGAATACTGTCATTGAACAGACCTGTCGCGATCACCCTTCAAGTATGAAAGGTAGAGTTTAAGGGCAGTTGAACCCTGCTGGTTTGAACAATTTGAAGTTGGAAATAACTCTTTATGGGAAAAAGTTACCATAATAAACTCTGAAAGAAAAGGAATTTTTAGCAGTTTTTTATAACCACAGAATGCAGCCAGAGTAAAATGCTCCCCTTTAAATCTAAAACAACAGAAATCTCTCATTATCACTTAAATCTAATGATTCAAGATAATAGTTTATGTTTTATATGTTTTAAAATTTTAGTACTATACCTATTATTAGAATTCTATTTGTGTGTAAATTAAGGTTACTTTGTTAAATGTTTTCATTATTTTAAGGTTCCAGTAGGCAACAAAAGGAACATAATTTACTAACGGTGTTTATTTTATATGACTCTAACGTATGCATTTTGACCAAAAGTCATGGTAGAAATTTGTGTTTCAAAATCGCTGTTGCTTCTTCAGCTGCACTGATCAGTTATGTTCACTAATTTTTGTATTGTTGGGCTATTAACAGTTCGCATGGACTCATGTCACTTTACTGATAACTGTCACTCAGTCACACCTTGTCATCCAAAATCTGTTTGAAGGCATGATATGGTAAGGCAACAGAATTATGCTGCTTTATAATTAGGTCTTAGCACTTTTATAGCTCTTTAACATTGGACAATGTCTTGCAGATTTCTACTCAAATACGCTGTTTGTTGTTCCTATTCCATTAAACTATCTTACTGAGTTTTGCTTACTATTTGACATCTAAAGACAAAATGCTTCATTAACAACTGGATACCATTCTTATTCAGGTTCCAAATATAGGAAGTTCCCATAAAAGACCCAAACAATTAATTACATTTTCAGGTGTTAATAAATCCTAATGTGACTTTTCACAAAAGATAGACTTTAAATATAATATTTATTAAGATATTATTTACATAGAATGCCAAAAAATATAAAACTTTGCCTGTTAGTAACTAATGTGAAGAAATGCATGTTTTTCTAGGTGAAAGGTAGGTAGATTTTCTCCTTTGCTCCTATGTAGGAGTGGGTTTCCAGATTGTAGAAGTTAATTGCTCTATGGCAGTGGCTTGCATATTCAGAATGCATTTTGTTAGGTAAAATCATAAAACTTATTACTTAAAATTAGTTGGAATGGAGAAAAGCTTAAGATTTAGAAAAGTGACCAAATTTTCCTACACTCATTTTATACTCATTAATTAAAATCTTTTACAGTTGATGGGGTTTGTCAAGATAAATTGTATTCCCTTGACAGCTTTATGCCTTTTTACCAAGGATGTGGGTGTGTCTGTGTGTGTGTGTGTCTCTGTGTGTATATGTGTGTGTGTAAGTAATTGGAATCATTTTAAGATTGTCTTTAATGTATTGTGCAGACTTTTCATTGATGGGGCAGTTACTGAAGTAAGTAGGTTCTGTACATTCAGTAGGGTTTACTGAAATCATAAGCTAAGATATAATTTAAAATAATTGAGAATATGTATTAAGAACTCGATATAAATTTATCAGGTTATGCTCTGTCTAAAGAAATGACTCATTTTCATATTAAAAGGCTGGTTTTCTTAAGATTAGCTTTCAACCTGCCTTTTATTTTTTATTATAACATATTCCTCATAAAACTAAAATGAAAACATCCATAACTGTAGAAATCAATAATTTAATATTTTCCTTAGCAGTATTTTCCTAGTGTGTTAGTTTATTTTTAGATTTTGCTCTGTTTAAATTGGTAAGTAGGCAAATTTGGTTGATAGTTATCATTTCTACTGTTTCGGCAAGTGTTATGTTCTGGCTAGGCTGCAGTGCAATCCAAAGGGTTATTCTGATAACTCATTATGAATCATAATCTGTGCGAATATTTGCCACTTACTCACGTGAACTTTTTCCTGCTGACTTTTTTTTTTTTTTTAAAAAAAACAGGTTCCTTGTTCCAATATCAAGTGTTATCTGCAATGACATAACTGCTTACCTTTTTGGATTTTTTTTTGGGAGAACTCCATTAATTAAGGTAATGGAAAAATTTTATAAGCAAGCCACTATATAACCTTAAAGATTAGCCACTGGAGGACATTTCCAACAACTTGTGCTGTTGTGCATCTTTTATTTCCGAGGTGCTTTGATTTTTCTTAGCTGCACGGTACAAAAGCAGCAAGCCATATTTCTCAGTACTTCCTTCTGGGTTCTTCATCGGTTCTTCTGTTGGCTCCTCAGTAAGGGCATGACTCCATCAGTTGTCCTTCCTTCCTTCTTTCCTTCTTTCCCTCCTTCCCTCCTTTCTGTCTTTCTTTTCTTGCTTCATGTGGCTTCTTTTCTTTTCAGGAGATGGGGCCTTGCTTTGCCACCCGGGCTGGAGTACAGTGGTGTTATCATGGTTCACTGAAGCTTCCACCTCCCAGGCTCTAGCAGTCCCCCCACCTCAGCCTCCCGGGTAGCTGGGGCTTCAGGTTGATGCCACCACACCCGGCTAATTTTTGTATTTTTTGTAGAGATAGAGTCTTGCCATGTTGTTCAGGCTTGTCTCAAACTCCTGGGCTCAAGCTGTCTGCCCATTCCAGCCTCCCAAAGTACTGGGATTAAAGGCCTGAGCCACCGCCCCTGGGCTCTGTGGTTTCTTTTTCTTGGCCATTGGTGCAGTTCTTCTTTATCTTCCTTCCCAGCAGGCCTATACACAAGCCTTTTCCTTGACTCTCCTCTCCCTTCAACCTGTAGCCTCACCTGTCCCCTCCTTTACCAAACTTTCTAAAAGAGATTATGTAATACCACCTTCACATCATATCCATTTGTGTGACTTTTTATATCCAAACTCATATCAAAAGAAGATTTTGGGGCCCTACAATAAAATACTAATAAAATACAAATAATAATGAAAGGGAAAGGAAAATACACATGAATAGGCCATGTTGTTTTGCAATGGAATTGGTTCTATTTATGGGCAATGGAGGTAAAGAAGGAAATGAACTAAATTATATCATTCTCATTTGGGAGAAGAAATAAACTAATTCTTCATGGAAATCATCATTTTCTAGAACTGATTTCTTCTAAAAGAGCTCTTACTTATTTTTATTTTTTGTTTTTATTTGTTTATGGAGACAGAGTCTCGCCCTGTCACCCAGGCTGGAGTGCAGTGGTGCAGTCTGGGTTCACTGCAACCTCTGCCTCCTGGGTTCAAGTGATTCTCCTGCCTCAGCCTCTCAAGTATCTGGGATTACAGGCGTCTGCCACTATGCCTGGCTAATTTTAGTATTTTTAGTAGAGACAGGGTTTCACCATGTTGGCCAGGCTGGTCTAGAACTCCTGACCTCGAGTGATCTGCCCACCTTGGCCTCCCAAAGGGCTGGGATTACAGGCAGGAGCCACCACACCTGGCCTAAAAGAGCGTTTCATGTTGGAGTTTCAGATAAGATTCACACAATTCACATTATTGGTCAAAGTTTTTAATAATGTTCTCACAGACATAATATTACTTGGCTGTTTTGATATTATATGAAGGCAGTTTTGGAAGGACTGAGACAATTGTTCAGATATAAAGCCTTCTGTTTGTTCAGAGTGGTATGAGGGTAGTTTTGCATTACCAGAGGAATTTGTGGACTGCCTGTTCTTCCAAAAACCTCTGTAAACTCTACCCCTCTTGGGGAGGAGCTCACAGAGAGCATCTGCTGAGAGCATCAGCACACAGAGAGCGCTGGGCTGAGCTGTATAAGGATACTGGTAAGCAAGCTATATATTTTTAAAACGTTTCTAAAGCTACTCCAGAGCACATGATTTATGTATTCAAGAGTTATACTCAGACTGAGAAGTTTTCGGCTTGGGAAGCTGTATTAGTTCATTCTCACACTGCTGTAAATAAATGCCTGAGCTTTAAGTGGCTCATGGTTCTGCAGGCTGTACAGGAAGCATGGCTGGGGAGGCCTCAGGAAACTTAAAATCTTGGTGGAAGGGGAAGCAGGCACATCTTACATGGTCAGAGCAGGAGGAAGACGGAGAGTGAGGAGGTGCCACAAACTTTTCGACAACCAGATATCATGAGAACTCATGGGACAGCAGTAGGGGAATGGTGCTTAACCATTAGAAACCGCTTCCCTGATCCAGTCACCTCCCACCAGGCCCCACCTCTGACAACTGAGGATTACAAGTTGACATGACATTTGGTTGGAGACACAGATCCAAACCATATCAGAAGCCTTCAAAAAGGCTGTTATAGCTGTGGAAGAATCTTAGCAACTAATTTTGAACACAGCCTTCTAGTGAATTTATCAGGCTGGATTAGTCATATAATATACTTAGATAATTGAACAATTAACCCCTAAATCTATATGATAGGCATCAATTTAATTTGATAAGCTATCTTTACAGTAATCAGCACTTTTGAATTTGAGTCTACTCCTACTGCATGGCAGTGATAGTGAATTACCCTAGGAGAAGATGTGTCTGTCCCTTCTCTGTGGCAGAATTATTATCAGATTTGTCAGGAAACCATTTCTGCCAACTGTTTTGGTTTGGGGCTTTATGAATATCAGGACAAGAAGTCTGTGAAGAGCTCCTATAGGTTAACCCATAACCCATTTTAATCTCCAGAGACTTCATTCTGCTATTTGGTTTCTGTCCCTCATTAATGACCTGATGACCAAATCCCCCCACGCATCTCTTTATCTCCACTGGGCAACAACTTTCACCTTCTACTCCTGAATCCTTTCCTTCTGCCCCGACACCACTAACTTCTAGATTTTTTCCAGATTTCTCTCCATGAATGGTCCATTGACTGGGCAGCAATAGCCTGAATCCAACACAAGCAGTATCTCTTCTTTGAAGTACATGTTCCTTTCTTCTTGGAGATGGACATAGGTTGTGAAAAAAGAAGGATATGTGAATACTTGAGCAAATACAGTATCTGGGGTTCTGGAGTATTTTGCCATATCAGAAGGAAGTCTGTGTTTATATAGCATATTAGGAATATGTGAAAATTGTATGTGCTAAAATGTCCATGTTTCGTTGTACTCATTCTATTTTTGGCCAATAGCGGGTCAATATTGACTGTGTGTACTTGGAACGAATATATCTCATTCTTATTCGAAGAACTTATACCAACTATTATTGGGTTTTATGTTAGCATACAAGTCATGGGACAGTTATTTTAGTATAGAGTTTATAGTCTTTTAAGAGACAAAACAAATTTAGGCCATTTAACATGAACAAACACATATTCACAGCGTCAAATATTTGAGGGTCTACTGTATGTTTAAATATTATTAGAGAGATTTTCAGTAGTAAATCAAGATCAGAGAAAAGGAAAAGGGTTTTAAACTATTCCAATAAGAGAAAAAGTAAGAAGAGATGTACAAGTTATTGAGGAAACTCCTTGAACAGAGTTTGTATGTATATATAATGTGAGTTTTGTGAGTGCAGTAATGCTTTTTAATTTTATTTGCCCTTTTTTAGTTGTCTCCTAAAAAGACGTGGGAAGGATTCATTGGTGGTTTCTTTTCCACAGTTGTGTTTGGATTCATTGTGAGTATTACTAAGATTTTTATTTTATATACATTTTGAAATATGATACCAAGCTTATTAGTCTATTTTAAACCTAGAAAAATTAAACCACAAAATGCTAATAATGTATTTATTGAAACCTACTAAAAAGAACCAGTTCTGTACCTCAGTAGCCCTTATCCTGGCTACATATAGAATCACCTGAGAAGCTTAAACAAAATCTATGTCTCAATCTTATCCCAGGCCAATTAACACCCCCAGATAATTCTAATGGCCATCCATGCTGTTGTGCTATTGTGTTTGGTAGTTTCTAACAGCTCTTCTGCCTTAAGTGGGGCACAAGTACTGGGACAGGTGGTGGCCTTGAGTAATAGCAGAGTATGCAAATACTATTGAAAAGCTCTGCCTTCTTAAACACATGGTGGCCACTTGGCTCAGTGGGTGGTTACACTTGTGGGCCCAACATGCAGAAACAGTCTGTTAACTATAAATTATTAATGTTCGCTTTTAGTGTGTTAAATAGCTATTGTTCATGTTTTACAAATTAGTTTACAGTTATAGGATTTAGATTTTTATTAAAAGATGTCCAGTGAGAATGAGAGTGTAGTACCATAGCTGGATATAAGATAAATATACAAAAAAGTACTGTCAGGAAGCTCAATTTTTCCTTATTTCTGACAGCTGTAGTTACATTCTGTATCCAAATCTAGGGTACCTAGTAACAACATGAAGCATGGAGAGAGTGAATATACAAATAAATGGAAATATGCCATGATCCTGGATGGGGGAACCACCAGAATTCCTCCATTTAATTTATAAATTTAGTTCATTTGCAATGAAAATTTTAATAAAATGTGATAAAATTATTCCAATGTTTCTGTGGTAGAATATTGATGAGATAATAATTGACAGATAGAAGAATGCAAAAGGATCCAATCTCATCCAATGTGTTTGCATTATAAAGTGAGAATAATTAAACATTATGAAGTTAAATAGTGTAAGAATTTGTTATTATCAAAGACTAACTTGAAAATACCACAGGAATAGCCATATCATTGGAAGAAAAGTAGGAACTACCCCATAAGCATGTAAAGCATGCCAAAATAATGAGGAAGGAAATTTCACATCTATATGAAATTATATATACATAATATATAATATGTAATATATAATATATATTTTATATATATAATAAACTGGTTGTTTGGAAGCAAAATCAGTTTATATTCATTCCTAGTGTCTTGAATTTCTATTAAACATTCTCGAGCAGAATAACAGGGTGAATGGCTGCAAGAAAAAGAGAATAAGCTGTTGTCTAGCAATTTAAATTTATAACAGGATATTTTATTTTATGTCTCTTACTTCCAAGGCTGAGGACATCTAGTTTTAAAAATTGCAATGGTGTGGCCAGGGAAAGAATAATTAAGTCAAAGTTTTCTGGGCTGGCTAAGAACAGCGGTGTTTTTCACCTGTACTATTATGTACTATTTTCAATGTAATGTTGAATTACTGGTTAATTATTAACTGATTAAATTAATAGAAACTTTTGTGCAGTATACTTCAGTTCTTTATTCTCCTGTACCATATAATTGTGATTATGCAGAGATTACAGTCTTATTGATTACAAAAAAACTTTTTTTTCTAAAGGTCTTTTAAGTCTTTTACTAGGATAATTATGAGCATTTAACTTTGAAAATACATAGCAAAATATTAAGACAGAAATTCTGGCATTCTATCTCTGGCCCTTCTGATGTATACCTTAAAAGATACATATTTAGTCAGTGTGTCATGAACTTTTGCTTTGTTTTTTGTTTTGTTTTGTTTTGTTTTGTTTTGAACACCAGGCTGCCTATGTGTTATCCAAATACCAGTACTTTGTCTGCCCAGTGGAATACCGAAGTGATGTAAACTCCTTCGTGACGGAATGTGAGCCCTCAGAACTTTTCCAGCTTCAGACTTATTCCCTTCCACCCTTTCTAAAGGCCGTGTTGAGACAGGTAGAGTAAAAGTTCAAGATAAACATGGTTAGAGATCTTCCACTCTGAAGATTAAGCTTCTTTTATTATTTATTTATTTATTTATTTTATTTATTTCTTTTTTTGAGAAAGAATTTCCCTCTGTTGCCCAGGCTGGAGTATAGTGGCGTAATCTCAGCTTATTGCAACCTTTGCCTACCAGGCTCAAGCGATTCTTATGCCTCAGCCTCCTGAGTAGCTGGGATTACAGGCACTCACCACCACACCTGGTTAACTTTTGTATTTTAAGTAGAGACAGGTGTCGCCATGTTGGCCAATCTGGTCTCAAACTCCTGGCCTCAAGTGATCCGCCTGCTTAGCCTCCCAAGGTGCTGGGATTACAAGCGTGAGCCATTTGTGCGTGGCCTGAAGATTAAGCTTTCTTTAAAAGTGAGATTCAGATTTGTACAAGAAACTGACTTCTGTAGAATTTTTAATTCCTTGATATAGCAGTGGTTTTAGTGTTAGCTTAAATCAAATGGATGAGAACGAGTTACAAATCAAATGGGTCCAATGGTTTTGAATGTGTTTCTCATATCACTGACATCAATTGACTCAATTTAAAACATAAAATTCACCAGTTTACCGAGTCCATGATTTTTAGAGGATATTTATTATTGATAGAAAGTTGCTGCTTCTACAAATCAGTTTTCCTTCCAAGAAGCCACACAGTGCTTTCATTTAAAGGTATCTTGGAGGCCTTGCACTGGGGGATGTTGACATGCTCTCTAGTAGAACCCTCCTGATCTGTGTCATCAGGTCTGGTGAGTGGCTGGTTAAAGTGAAGAATCAAATAATAGCATGTGTGTCTGTATCTTCGTGTCCACACATGTACACGTTTGTAAAGTAAAATCCATAATTTTTGAGAAGCAACTTAACAAATTATTTCTCTCTGAGTGCTCAGTACATGGTTTCCAAGAACTTTTTCAGTGTCCAAGCCATCTGTTACTTGTTATAAAACTTTTTATACTGCTGGTGTTTGATTAGGAGCAAGGCTATTGCTTTGAGAACAGGTCAAAAAATTGATGTCTCCACCGGGCACAGTGGCGTACTCCTGTAATACCAGCACTTTGGGAGGCCAAGGCAGGTGGATCTCCTGAGATCAGGAGTTCCAGACCAGCCTGACCAAAAGGTGAAACCTCATCTCTACTAAACATAAAAAATTAGGCAGGCATGGTGGCATACACCTGTAATTCCAGTTACTTGAGAAGCTGAGGCAGGAAAATCACTTGGACCTGGGAGGCAGATGTTGCAGTGAGCTGAGATTGCACCATTGCACTCCAGCCTGGGCAACAAGAGCAAAACTCCACTTCAAAAAAAAAAAAAAAAAAAAAATTGGTGTCCAAAAATTTTTTTTCAACCACACCCATTTCACACTGTCTATAAGTTGTAGTTTCAGATTATTTAAAAAGGAGGAAGAACTACAAATTTGCAAAATAATTTGACTACAAAATTCTTCTTATGATTGTCTCCCCAAATCTTTAGTGATTGTCTCACTGATGCTCATTTTGATAATCTTCCTTAAGCAACTTATTTTTGTGTTTTTCCACAGTATTCATCATAGTTTTAGAGAAAAGTCCAACTTTTCCCTTATTTTATCATATAAAATTAAAGTGAAATAAAATACAGTATTAAATTATATAATTACAGAAATAAAACATTACTAGTTTAAAAAAATATGGAAAATAACACAGCTGATTCTTGGTGAGAAGTAAAGTTCCTAGACAACCTGGAAGGTAGACTACCAAGCTGCAAGATTTCAGTGTGCCAGTTGCCTCTCATTATGCTTACAGAGAGAAGGGAAAGTGCTGGCTAAGTAGAGGATGGTACAGAAGGCTTACAATAGACTTTTCTTCCATGATCCTTAAAGTTTGAAAAATTAACAAAAATGTGGTATGTGCTTTGACTTACTATTTTTACAATGGTTCTTAGATCAGGTGGCATGTTCAAATACAATTTCAATGAAATTAGCCCCTCTCCTCCCCTTCTTTTCTCTCTTTAGGAAAGAGTGAGCTTGTACCCTTTCCAGATCCACAGCATTGCTCTGTCAACCTTTGCATCTTTAATTGGCCCATTTGGAGGCTTCTTTGCCAGTGGATTCAAAAGAGCCTTCAAAATCAAGGTGTGTGTTTAGATTCTGTGTTATATTATTAGAGAATTTAATTAGAGAATGTAACCTAGTTGAAATTTGGTTAGCTCATGATCTACATTAAGCCCCTAGGCAACAATTTTGTATCCTGTTTGTTTCGACCTCACAGAAATGCTGCCACGCTGATCTGAATGTATTCTTTCTTGTTAGGTTTGTGATACCATGTTAATAGATTTTAAGTGTCATGTCACTTTCCTTTATAGAAATGGCATGTGTCCTTTAGTGTTGGAATAGACCCAGAATCTTGGTCTTTCAAGTGCTCACCCAAGAATCCAGCCATGAATCGTCTGAAGTTTAGTGTTTTACTACAGTCTCACTTGAAGGGACGCACAGAAGAACCTTTGGCTATGTAACCATCCATTCTGCTAAGTCAGGTGTCATCACACTCTTTCTGTAAAGGGCAAACAATAAGTTTATTAGGATGTGCAGACCATATATTCTATCACAGCTTCTCAACCCTGAACCCTGCTGGTGCAGTCAGAAAGCCCCCCATGGATAATATGTCAATGAATGGGCATGGCTGCGTTTAATGCAACTTTATTTATAAAAATAGGTCGTGGCCTGGATCTGATCTATGGGACATGCTTTTCTGACCCCTGTTCCAGATACCTAAAATTATCCCTGTGTATTAGGTTAGATCATCATAAAGTGACATGTTATCTCAGCAGTTTTATCTCAGCCTCCCTCACATGGCTGAAGCACCATCTGGGATTAGAGAGTGGCTATGGAAGGTGGGGTGGTCAGGGAAAGCCTTTCTGAGGAGGTGGCACTTAAGCAGAGATTTGAGAAAAGAAGTCCTGCAGAGAAAACTAAGAGTTCCAGAGCGTACAGAGGAGTGGAGGAGGTTAGCCTGTTTGAAGGTGAGCAAGAACAGTGTGGCTGTGGTTGAGAGTAGGAGATGAGACCACAGAGTTTGGTGGGGCCAGATCACACGTGGCCTACAGGTCAGGGAATGAGTGAACTCAGCGAGCGTTTGCCAGTGGGAAGCTACTGTGTAAGGTGCAATGCAGTATACAAAAACATACAAGATGTTGTTCCTATTCTAAAGATGCTCACCTCCTGCTAGGGAAGAGAATACACATCCCCAGAGAACTACAGCAACAGCTGTGCAGGATGAGTATCTTGCAAAGGCTGTAACAGCAAAGTGGCATTGGGTTAGTGTGGCTCTCTTGTGCTTTGACTAGTAAGGAAGAGAAGGAGGGAAATGGGTTGGCAAAATTAACCAAAGACTTTTCAGTAATTGTTTTAAAAGAAAATGTTATATTCAGAATGATATTTTCTTTAATGGTCTCCAATCCAAGGTTTTTTGTTAAATGGTGAGACTTTTTTTGCATGTTGGAAACCAAGCAGCTATTGCTGTTGTAGTTTAGATATTTTTAGGGTGCCCGAGTGAACTAGAAGAGCAGTTAGTCATGTCTGTTTCCCAGGCACCCAGATATGTGAACCTACCTGTACAGGGGCAATTTGCAGAGGCTTACTACCCATTCCCTCAGGGCGGCCATTTAATGGACTAATGCATCCCAGATGGGCTCACTGTAATTTTATTTTTTACTCTAACACTTAAAAAAAGAAGAAGAAATATTTATCATAGTAGTAAAATGTTTATTTCAGAGTAAGAACTATTGGGATAAACAAGTTAGAACCAGTTGTACATCTTTTAACAACACTAAAATAGCTCCCCAAACAGCTTATGGTTAAAAGAAAGCTAGGCTATAACAAAATTAGATTAGTAATAGCTAATAGAATTTTATTTAGAAAAAGTTTTATTAACAAAAGTAAGTGCTAGATTTAATTAATGTTTAATGAATGAATGCTGTGGGTCAATTCAGAAATCATTCTAAAAGAAGCATGTATTTGGAAGTCATGGTTTTAATCTGCTGGATGTGTTCTAATAAGTTTTTATTTAGTGAAAAAAATCCAATAGTAATGTATTTTCGTTAGAGTGAGTCCATGATGCCAAAGAGACACAGATAGGAATTTTGTAGCAGGTGATTTTTTGAAAATTTGCTAATATATTTGTTTGTTTCTAAAGGATTTTGCAAATACCATTCCTGGACATGGTGGGATAATGGACAGATTTGATTGTCAGTATTTGATGGCAACTTTTGTACATGTGTACATCACAAGTTTTATAAGGTACTTTTACATTTAACACATTTTTTAGATGATTTCTTTGAGTTCTCATTTCCATCAACATTAGTTTGAATAAGTTAATAACTTTTTCCATCAGTGGTAATCTACAATATTAAAGCAAGTGGTGGCCACTGGAATTAGAGTCTTGAGCAGGATGGTTAACTTGTAATCGTTTTACCTACACTTGAACAACTTAAAAAGAGATAGTATTTGTTATGGTCCTGGACCACGTTAAAGACCCAATTAATGTGGATGGTATGGGATTTGAAACTTAAGGAGATTTAATTTCTCAACTGTGGGCATTGCAATGATCATGAATACTAAAAGTTACAAAGGAAGACAATGAAATGCATCCAGTCTACCAATTATTACTTGAGTGCCTGCCATGTTGTAGAATGTTCTAGGGACAAATATGGCAGAGGACAAAACAAACCAAATCTCTGCCCCCATAGCTTCTTATTTGGAAGTTGAAAGAAGAATGGTGAGAAAGAGACAATAAACAATATAGTTTGTTAGATGGTTGTAAGTGTCACACAGAAAAATAAAGCAGGCCGAGGGGATCATGCTTTTGTGTGTAGGGGCTGGCTGGTGGGTGAGTGGATGAATATTGCCATTTTATAAAGGGTGGTTTATTCTTGTTATTAAACCTTAATGTTTTGGATCTGCCTTGAAATACTAACTTGGGTGTGAAGGCTTAACATCGACTGCATGTTAACTTTATTTTCTGTGGTCTCTACTGGGGGCCCAGAAGGCAGAACACTTATTAATAATAGTGCCTGAGCCATAGAAAACATGGATTTCCTTCATAGTACTTGGAAGGAAATTCATATTTAGTGATCCCTAAATACACATTTTAAATATGTACCACAGCAGTGTGAGAATTTTCATATTAACTATTTTTGAGAGACAGTCTTGATAGTTTATCAATTTCAATAATCTTTTCAAAAATATCAACTCCTGGCTTTGTTAATTTTCTCTATTGTAAATTTTTTACCTCATTGATTTCTCCTCTCATCTCATTCCTTTGCCTTTTTAAAATGTTCAATTTGCTGTTCTTTTTTTAATTCTGGAGATAAGCTTAGATTATTGATTTTTAGCCTTCTTGTCTAATTTATCCATTGACTGTGTGACTATTAAGTATCGCTTTATTCTCTTCCTACAAGTTGTGATATTTGTATTTTCATTATTTAGTTACATATGTTTTCTGATTTCCAGTATTATATCTTCTTTAACACATGGGTTATTTAGAAGCATATTCATTAGTTTTCAAACAAATGGAGATTTTCTCACTTTCCTCCCTTAATTCCACTGTGGTCGGAAAACATACTCTGTAGTTTATTTTATAATTTTTGCGATCTACTTTGTGATGCAGCATGTTATCTATTTTCTGGTATATGTTCCATGTGCAAAGGTGTATTCTGTAGTTTTGGGTTGTAGTTTTGTCTATGTCAGTTAGGTGAGGTTTAATTAAATCTTCTGTACTGATTTTTGTTTATTTGTTTTTGTGTTTGTTTGGTCTGCTTGTTGTATCACTTACTAACAGAGCTTTATTAAAGTCTCTCATTGTGATTGTAAATGTATCTATTTTTATTTGTAGTTCTACAAATTTTTGCTTTATATATTTTGAGGTTGCATTAGGTATATACAAATTTAGGATTATCATATCTCTCCATTGAATTGATCCTTTTGTCATTATATAATGTGTGTCTTTACTGCTTGCCTTAAAGTCTATTTTATTGAATATTAGAATAGCAATATCAGCTTTCTTTTGGTCAGTGTTTGCATGGTATTTCTTTGTCTCTCCTTTTATTTTTAACATTCCCTTTTCCTCGTATTTAATGTGTGTTTCTTTTTTCTAGTAAGCATATAGCTGATTTTTTTCCCTGTTTTATTTATAAGACAGTTGACAGTCTTTATCCTTTTAATTGGACTGTTTAACTTATTTGCATATTGTTTATTGATCTATTTGGGTATTGGTAATTAGTGGTTCAATCCTTAGAACTTTGTTTTCAGAATATGGCAGCTTTTTAGGGCATTAACTCATATGCTTTCTTTTCTTTTTTTTTTTTTTTTTTTTTTAAAAAATGCTGTTCTCTCAGTAGGGAGATGTCATGCTGAGCCATGTTGTCCACCATTTGAAAGCAGCTATTTAGACTGTTAGAAGACAGTGAGAGTGCCACGATGCAACTCGCTGGGAGCACCTGCTGACACAATTTTGCATTTAGCTGAACTTGCTAAAAGCAGCCTTCCTTTTCTCTGTGGGTCCCTTCTTGGGGTTTATGCTGTGAAGTTGCTGACTCTTTTAAAGAAATGAAATAAGATGAACAGCGTCCTGATCAGAGTGTGAAAGGCATATGGCCACAGTTTTTTGACAGATGAGTTGAGCCACATGCGTGAAGATGACCCATGGTGGGATGGCTCATCTGGGCTCTTGTGCAATTTGTTAAGTTGAAGATTTTCAGAGTAAATAGTTCCTCTGCTCATCCTCATTGTGGTAACACTAAATAGACATTTCTTTGTTGCTGGGATTTCTACTTCCTATAATTCTATGTGAACAATCTTTATTGTAAGTCATACATTTACCATCATAAATGTGTTTCTTAGAATTCTGTGCCATCCCTGTACATTACTTGTATGTTGCTTTTTCCCATTGAATTTTAAAGCAGATCTGCTTTTATTTTGTTTGTTTGTTTTTTTTTTTATTGGAGTTTACCTAGGACTGTCTTTGAACAAAGACCATGGCACCTGTATCACTGGTAAGGGGCTTCAGTGCTAGGCTCAGAACTTTTGTGTTCTGACTCTTTGAACATTCATAGCTCCTTGGAGATATTTTTCAACAAAGTACCTTTCATCATCTGAAGTTTCTTTGAAGTTAAAAATTTCAATTATATTTTCATGCCCTCTTTTTGGTTTGTCCTCTGTTCACCAGGCTCCTTTCCCTACCGAATAGTTTTTGTGTCTCATTCAGTCTCAAGATTTGCCATTTATCCCCACCTTTAACTTTGGTTGCCCTTTCAAGAACTTTTGTAGAACTTAGATCTGCACCCCTTCAGTTGCCTTATATATTGCTCTTGTGTTTTGTGTTTGTGCATTCTTTCTTCCTCTCTGCTGTATGCTTCTCAAAGCAGAATAGTTCTGGCTCTTTATCCCCTTGACACTAACATTGCACATTAAAGTGAACTGTTATCACTTTAACAACAGCTACTCTACACTGAAAGGAATGGTTTGCTTTAAATTGGGGGTATATGCTTCACTTATCCCTATTAAAATAACACAAACCTATCTTCTTTGCCTTATAATTAGGGGCCCAAATCCCAGCAAAGTGCTACAGCAGTTGTTGGTGCTTCAACCAGAACAGCAGTTAAATATATATAAAACCCTGAAGATTCATCTCATTGAGAAAGGAATCCTACAACCTGCCTTGAAGGTATAATTTGATCCAGAGAGGGAAGGACTGACAAGAAGGAATTCTTCAGAAAAACACTGACAGATGTTTTGTAAATTGTACAGAAAATAGTTAAAATGCAATAGATTGAAGTTTTGGAGATATGTGTCTCTCTGAAATTACTGTGAATATTTAACAAACACTTACTTGATCTATGTTATGAAATAAGTAGCAAATTGCCAGCAAAATGTCTTGTACCTTTTCTAAAGTGTATTTTCTGATGTGAACTTCCTTCCCCTTACTTGCTAGGTTTCATAATTTAAAGACTGGTATTTAAAAGAGTCAAACACTATAAAATGAGTAAGTTGAGGATGTTTTAAGATTGCACCTGGCAGTGTGCCTTTTTGCACAAATATTTACTTCTGCACTTGGAGCTGCTCTTAATTTTAGCAAAATGTTTTATGCAAGGCACAATAGGAAGTCAGTTCTCCTGCACTTCCTCCTCATGTAGTCTGGAGTACTTTCTAACGGGTTTAGTTGGATTTAAAAAAAAAAAGTTTGTCTGCTTTTCAAAGAAGTAACCATTTGCCAGGGGAAAACATTCTGCTTTTAGGTAGTTTCAAAATTCAGGGGAGGGAGCCTGAAATTTTTGCCATGATTGGTTTGTTAGAGCAGGCATCAAACTACTTCTGATAAAATTGTTTGGAAGATCACGACCTCGCAAAAACTTTTCAAGAGCAACAAGGAAGAATTCTGCTGTGAAGAACACAGTGTACGGATCCTCCACAGATTATTTCAACAGAGGACAGTAGCTCAGGAGGCAGCGTCAGACAGTGACCTGTGGCCTGGGCCATCTCTTGGTCATGTGTTTCACTTTTCCTTGTTGCCCTGTGAACTGGCTTCCATGGTTCTGTAGGGTAGGGAGTCGGGGTTGTGGCTGCAGCAGAGCAGGAGATGCTCGTCCGAGTGGGAGTGACCCGCCCCCGTGTCCCTGCTGCCTCACTCCTGGCTTCTAGTGCAGCTCTTTGTAGACTCACCTCGCAAGAAGGAAGATCTGCCTGGAGACCTGATCCCAGTCCAGCTTTTTGGTCATAGGTCATCTTTGTCCCGTTGCTCTTTTGCATCATGTCATAAAATTTGAGGATATCAGCTGATTATTTTTTCTTCCAAGAATGAAAATCAAGCAGAATTGATTCCTACAAGGAAAAAAAAGCACACGAATGCCAAACCTTTCCTTTGGTGGACTGGACACTAACCAGATGAGAGTAAATTTCTTATCCGTGGACGTATGTAAGCTACTGCTGCTGTGTGCTCTCCACAGCCATATTTATTGTATTAAACAGTCAGCACTAAACCTTCAACAGTTGCCCAGTGCTCCTAGTTAAATGTTCAGAGGGGAGAAATAGATATATTTTAAATAATGTTTTGCTAATGAAAATAGTAAATATTTTTGTTTAAATCAGCAAAAACTTTCCATTATTTTATATTTCCGTCTGACTACTATACCTAAAACAAAAGATTGCCGCTATACCCGGGTTCCACTGATGCAGTCAGCCAGCAGCCTCATCACATGCACACGAGATTAGACATAGGTGCACTCAGTACCAAGAGTGCATTTTATGGTCCAGCATACACTCCATTGATGCATCATCACTGCATGCGTTCAGCCAGTGTATCTCACACTGTCACAGTGTATCACACACTAAATTTATTAGATTTAGTAAATCTAAAACTGGTACTGGCAATGTTAGTAGAGGAGGCAGTGATCACATTTAAAATCAGGCCACCTACAAGTTTAATTTTCAACGTCTCATGTTTTTATTTGTCCCATTACAGCTTCAAATGTTGGTCATAAAAAAAAAATTTAAGCTACCAAAGTTTAAAGAATAAAATGAAAATTTTGTGATAAGAACGTACATTAAAAACTCAGTAGTTTGCATGAGTAAGAACTCCTTGAGATACACAGATTCCCCCCACATTTGTACTTAAAATAATTGGTGAGGCATTGAGATACAGAGTTATAAGGAAGCATTACTGAATATGTGTGTTATAAAATCAATATTATAAACAAAATATGGAGCTAGAAATATTTGGGATCACAATAATAGCTTTTCACAAATATACTTTTAGAGTTGAATGTACGTTATCCTATATGTAAAAAAGCAAATTCTTAATTTTAACGGAGCTCTCGATTGACCTTTTCAGCATACTTTTATAGCATGTATATTAAAATAGAATATATTTTAGCAAAAGATTGCCATAAAACTCTGACTTGGCTCATTTTGATATTTGCACTGTGAAGAGGGCTTAAATTCCAATGTAGCAATATGCTGGTAGAAAAATGAAAAACTAGGAAGTTCTTTCACAATAATGCCTAATTGTTCCAAATCTGCTATATTTGGAGGTGCTCTACTGGTACTTCCTGCTTGACTCTCTGACCTGTGGGATGCACATTCTTCCTCAACGATTTTTCCTTTTGGTGGTGACGTATGTTCACTATCTGACAGTAAAAGACCATACACACCCCTCTTTTTAAAAGTATAGTATCTCTTCCTTTTCACTTTGATTTGAACAAAGATAGTGTCACCTTGTTCCATGAAAAAGAAAAAACATAAACAATGTATATTTAGGGTATATGGGTGATAGCTTATGATATGTGTCAATCAGTTCTCTGAATCTTTTACTGAAACTGAGATAGGAAAATAAAACTGAAACAAATCATATTCGACTTTGTTGTGCCATTTTCTCATTGGAGAAGAAATATTCAACCAGTGTTTACAGAATAATGACGGATGTATGTAAGTATTGTATCATGTCTATTCCATCACCAGCACCTACAGTGACATCTTCAGGGCTGGGATAAAATAAGTTCTGGTGATTACCAAACATCTGTATTTGTTGAGAGGCAGTGTCCTCTAAATACAAAGAGTATTGAACTTTTATAGTATTAGCACAGTTTGTAATTACACATGTATTTTTGTGAATCTCTGAATAATGTGTGCCCCTTACTAGAGCTTTAAGCTATACAGAGGCCAGATGAAGTCTGTTTGGGTTGGCCACTGCATACCCAGTGTCTGGCATGATGCCTGCTCTCTGTAGGCTCTCCAGCTTCTGAAATGCACAAGCTTGGAGCTTGGTCTAAAGACCCAGCTGTACACATTCCCTCTTGTCTCTAGGACATCTCCTATCCCCTTCCCCAAACCTTTTATTTTGCAGAGTTCTAAGGTGGGCCTCATTATTCCTAGCTAATAGGGTTGTTTTAAGGATTCAGTGAAAACTCATATTGTCCAGCATTGAATAGCAATTCTTAGTTTCCTTCCCTCCTTCCTGTCTTCTACTCTTCCATTGCCTGTCTGCAGTGGGAAACGACAGGTTATAGGACTGAGTGGAAAAGTAACCACTACTTTGGCCATGTCTGCTTCAGGTGGTGGGTAACGGAAGTGTTCCATGACTGATAGAAAAACCATTGATCTACTTCAGCAAACCCGAAATGACTACCTGACCCAGCACTATGCTTTCTTTGTTCTCGCATGACGAAAAACCTTAGAACTAGTAGTTTTCTGCCTAGTCACAGAAACAGACAGGTACAGAAGTGAATGTCATTTGAAGTGGATATTGATCAGAGTGATGACAGATATATAAACCAGGTGTGTGGGAACACAGGTGACCACCATCTGACCTCCATAAGACCTATCTTTCCTGACCGTAGTCTATAGCCAGATCTTTCTGCCCCCCTCTTGAAGCTTATAAAGTTTAAAATTCACTCCTTGAAGAGGGGCTGTGGAGATTTGGGAATCTTTAGTAGCTGCAAAGAAAAATCAGGTCTAGATAATTTAACCAAAATCAGAAGCCATTCCTACCTTAACCTCATCGTTTTCCTGTACAGAAACGGAGAACCTTCTTAAATCATCAGATACGCATCAATCATCATTTAGTAAAAATTGATGAGCATTTCCTGATGATGGCAAAGTGAGTTTCCAGAAGGAATGGAGAGAATCCAGCCTGTTCTGTACTGTGTACAAAAGATAAGGCTGGTGAAGCAAGAGCCTTGTCACTCAAGAGAGCCGAAGAATTACTGAGGGAGAGTGCACCTTAAGGATCGCATTGTCCTCTAGTGAAAGTGAAATTTAAAACTGCTGTCTCTCAACTTGTAACATGAACAGGGTACAGGACTTGGAGTTTAACTCTCAGACTTTCTGCTGTGCATCTGACTTGAGTTTAATGTGTCCAGATGATTTTCTTTTTTCTTTTCTTTTTCTTTCTTTTCTTTCTTTCTTGAGACAGGGTCTCGCTCTGTTGCCCCAGGCTGGTGTGCAGTGGCGTGATGACGGCTCATTGCAGTCTCAACCTCCCAGGCTCAAGCGATCATCTTTTAGCCTCCTGAGTAGCTGGGAGGGACTACAGGCACATGCCACCATAGTTGGCTAATTTTTTTTTGTTTGTTTTTTGGTAGAGATGGGGTTTCACCATATTGCCCAGGCTGGTCTCCATTTTTTCACCTCAAAAGAGCCGCCTGCCTCTGCCTCCCAAAGTGCTGGGATTACAAGCATGAGCTGCTGCACCTGGCCTGGGTGATTTTCTGTTCAACAATTCAAGCTTCAGATGAGGCCTAGGCAAGTGATGAGTTTGGGGAACATTCTTGAGTAATCCATTAAATATATTTTTCATTGGTTTTAGTAAATCTGAAAAGTTGTGAAGAAAAGGAAACAGAGGCTTCAGCTAGTCCAGGTAAGACATATACATTTGAATTGTCAGAAATTCCATTTGGTTTTTCCCCCAACAGCTTTACTGAGATATAATTTACATACCATAACATTGTGCCACCACCACCAAATCCAGTTTGAAAGCACTTTCATGATCTTCCAAAAAGTTTCCTGGTGCCCATTTGCAGTTAATCCTCACTCCAAGTCTCAGCCTTTGGCAACCACTGATCTGCTTCCTGTCTGTGTGATATTTTACATAAATTGAATTATATAGTATGTTTTGCACCTGGCATGTTTTTGCATGTATTAGCACTTCTCTCCTTTTTATTAATATGTTTTCCTAACTCATCAGTTGATGAACATTTGGGTTATTTCCAGTTTGGGGCCCTTATGAAGAATGTTACTATGAATGTGAGTAGACATACATGTCTTTGTGCAGAAATTTCTTCATTTCTCTAGGGTAGATGGCTAGGGGAGGAATTGCTTAATTGTATGGTAAGTTTCTTTTAAAGAAATAACTTGCCAGACACAGTGGCTCAGGCCTGTAATCCCAGCACTTTGGGAGGCCTAGGCAGGTGGATCACCTGGGGTCAGTAGTTCAAGACCAGCCTGGCTAACATGGCGAGATCCCATCTCTACTAAAAATACAAAAATCATCTGGGCATGGTGGCGCGCTCCTGTAATCCCCGCCATTTGGAAGGCTGAGGCAGAAGAATCGCTGGAACTTGGGAGGCAGAAGTTGCAGTGAGCCAAGATTGCGCCATTTCACCCCAGCCTAGGTGACAGAGGAAGACTCTGTCTCAAAAAACAAAAAAAAAAAAAAACAAACTGTTTTCTAAAGTAGCTGTACAGTCTTACATTCTTGCTTGTGATCTGCAATGGTTGTAGTTTATCTGCATCTTTACCCAAACCTGCCATCATCTGTCTTTTAAATTACAGACATTCTAGCTGATGCATAAAGGTATTTCATTGTGATTTTCATTTGCATTTCTCTAATGGCTAGTGGTGGTGTGTCTTTTCTGTGCTTTATTTCCATTCTGTATATCTTCTTTGGCAAAAATATGCATATCTTTTTGCCCATTTATTATTTATTATTTTTATTTATTTATTTATTTATTGAGACAGAGTCTCGCTCTGTTGCCCAGGCTGGAGTGCAGTGGCGCGATCTGGGCTCACTGCAACTTCTGCCTCCCAGGCTCAAGAGATCCTCTTACTTCAGCCTCCTGAGTAGCTGGGATTACAGGTGCCCACCACCATGCCCATTTAATTTTTGTATTTTTTGTAGAGATGGCATTTGCCATGTTGGCCAGGGTGGTCTCAAACTCCTGGGCTCAAGTGATCCACCTGCTTTGACCTCCCAGACTGCTGGGATTACAGGCATGAGCCACTGCATCCATCCTCTTTTGCCCATTTTTAAATGGCGTTATTTTCCTTATTATTGAGTTTAAGAAATCTTTATATATTCTGGATAGAAGTACCTTATCAGATATATAATTTGCAAATATTTTCTCTCAGGCTTTGGCTTGTCTTTTATTTTCTTAATGGTGTCTTTTGAAGTTTAACATCTTTTAAATTTAATGATGTCCAATGGTCATCTTTGCCTCTTGAGGCTCCTATGTTCAGGGGCAGCCAGTAGTGGAAGTGTTGACCAGACCCTCTCCATGTATCCTTTGCACTCGTGTGCAGCCTCCTCTAGGAAAGCACTTGGCCCAACCACACAGTTCCCAGCTTGTGGTACCATTAGCCCTCCCTTCTCATCCTCTGAGATTGTCACTTCCACTGACTTCTCTGGGTATGGGTATTGTCCACTGTTGCAAATTGAGCAAGTCCCACTGGACTGTTGGAGTCCTTAGAGTCTGTCCTGCCCTGACTAAAGCTGTAACCCAGCTGAGCTGGTGGGGGCATGCATGCAGCCCTCGGAAAGGATTCCACAAACACCCACTGTGCCCCAGTTTTTCAAGCATAAACCTTTTTCGTAGTGTATACCTGTGTTCAATTTCTAGAGTGTGGAAATATAAATTTTCTCCAGCTTTTAATAGATGCTTTTTTGGGGAGAGGATTTGCCACCCCCTAACTCAGACACAGCTGGAAGTCCCACCTTGACAATTCTACTTGATAGCAGGAAGAGAAGGAACAGATCTTAATCCAAATCCAAGTATGACGACACTACTTCTCCTCTGCTGAGGAGCAGTGACCAAGTGTATACACTAATATTAAAAGCGACGCCAAAATAACTTATAGAAGTTCTAAGTGAGAGCCCTCACTGAAGGAAGGGGCAGTTTGCTCCCTTGCCCCTTTGAGCTCTGGCCCCCAGGAAGGCAAAGGCAAGAAGAGGCCTTCCTACTAATCATGGCCCCCCTCCATCTTTTTCACCATTGTCGGCACCCTGCAAGGGTGACTCAGTTCTAAGATCCGGCTTTCAAGAATTTCAAGAGGGTACCTTTTCTTTGAATGTAATATATACTGCTAAGAGTATTAATTACCACCACCCCCAGAACCTCAGTCATTCACTAAATGATGGATATCATATGTCCACTAAACATGGATATAGAACCATATTTGAATGAGACATCATTTTAGTATTTGAAATAACTAAATATATCCCATTCCCTCAAAAGAATGTGCAGATTAGCTGGAGAAACATTGTAGAAGGTGCTGTGATTGTGGTCACCTCAGGAAGGGTTGGAGCTCTGACTTGGGCTGGAGCTAGCAGGGAGTGAGGCAAGGTGGTAGGAAAAGCCCAGGTGGGATCAGAGACCCCAGCACATTCTGAGGCTGCTAGAACAGGCCGTTACTGTCACTACTTTCTCACCAGATACCTTCTTAAAAGTATATTGGAAAGTGACCTGTCCCCAGATCAGAGTGACTTACATTTTAATGAGCACTTGAAGCGGGCACAGAGGGAGTACAGGTTGGTTGGTGCTGTTCCCTGAGAATAAGAACTGATTGGATACATTGCTGGTGTGAATGTAAAATAGTGCAATGGCTTTGGAAAACAGTCTGAGAGCTGCTCGAAATGTAAAACATGGAGTTACCGTATGAGCCAGCAATTCCATTTCTTGGTATATACCTAAGAGAAATGTAAGCATTCATGCATACAAAAACCTGAACATGAATGTTTACAGCACCATGATTCACAATAGTAAAAAAGTGGAAACAACCTAAACACCATGTGCTGAATGGATAAATAAGATGTAGTCTATCCATACAATGGGACTACTACTTGGAAATCAAGAGGCATGAAACACTGATACATGCTGTGATATAGATGAAGCTCAAAAATGTTAAGTGAAATAAACCATTTACAAAAGACCACATATTGCAACATTCCATTAGATAAAATGTTCAGATTGGGCAACTCTATAGACAAAGTAGATTAGTGTGTTGGCAGAGGCTGGGGGCAGGAGGAGGAGAATAGGGAGTAACTGCTCATGGTAAGGGGTTTCTTTTTGGGTGATGAAAATATTCTGAAATCAGATTGTGACAATGGTGGTGTATGAATGAGTCTGTTTTCATGCTCCTGATAAAGATAAACCTGAGACTGCGAAGAAAAAGAGGTATAATTGGACTTACAGTTCCACCTGACTGGGGAGGCCTCAGAATCATGGCAGGAGGTGAAAGGCACTTCTTACATAGTGGTGGCAAGAGAAAATGAGAGAGAAATAAAAGTGGAAACCCCAGATAAACCCATCAGATCTTGTGAGACTTACTATCATGAGAATAGCATGGGAAAGACTGGCCCCCATGATTCAATTACCTCCCCTGGGGCCCTCCCACAACACATGAGAATTCTGGGAGATACAATTCAAGTTGAGATTTGGGTGAGGACATAGCCAAACCATATAATTCCACCCCCGACCCCTCCAATCTCATGTCCTCACATTACAAAACCAATCATGCCTTCCCAACAGTCGCCCAAAGTCTTATTTCACCATTAACCCAAAAGTCAACAGTCCAAAGTCTGATTTGAGACAAGGCAAGTTCCTTCTGCCTATGAGCTTGTAAAATCAATAGCAAGCTAGTTACTTCCTAGATACAATGGGGTATAGGCATTGAGTAAATAACAGCCATTCCAAATGGAAGAAATTGGCCAAAAAAAAAAAGGGGTTACAGAGCCCATGCAAGTCTGAAATCCAGCGGAGCAGTCAGGTTTGTTTTTTTGTGTTTTGTTTTACTTGTTTTGAGACAGGGTTTCGCTCTTGTTGCCCAAGTTGGAGTGCAATGGCATGATCTCGGCTTACTGCAACCTCTACCTCCTAGACTCAAGCAATTCTCCTGCCTCAGTCCCCCAAGTAGCTGGGATTACAGCCGTCCACCACCACATCCAGCTAATTTTTTGTATTTTTAGTAGAAACAAGGTTTCACCATGTGGACCAGGCTGGTCTCAAACACCTGACCTCAGGTGATCCATCTGCCTCGGCCTCCCAAAGTGCTAGGATTACAGGCATGAGCCACCACACCTGTCTGGCAGTCAAGTTTTAAAGCTCCAAGATGATCTCCTTTGACTCCATGTCTCACATCCAGGTCATGCTGATTCAAGAGGTGGGATCCCATGGTCTTGGACAGCCCTGCCCCTGTGGCTTTGCAGGGTACTGCCTCCCTCCTGGCTGCTTTCACGGGCTGGTGTTGAGTGTCTGTGGCTTTTCCAGGCGCATGGTGCAAACTGTTAGTTAGTGGATATACCATTCTGGGGTCTGGAGGATGGTGGCCCTCTTCTCACAGCTCCACTAGGCAGGGCCTCAGTAGGGAGTCTGTGTGGGTGCTCTGATCCCACATTTTCCTTCTGCACTGCCCTAGCAGAGGTTCTCCATGAGGGTCCCACCCCTGCAGCAAACTTTTGCTGGGGCATCCAGGTGTTTCCATACATCTGAAATCTGGGCAGAGATTCCCAAACTCAGTTCTTGACTTCTGTGCACCCACAGGCTCAACATCACATGGAAGCTGCCAAGGCTTGGAGCATCCACCCTCTGAAGCCACAGCCCGAGGCGTACATTGGCCCCTTTTAGCTGCAGCTGGAGCAAGTTGGACACAGGGCACCAAGTCCCTGGGCTGCATATAGCATGGAGACCCTGGGTCTGGCCCATGAAACCACTTTTTACTCGTAGGCCTCCAGGCCTGTGATGGGAGGGGTTGCTGTGAAGGTCTCTGACATGGCCTGGAGCCATTTTTCCCATTGTCTTGGGAATTAACATTAGGCTTCTGCTACTTATGCAAATTTCTGTAGCCAGCTTGAATTTCTCCCCAGAAAATAGGTTTTTCTTTTCTATTACATAGTTGGGCTGCATTTTTTCCAAACTTTTATGCTCTGCTTCCCTTATAAAACTGAATGCCTTTAACAGTACCCAAGTCATGTTTTGAATGCTTTGCTGCCTAGAAATTTCTGCCAGATACCCTAAATCATCTTTCTCAAGTTCAAAGTCTCACAAATCTCTAGGGCAGGGGCAGAATGCCGCCACTCTCTTTGCTAAAACGTAACAAGAGTCACCTTTACAACCACTTCCCAACACTTTCCTCATCTCTGTCTGAGAACACCTCAGCCTGGACTTTATTGTCCATATTGCTATCAACATTTTGGGCTAAGCCATTGAACAAGTCTCCAGGAAATTCCAAACTTTCCCACATTCTCCTGCTTCTTCTGAGCCCTCCAAACTGTTCCAGCCTCTGCCTCTTGCCCAGTTCCAAAATAGTTTCCACATTTTTTGCGTATCTTTTCAGCAACACCCCACTCTACTGGTACCAATTTACTATATTAGTCTGTTTTCATGCTGCTGATAAAGACATACTGGAAACTGAAAAGAGAAAGAGGTTTAATTGGACTTACAGTTCCACATGGCTGGGGAGTCCTCAGAATCATGGCAGGAGGTGAAAGGCACTTCTTACATGACGGCGGCAAGAGAAAATGAGAGAGAAGCAAAAGCGGAAACCCCTAATAAACCCATCAGATCTCGTGGGACTTATTCACACATGAGAATAGCATGGGAAAGACCGGCCCCCATGATTGAATTACTCCCCCTTGGTCCCTCGCACAACACGTGGGAATTTTGGGAGATACAATTCAAGCTGAGATTTGGGTGGGAACACAGCCAAACCATATCAGGTGGCAAAACTCTGAATATACCAAAACATACTCAATTGTAGAGTTGATGATTTTTACAGTACATTAATTATGTATTGAAGTTGTTAAAATAGCTGATTGGAGAATCTGAATGACGGGATATGGTGAAAAGGCAGGGGTGGGATGGGGGAGTATTCTAGGACTGGGTATGGGACAGGGAAGGGCTGCCAGGTGATCCCAAATGGGAACCCCACAATGGGTCCAGTAGCCCCTCCTGGATCCATCTGCCAGGCAGGGTTGAGGGGTGGGGGCTGCCCTGGAATATATGGTCCTCCCCAGTTAGACTGGACTAGGAAAAGGAGGGGAAGAGGCTTTCTTCTCTGGCACTGCTACAAAGACCCTGTGGCTTCTATCCTGGGGTGCTGGGTGGGTGATTCTCATAGGCAGAGGGTGCCTTGCTCAAGGTACCTTCAAAGAATGAGAAACTTTGAATGTTTAAGACCAAACCCTAGGCTTGGTGTGGTGGCTCATACCAGTAATTCCAGCACTTTGGGAGGCCAAGGTGGGAGGATCACTTGAGCCCAGGAGTTTCAGACCAGCTTGGGCAATATAATGAGACCTCATCTATTTAAAAAAAAAAATTAGCTGCGTATGGTGGCCTGAACCTGTGGTTCCAGCTACTCAGGAAGATGAGGCAGGAGGATGGCTGAAGTCTGAGAGGTCAAGGCTGCAGCGAGCTGTGATAGCGCCACTGCACTCCAGCCTGGGTAAGAGAGACCCTGTCTGAAAAAATAAAATAAAGAATAATAAAAACCAAACGCCAGTGAGCATTTCAAGCACATGTGTTCAGGCATGTGGTATTCGAAAGCTCAAATTCAACACAAGAAAGATGATGTAAGATATTTACAAAAACAGATTGCATTACCATTGAGGGCAAATCGAGGGCTGCGTCTAATTCCTTCATTCACACATTTATTGAGTAGCCACTCTGTCAGATACAGTTTTAGAACTCCATGCAGCAGTGAGTGAAACAGACAAAAGTATCTGCGGTTATGTAGCTTACCCTTTGCTAGGGAGACACAAAGAACTAGTAGTATAGCACATTGTAGAGGGTCTCAGAGAAGGGTGATTATGAGGAGGTCAGAGGGAGGGAAATTGCAATTGTAAATACTGTAGGTTGGTCAGTGGAGGCCTCACTTAGAAGGTGACATTTGAGGAAAGACTTGGAGGTGAGGGAGGAAGAGGAGCACACCTGGAGTAGGATCCTTGCAGGCAGAGGGCAGAGTCAGGGCATGGCCCTGTGGCGGAGGAGGTCCTAGCCCAGGATATAGAAGAGAGTGTGAGGGGTAAGAAGGTGAGGAGCCCTGCAGGGCTTGACACGAAATGGGCAATTGCAGCACGCACACGGTGACTGCTGTGTCACAAACCAATCACAAACCAATCACAACACCCAATCCTCAAACTAAGGGGGGAACGATGTTAAGGAGAATTCACTCACAGTATATCACAGCAAACATAAAGGCTGGACAGGAGTCCACGTTTAAAAGAGGAAGAGGAAAATCAATGGCATGACACCTATGCAAAAGGCAGGCAGGCAAGAAGGCAGGACAAAAGTTTGCAAAAGACCAGGAATGCAATGGCGGGTCACGGGGTGGGGGCAGTGGAGTGAACAAGGGGGAATAGGGGAGGACCTCCCAGGAAGGCCTGGTGTCATACAATAATTCAAAAAAGGACAAAGATCAGATAACAATGATATGAAAATGGGGAATGCAGAGCAAAGAAAACATATTGTGGAAGAGAGTATTACTGAATTAGAAACAGTAAGGAATGGAATACACTTACTGAAAATCTAATTACAGATAACCTGCATGAAGGCAAGCCTCTCATTTATAGGCTGGAAAGTTCTTGGAGAGGGTACTTACATCATTGTAAAAAATCATCTTCAAGGCCCAGCTAAGTATGTGTTAGCACAAACACAGATTTGCTACCTTAGAAGGAAAAAGACATCAACATTCGCAGATTGGAGCTTGAACCACAGCACACTTGATAACATTGCTTTAGGAGAACTTGGTTTCTTTTTTCCTCTTGGCAGAATCGGCCAGCAGCAGACTCAAAGGATCCTCAAGTTTATAACCAAAGACTGCTTAGTTCACCTTTGCTCCATGATGAATTTCTTGAGTCAGTTTGCAAAGGAGTGGCTTCCTTTTATGAAGGGAAACTTTATGCAGGGAAATAACATTTTTAGGATATAGCTTTTGTTTGAAGTTTGTAGTAGGGCCTGAGGGCAAGACCCTAAACAAGTTGTTTTTCTTTAACTCTGTCCTCTGTACTGGAATGCAGCTTGCAACTCTTCTTTGCCTTTGTTGAGCAGGAAGCATGATAGCTGAAGGCCAAGGTTGAAGTTCGGATGCTCTATCTTCTTGATAAAGAAGGGCATAATTATGCACGGATAATATTGAAATAACATCCAAAGTACACTTGCACTGTAATCACCTAAAAGAAAATTGGGAAATACTAACTGGGAGCTGTTTGTAAAGAGCCTTGGCCTGGGTGTCAGATGCTTAGGAGCAGAGCTGGGAATTCTACCTAAAAAGCAGCCTGGCTTTGGGAACACTAAACACCTGTATGAACCTCTTCCCTCTCGTGCTAAATGAGGGTTTGGACTTGATGACTTTGAAGAGCCCTTTCCATTCTAGCATTCTGCCTCCTGTATATCTGACTGAAGGTTAACTCCCTGCCATTGGCGTTCATTTGGCATTCAGATGTTTCAGTGCATCATCCCTTTTATGTTCGTATTTCCGAGTTAACACTGGAATGTACTGACAACATATTTGTCAGGCACTACCCTTCCTATATATATTACCACATCGAATCCTTATAACAATTATCTGGGGGCAGGTATCCTAATACAAATTTTCCATATAAGGAAACTCAGACCTAGAGTGGTTAAGTCACTCACCTGAGGTCACACAGTAAGTGGTAGAATGGGAGCTTAGCCCCCAGACTGACTCTCCTCATAGTTTATTATACTAGTTAGAACTGTATCTAATATTAAAAGATTAGTATTAGCAGTTTCTTTTACATTATCAAAATTTTAGTGCCTTGAATAGAATAATAATGTGATTTCAAAAGTCCTTATTTGAAACGCCAACATGCTTTTGAGCTGTAGAGGTGGTATCCCAGTAGCTGGGGGTAGCCGCCAAAACACTTCAATGTGGTAGGGCCTTGTCTTGCTCTCGGGAGGTTTCAATGGGAGCCCAGTTGAAACTGGTTGCATGCATGCTACTTTACAATTTAGGTAGCCTCATCTCATGTCTTCTTGGACCAGTGGTTTTCAAGGGGTTTCCAGGCCCCCAGGAAACCTGAGACCCTTTCAAAGGATCTGCAAGGTTTTCACAGTACTACTAAAACACTATTTACCCTTTCGCTGCATTGATATTTTTATTGAGGTACAAAAGCAGTGGTGGGTAGAACTGCTGGAACCTTAGTATGGTGGCACCAAACCACTAGTAGTAATGATCATATTCTTCATAATCAGACACTTGCAGTAAAAACACAAGTGCCTCTTTGACTTAAGAATGACCTTGGAGAAACAATAAAAATTATTACTTTTATTAAATCTTGGCCCCTTAAGTAGAGTGACACAAGATGAGAAGTACTCATAAAGCACCTCCATACTGAAGTACAACATTTGTCTCAAAGAGAAGCACTTGTGGGACTGAATTGTGAGCTGAACTCTCTTCCTTTCTCATGGAATACTATTTTTATTGAAAGAACAATTGACAAGCTACAGTTCTATGGATGGTATGTTCTCAAATATTAACAAAGTGAGCCTGTCCCTTCAAAGAAAACAGCAGACAGTATTTATTGCCAATGATAATTTGGGTTTTAAGCAAAAATAAGAATTTTTTGTAGAATTTGTGTCTGTCACTATGACTTAAAATTTTCTGATACAGCTGGTGGTATTTTAATGTATATGATAATGTGATTTTTTGGTATTATCTAATGAAATATGTCAACATTTAGAAGTTCTACATATACTGTTTCTGCCTCTGGTGCTTGAATCAGGATTTAAAAATAATTTTCTAAATGATCAATGCATGATGCTGTAAAATTACGGATGGGTAAAAAAAAAAATTCAAAGTGCAAGACAGATCCACGGATTTTAATGTCATAATAATATGAGAAGTTCATTGGCATCATTTCAGAGTCCACATAGTAATTAATCTTTAAGAAACTTAAACTATTAAAAAACTACTATCTTAAGAAGCAATGATCTGAAAAAGCAATTATAATATTCTAGCTCGAAAAACTGAAAGCCTTTCCTTTAAGATCTGGAACAAGACAAGGATGCCCATTTTCACTGTTACTCAACATAGTGTCCCAGCTGGAGCAATCAGAAAAGAGAAAGAAAAAGCATCTAATTGGAACAGAAGTAGTCAAATTATTCTTGTTTGAAGATGGTATGATCTTATATTTGAGAAAACCTAAAATTAGAACTGATAAATTCAGTAAATTGCAGCATACAAAATCAACATACAAAAATCAGGAGCATTTCTACATGCCAACAGTGAACAATATGAAAAAGAAATCAAGAAAGTAATCCCGTTTACAGTGGCTACAAATAAAGTAATATACCTAGGAATAAACTTAACCAAAGGAATGAAAGATCTCTATAATGAAAACTGTGAAAGACTGATGAAAGAAGCTAAAGAGAACACACAAAAAATGGAAATATATTCCATGTTCATGGATTGGAAGAATCAATGTTGTTAAAATGTCCATACTACCCAAAGCAATCTACAGATTAAATGCAATTCCTATCAAAATATCAATGACATTCTTCACAGAAATAGAAACAATAATCCTAAAATGTATGTGGAATCACAAAGTACCCAGAATAGCCAAAGCCACTGTGAGCAAAAGGAACAAAACTGGAGGAATCACATTACCTGACTTCAAATTACACTACAGAGCTATAGTAACCAAAACAGCCTGGTACTGGTGTAAAAACAATGGTCTAAATAGCCATAGACCAATGGAACAGAATAAAGAATCCAGAAATAAAACCATACATCTACAGTGAACTCATTTTTGACAAAAGTGCCAAGAACATACATTGAGGAAAGGACAGTCCATTCAATAAATCCTGTCGTGGAAACTAGATATCCATATGCGGAAGAATGAAACTAGACTCCCTATCTCTCACCATATACAAACATCAAATCAAAATGGATTAAATATTTAATTCTAAGACCTAAAACTATGAAACTGCTAGAAGAAACCATTGGGGAAACTCTCCAGGACTTTGGTCAGGGCAAAGATTTTTTGGCTAAGACCTCAAAAGCACAGATAACCAAAGCAAAAATGGACAATGGGATCACATCGAGTTAGAAAGCTTCTGTGCAGCAAAGGAAATGATCAACAAGTGAAGAGGCGACCCACAGAATAGAAGAAAATATTTGCAAACCACCCATCCGACAAGGGTGGTTAATAACCAGAATATATAAGGAGCTCAAACAACTCAACAGGAAAAAAAAATCTAATAATCCTATTAAAAAATGGGCAAATGATCTGAATAGGCATTTCTCAAAAGAAGACATACAAATGTCAAACAGGTATATAAAAAAATGCTCAACATCACAAATCATCAGAGAAATGCAAACCAAAACTACAAGGAGATATCCTCTCACCCAAGTTAGAATGGCTGTTATCCAAGAGACAGGCAAGAACAAATGCTGGTGAGGATAGAGAAAGGGGAACCCTCCTACACTGTTGGTGGGAATGTAAATTAGTACAACCACTATGGAGAACAGTATGGAGGTTCCTAAAAAAACTAAAAATAGAACTGCCATATGACCCAGCAATCCCACTAGGCATACACACAAAAGAGAGGAAGTCAGTATATCAAAGAGATACCTGCCCTCCCATGTTTACTGCAGTACTATTCACAATAACCAAGATTTGAACTCAGCCTGAGTCTATCAACAGATGAACGGATACAGAAAATGTGGCAAATATACACAATGGAATACTATTCAGCCATAAAAAAAATGAAATACTGTCATTTACAACAACATGGATGGAATTAGAGAACATTATGTTAAGTGAAACAAGCCAGGCAAATACCAAAAAAGACATTTTGCATGTGCTCACTCATTTGTGGGAGTCAAAGATTAAAACAAGTGAACTCATGGAGACAGAGAGTAGAATGTTGGTTATGAGAGGCTAGAAAGAGTAGTAGGGAGGAGGGTGGAGAGTGGAGATGTTTAGTGGGTACAAAAATATAGTCACATAGAATGAATAAGATCTAGTATTTGATAGCACAACAGGGTGACACTAATCAACAATTTACTGCATATTTTAAAATAGCCAAAAGAGTGGAACTGGAATGTTCCTAACACAAAGGGGTGATAAATGCTTGAGGTGGTAAATACTCTATTAACTTCGATGTGACTATTATACATTGTATGCCTGTATTAAAACATAACATGTACCTCATAAATATATACTTATGAGCCCATAAAGATTAAAAATATTCACCCCCTTTTCAACCAATACATGTGTGAGGTTGGATTTTCTTCATGCTTCAACCAAAACAAAGTATATTCTTCATGTGACTACAGTAGGGGTGCGATAGACATACTTTTCACAATATGATAGCTGGAGAATAAAGCTCAGGAAACGAGCCAAAGCCATGCAGATGTGTCTTTTTCCAAAAATCCAGTCAAAACAAAGTGTCACAACAGATGGAATGCAGAAGCAGACTTGAGAATCCACCTGTCTTCTATTGAGCCAGACATTAAAGAGATTTGCAAAAAATTTGGTTTGGAAAAGATTTCTTTTTTTTGGAGACGGAGTCTCACTGTGTCACCCAGGCTGGAGTACAGTGGTAAGATCTCGGCTCACTGCAACCTCCACCTCCCGGGTTCAAGTCATTCTCCTGCCTCAGCCTCCCAGGTAGCTGGGATTACAGGCGTGCACCATCATGCCTGGCTAATTTTTGTATGTTTAGTAGAGACGGGGTTTCGCCACGTTGGCCAGGCTGGTCTTGAACTCCTGACCTCAGGTGATCCGCCCACCTCAGCCTCCCAAAGTGCTGGGATTACAGGTGTGAGCCACTGCACTCGGTTAGAAAAGACTTTTTATAGAAATATATAATTTATGTTAATACATCATGCTCTTATCATTGTTATTTTTAAATGAGTTGACATATATATTTTAAATCTCAGTTTTAATTTCTAATACAATGACTACTGATAGATATAAACCAAATAAGCAAAAGCTGTTTGGGGTCCTTGAAAATTTTTAAGGATCAAAGAGTTCTCAGACCAAAAAGTTTAAAGAAGCACTATCTTAGACCATTCCCATCCTCACAGGTAGCTACTGATAAAGGAAAACCCTTTGGAGAGAGCGAGCGCTAAAACAAGAGGCTTTCTACATTCCCAAGCTGGTTAGAACTGAAGCCTCAGTGGTAATTCCTATTCAGGGATCTCCAAAACACCATGCTATTGTGGTAGCTTGGCTTGATGCTGTCTCTAGCAAAAGTAAAGAAAATAAAAGAGCTTTAAAATAGGTGGGAGGAAATGAGAATATTCATAAAGCAAAAAACTAACCAAGTGCTGGGCCAATTCCATCAAATGGTCAAAAGTGAGCTGTGTAGGGAAAATTTTGTTGAAGATGAGAAGCAAATGGCAGACAAGGGACTCACTGAAAATCATTTGCATGTTTGTTCTTTTAAACTCTGAATTTCTGCATCTGAGAATTCTGCAGTGCCCATCCTTGACTGCAACCCCTCACTAGAACTGTAAGTAATAAAGCATTAATAATATGGGAACTGCTCTAAGCTTTCTCTTTTACCATTTAAAAAAAATTTTTTAAAGAAATTGGTATTGCTTTAGTTCTTCACATTCCTTCACCTTCTGCCACTCAAGTGGAGTTGCACTAAGGTAAAATTTGTAATAAGCAAAATATACTCAAATTTGGGGCTCTGCTATTCATTACAATGAATTTAGCATCTTTAGAAAAAGTAAAATCATCAAAACAGCCTAAATAAACTTAAAAACTCTTCTTTACGGAAAGGCTATTTTAAAACCAAACAAGCTGACAACAAGAACAATGGATTGTGACTTCTAACATTCTCAGATTGAAGGCTGAACTGGAAAGACTAGCTGCTAACAGCGGCTGCTGTAGTTCCAGGTGAGGGGGGACACTGGAATATTCCTTTTGTGACTATAGTATGGGTGCAAGAGACACACACACACACACACACACACATATATATACATACACACTGTTGCTTACTTTTCACAATATTTTGGCTAGAGAATAAAGCTCAGGAAAAAAGAGCAAAAACCATGCAGACCTGTTTCTCTACAGGTCCAGTCAAATTTGAGGATCACATCTCCCAGAAGGGGCTTTCTTCTCCTTACTGCCACCCACATACACTCATTAGCCCTGGGAATCCAGCACAATTGAGAAGCTCAGACTGCAGAAAGCCTGATTTTTAAGGATGAGTCAAACTAGAACTGGAACTGGAACTTAACAGCCAATACTTCTGCAATCTTATGCAGGTGCTTCTGAAGTATTTACAACTAGAAAAGAACTACAAAAAGTTTAGAGAGTTATTAGATCTCTGTTTTTTTTCCTTCCCTGAATAACTGACTTAACAACTTTTCTTTTTCTCTCTTTTGGTGGTAAATAGTGGGCATTTATTTGAAATGAAAAAAAATTACTTAAGTACCTGGACTATTGCATTTAATCATGTATTGTAATTGTGTTACTCTACCTTTTTGCATCAGAGACAAATATACAATGAACATTCAGATATCACAGATTGCACACTAGAGAGTAATTCTTCAGGTCTTTTACATAACCACCAAGAAACATATTAGTTTCTGCAATATAGTATAAAAGTCCACAATCAATCCAGTCTTAGCCAGTATCTTCAATTTACTTCTGTTGCTGTACAAATAATTGGCCATTACTAGGGCTTACAAGTTAATAACAGGACAAAAAATATACATTGCACTGACACAAAAAGTCAGCTGTGTTAATAGTCATGCAACAAGTAACCAAACTTGCTGAAATTAAAAATACTTTCTAAAAACAGTTTTAACGGCATAAATATTTTATACACAGTTCATTTACCAAAACAAAATGTATTTAAATGATACAAAGCAAAAATAAGTTTCTACCAACTTTATACATAAGAAAGTGCAAAATAACTTATCTAGAGTGTTTTGCTATTATCCAGACGGATGGCTGCTATGGGCAGCTTTTCTCTTCTTCAAAAGCATGACATTACAGTTGCACACTACACACAAATGTTAGAATACATGGATGAACAAATGAACAGGTGGATGGATGAATGAACAAACTACGAAGATCAGGCAGGAGCCCTGTGAGGTACTCTCAGAGAAAGAATGCAGACCACACTAAGGTAGATGTACATGTTGACAATAGATGTTGGTAAATAAATTTACATGGAACACAGAACGATATCCAGAGAAATAATTAGTTTATGTATGTGAGTGTACTTGTATGTGTGAGTGATTCTGTTGATTTCTGCATTAGAAGCAAAAAGAAAAGAAACCCGATTGAACAAAACAGTTGCCCACAGCACCAGCTGCCAGAGGAAATACTACCATGATGGTTTTGGTTTCCACCTTCTAGTTATGGAAGTCGTGTCAGAAAGTTAGTAATGAAAGTTGTGTCGAAAAGTTTAAAAGTGTTCATCTCATATAGTTTCCTATTACAAAGAGGAATAACCTTTAACTAACAACACACACACATTCATATATTCAAGTCTTTAAAGAACACCTCTGCCACTGGGTATGGGGTAAACATGATTCATGGACAAAAGGAGGACGCTTCTTTTAAAAAGTGTAGAATAACACTGCTACAACTCATCTAGAGGGCCAGACAGGGCCAAGGCCCACAGTTACGTGATAGCACAATTTCTGCAACTGTTGAACATCAGCATTATTTATTAGAATTGAAGATGGTGATGGGGAGGGACAGTGTTGGGGAGTAAGACACAGAAAGGAAAACAGAACACAACTTTTCTTTAAGTTAAAGTATTAATGCCGATAATCCTTTTATTAACAAGTATATTTGAACTTTTAGAAATGGAAGTGTTTTAATCAATTTTGATATGTAATCATAAATAGACTGTAGGCTCAAACCCAGGTAAATAAAGATTTAAATTTAGTAAGCGTAAGGCACTAAAGCAGCCTTTATATTTTCTCTTGGAGACCTAGTTATCGTATCAGGAAGAACAAATTTGTTCTTAAGCTGGTTTCAGCCCATCAGGTACAAGATCACCATTGTACCAAATGCCTATTTTTGAATGCATGTGCATATATGTGCATTTTAGTGCATAAGTGTGCCTCTCACCAGGGCCTAAAGACGGTAAGTTGGAAAAGCCAAAGCCACTGTCCTTTGCATGACGCCTCTGTGAGGGTGTGAAGGCCTATTTTGGGCCATTAATGATTCTACATTTTTCAAATCACAGGGCTTTTAGAATTGTTCATAATATTATCACTAAGTTTCTGAAAATGTTAAAATCTAGATTAACTGTTTCATTTTTTAATATATATTATATATATATGTACATAACACACATTTAAAAAAATCCCACCACCAAGCCTTTTCTCTGTAAACTAATCTCTTAGCCCCTTCCAGCTTTAATCCCCCTGGATTTGTGTGTTCTGTATCCAACTAGTAGAACAAATTAAATAACTAAATATTAAAATACTGTAATTATATTCATAGCAAAAACAAAAAAATAGACATTGATACAGTATAAATCTCACTGTTTTCAGGTAGATGACATTAAATGGTAAAGGTTAATTTTAAGCAGTTCTGACATGATTCAGTTTTACAACAAAGTTTATATGTTAATTCTGTACACTTTTTTCTTTCCTTTTTTTACCCCTTTTTTGAAAATAAGCTATAGTAGAACATCCGTGTCACGAAAGACACATACTTATTATGTTCTATGCAAGATAAGCTAATTTTGGGTTACATGCAAATATATTTCCATTAGTTGAGACAGGGCTGTTTCCTGTACTGCATTGGTCATCTGACCACCTTTCTGCAATGCTAAGAAGGTATTCTTTGACCAAACAGCAGTCCACATACAAGTTTAAAAAGGGCCTTGTTTATGTAGGAACAACACTGAGGTGGTGCATAGCCAGGTACAAGACACCCAAATATTTCCAGTTTATCTTACGGCTGGACTCCTATTCTCCCACGCTGTTTCCTAAAGAAGGTCCACATTATTTTGGTTACTAGCCTAGTTTAAATGGAGATACTGTGGGCAACTTGAAAGAAATGACATCAGGCACACAGGCTGAGCTTGAAAGGAAAAAAAGACCACAGATAATGTCTTTGGGGATTTAAAAAAACATATTTATAATTAATTGGTAAGTGAGGGATGTCAGACAGACCATAAGTAGTTCATTGAGTTAGTGGTTTAGTTTGAAGTTTCATGTTACAGGCAGTTAAGTCCTTATTTAGAAAAAAGGCCTTTTATACCTATTTACAATATACAGTTACTTGCAAAGAAGTCAGATTTACAACCATTTTCTAAAAGCCTTTTTTGTTGTTGGTTTTTCCAAATAAGGATGAGTAGCTCTATAAAAATGAGATGCAAGAAAAGAGAGTTAATAAGTAAGGATATTTCTCTTGGAGACAGCTACTGTCATCAGGGAGAATTGGAGATGGAAAGTGTTGCTTCTAGGAACCACCTCATATTCTTCTTGTGCTGTTCACCTGAATCACGTCTGCCCCATTCCTGTACTCTACACCCGTTTTATTCAATGATCCCTTTGAATTTTAACACTTCAAACACGTGGTATGAAGAGATGTGTAAACGGAGACTGTTTTCAATGCCTTCCAAGCTGGGACAGGAGAATCGGGAAGGGGTCTACAGACCGTGGTCTCCACTCAGCTTGTTGAATCTTCAACAATTTCGAGGCCCATCTTCTGAACCTCTCTCATGCTGTAAGTTATAATAACAGTTCTGACAAACACGCACCGGGGATGAGATTTTCAAGCGTTTGATTTCAGATTGAAATCGACTGCACCTAAAGGAAAGGAAAAGTCAATTAATGATTGGTCTCCTCCATGCTTGATCATGGGCTCCGGAATATTAATAATCGAATGGAAAGCTTGCAGTAAAATGCCAAAGGCCATACTGGTTTGTGTTGTGTGGCTAAACAAGGACTAAAAGGAAAGCTGTATTATTTGTTTCAATCTATGAAGAAATGCAGTATTAAACCAGGGAAGCTATTTCTTTGATGAGAATTAAAAAAACGAAAACAAAAAAACAGAGTTAAGATTTTCCTACATAATGAGGCCAAGGTGTCTGAACATCAATGTGAGGCCATTCTACCTGTGCAGACTAATTCTCATGGCCTATAAGCTTGGGAGGTATGCCAGTGTCTTTACTTGGAGCTTGACATATTTCTCCTGGAAATTAGAAAAACTCACTAGTGGAAATTAGAAGACTCACTAATGAATATCTACTTCCAAGAGAATTACTAATAACTCATTAGTGAGTCTTCTAATTTCCAAGAGAAATATGAGTTAGATCACTATCAAGTTCCACTGTGCTTTGAAACATTTTGATTGATCCACTCTTCAATCATTTCTTAAACAGTTAGACTGGCTTTCCTTTTCCAGTCCCAACACCTTCATTTCCTATTTATCTTGCTGGAACTGTTTGAAGGAGACTATTCTTAAGAGATGTTCAAATTCTTTAAGAAGTATTCAGAGTTCCTACTCCTGGAATAAAGCCGGGTGTGACTCAGGATGTGGTATTAAATCACTTTAGGCTTGGATTTTCACAAGATTAAAATGGAAATGAAAAAAAAAATTTTTTTTTTTTAAGAGATGGGGTCTCAGTACATTGTCCAGGCTGTCCTCAAACTCCTGGCCTCAAGTGATCTTCCTGCCTTGACTTCCCAAAGTGCTGAGACTACAGATGTGAGCCACTGTACCTGTCCCTGAAATGGAGATTTATGTTTAGTCCATTAATCCACCAGTAAAAGAGTCCAGAGAGTAAATTAAGTACTATAAGCTTATGGGTTTAAAGGACTGTCACTGGACCTCTGAGAACCCTGAGGAGCGTCAACAGCTCTCAGCCATAGAGACCACAGGCTGTGTGTTCTGGACAGCACTTCCTTCTGTGCCTGCTTCATCAGAACTTATCACTGTTTGGTCAGTTTCCAATAAAGCTTCCATCCAACATTTAATAGCAATGGATAATTTAAAGAATTACCTATAATTAAACAATATTTTGAAAATTGAACATGACAAAGAACAGATGTGTGCCAGCAGATATACGGAAGTGCTAGCACAAATCACTAGATTAATATGATGGGTGTGGAGGCTGAAAACTATAATCCCAGCACTTTGGGAGGCTGAGGTGGGGTACTGCTTGAGCCCGCAGCTTTGAGACCAGCCTGGGGAACATAGTGGGGCTCTGTCTCCACAAAAAATACAAAAATGAGCCAGGTGTGGTGGCTCTTGCCTATAGTCTCAGCTACTTGGAAGGCTGAGGTGGGAGGACTGCTTGAGCTGGGAGATCAAAGCTGCAGTGAGCTGCGATCATGCCACTGCACTCCAGTCTGGGTGACAGAGGAAGAGCCCATCTCAAGAAATATATATATATATATATATGGGCCAGGTGCAGAGGCTCATGACTGTAATCTCAGCACTTTGGGAGGCTGAGGTGGGCAGACCATGAGGTCAGGAGTTCGAGACCAGTCTGGCCAATATGGTGAAACCTCTGTCTCTACTAAAAATACAAAAATTAGCCGGGCGAGATGGTGCATGCCTGTAGTCCCGGCTACTCAGGAAGCTGAGGTAGAAGAATCGCTTGAACCCAGGAGGCAGAGGTTGCAGTGAGCCAAGATTGCGCTACTGCACTCCAGCCTGGGTGACAGAGTGAGATTCTGTCTCAAAAAAAAAAAAAAATAGAAAGACTATATGGCTCTGCGCTTTGAAAGGCCTAATCTATAAAACCCATTATGGGTTTTAAAATTTGTTATTGATTTTTTTGAGATGGAGTCTCACTCTGTTGCCCAGGCTGGATGGAGTGCAGTGGCGTGATCTCAGGTCACTACAATTTCTGTCTCCTGGGTTCATGTGATTCTCTCACTTAACCTCTTGAGTAGCTGGGATTACAGGCACACACCACCACACCTGGCTAATTTCTGTATTTTTAGTACAGACAGGGTTTTACCATGTTGGCCAGTCTGGTCTCGAACTCCTGACCTCAGGTGATTAGCCCACCTCAGCCTCCCAAGGTGCTGGCATTACAGGTGTGAGCCACCGTGCCCGGCCCCATTATACGTTTTATACAGCAGGCCTTTCAAAGCACAGAGCCACTAGACAGAATCCTCTGCCAGCCCCACAGAAATTTCCATAGGAAATGCCTGGCTGCAACATTTTGGGTCCCTCATCTTGAACCAGACTGCCCAGCAGAAAAGGTTTAAGGAATCAAATTATGGAACATCTGTTTTGCCAGACTCTGAACTTGGTGCCTTAAAACACTCATACATGTGATCTCATTTAATTCTCTCAATAGCTCTAAGAGGACTGGTCTTCTTACCCACATTTACAGATGAAGAAACCAAAGCTCAGAGAGGCTCGGTAACTTGCTGGCATTATGGCCACAGAAAGTAGCACAATGAGCATTTGGTCAGTGTAAACCCAAAGACTATGCCCACACCAGTAAGCCAATGCTGCTTACAAAACCTCAGAAACTGCCTCATAATTACACAAGTTAAGAATAATATGCTTTCTATGAAAGCATCTCTGGAGTAAGGCAATATAAGCCTTAAAGTGTACTGTCCATGGAATCCTTTCTGTTGTCTGGCAGAAAAAGTAATGACTGTGGATATGTATCTGGGACCCGGGTGTAGGACAGAGTTATCAACCAAATCCACAGCCATGGGATCACTGACCTTTCATATGGGGGAAAAACAGATCCTTGCCTCATGTCATACCCCAAAATAAATTACAAATGAATTAAAGATCTATATGTGAAAAATAAAACTTTGAAACCTTTAAAAGAAAATAAATAAGATTATCTTCGTGATCTTAGGACAGGGAAATAATTCTTAAGGCACAAAAAAGCAAAAATCATAAAGAGTAATACATGTGACTACAACCAGTTTAAAAACTTGTCTGACAGAAAAAACATACAAAGTTGAAACGCAAGCCACAGACTGGCAGAACATACCTGCAAGAGATATAAAAGACAAATGTGTACAGCACAGAATATATAAAAGAACTCCTCAAGGAAAAAAAAAGAAAAAGGCAAAGTACCCAAGAGGAAACCCAAATAGCCAACAAACATGAAAAGATGTTGTCTCACTAGCATTGCAAGTTAAAACAACAAAGCACTATTTTTTAGCTATCAGATTGGCAAAAGTGGAAAAAGTTTGGCAGTCCCAAGCATGACTAAGAATTTGGAGAACTTTCATGTCCTGTTGGAGGTAGTATTAACTAGCACTACTGTTTTGAAGAGCAATTTGGCAATATCTAATTAAGATCAAGAATAAATCTGTGTTCTATCAATTTCATTCCATCTCTAGAGGAATTCCAGCTTGTGTATTAGAAGGGCATTCATAGGGAATATGCATTGTAGCATTATTTATAGTACTAATAGAAAAAAAAACAAACCCTAAGAAGGCATCAAAAGAGAAATAAATGGTGATAAATTCATATAATTAAAATAACTGACAATAGTTAAAATAAATATATTAGAATAAGTTATCTATATAAATGGATTTCAAAGACAATGTTGAGTAAGAAAGTTACAGAAGGGTAAAAACAGTATACTATATAAAGCTGAAAAGTGAAGCTGAAAACACCAAAACAATATGATGTAATGTTTACAGAGGCAACACATGCTCCTCAAAGTATAACAACATGGAGAATGGGTGTGATTGGTGAAGGGTGCAAACAGGATACTTAAAATGTATCTACAGTGTTTATAGAAACATTTCACATACAGGCCTCCAAATTAAATATGATGAAATATTAGCATATGTGCATTCTGTGTCATGGATGACAAGGTGTTTGTGACTTGTATGATAGAAAAATTTCCTAATTGTAGTAATAAAGAAGAACAGAAAAAGTGAAGACTGGTTCATACTAACAAGGCATACTGTAGTGGGGATGCCAGGGCAATCAGAACCTGTGTGCAGGGCATAATTAACATCCTTAGAGCTTAATCAATGTAAATTCAAAAAGCAGATATCTTATCTTACTTCTGGCAGAAGAGCTGACCACAGTTCCTGCAATGGTGTCGTCTTTCTGTGAGTGAAAACCTCACCGAGCAGCCGGAGCAGCTGTCACCGCCTTCATCCTTCACCCAGTGATCAGCAGCAGAACGGCCTGGCTGGTCACTCACAGACCAGCTGAAAACTCGGCCTCGACTGTCACCAACGAGGATCCTACTGTGATCCCTGCAGAAGACACGACAGAGGAGGTCATTGTATGGAAGGCTTCTGTTGTCTGTGATCTCCTTCTTCAGGCTCTCTGGTTTTTGGTGGATGTGTGTTTTGGGGTCAGGGCTGGTAAGGGTCCCGGAGAGACTCCTTGATTCACTCAGGGATGTATGTGTAAACAGACAAAAACTGAACTGAGCCCAAATTTACACTTCCATTTCAATTTTCTTTGGATCACCCTTGCTGTATCTTTGAGGAACAGAAAAAGCAGTTTTTCACTTTTTTAAAAAATTCAGAATTAAAATCCAGTGTATGGGCGTGGTGGCTCACACCTGTAATCCCAGCACTTTGGGAGGCCGAGGTGGGCAGATCACTTGAGCCCAGGAATTTGAGACCAGCCTGGGCAACACGGTGAAACCCCGTCCTACAAAAAATACAAAAATTAGCCAGGTATGATGGTACGCGCCTATAGTCCCAGTTATTTGAGGGGCAGAGGTGGGAGGACTGCTCAAGCCTGGGAGGTTGAGGCTGCAGTGAGCTGTGATTGTGCCCCTGCACTCTAGCCTAAGCAACAGAGCAAGACCCTGTCTCAAACAGAAAAAAAAAAAAAAAAAAAGAAGAAAAAGAAAAGAAAAATATCTACACACTGACAGGGTTCTTCTTCAAATTTATCTCTTTGAGCTATGTATGATAATACAAATAAAATCTGTTTTCCCCAGAGACTGGGCTGGAGTATATGGCCCTTGGCTAACCAAATGACTCAGATGGGAAGCGGAGCTGGAAAAAGCCTGACACTTACTTGGAGATGCCCAAGGCAGTGACCTCAGCTGGGTGTGCATTGTCCTTTCGATCAAAGGCTGTGTGCATAGTCAGCTTACTCCTGAACACCAGCTGCCGTTCCCATCGGTACCCTGGAGTGCAGAAGTGGAGGACACAACATACTCAACTGAGGGAAGCCAGTACTGGGGAGAAATACTCTATGCTGGTGGCCTTAAACTTAGGGTACCTCAACATACAGCTACAGCAGCTTTTTCAGTTCTCGGCAGTTGCCGCCTTGGTTGAAAGTAAAGCTATCTAGCTTGACGTTAACATGGGCCAGGCTGAAGAAACATCTCACTGAAGGAGATAAACTAATGAGAAGGGGAAATTTTCAGTGCAAGCAGATGCATCCAATTTCTCCAACTGAGGACCTTGCTTCTAACTCTATTCTGGGCAAAGTTACCTGTGAATGCAGTTTTATTTATTCATTTTAAATTAGCTTGCGTGATGTAATGAGTTGTGAATAAATGCAGTTTTGGTTTGAGGTATTTTCTTTAGAAGATGCCCAGCATATTGCAAACACCCTTGTAGGATAGAATTTTTAAGTCCACTTTACACTAGAAGAAACTGAAGAGGCCTTCTGTGTAAAGAGGCCTTTTGTGTGAGTGGCCCAGGTCACAGGGCACATCCAGGGTGGGGCCCAGGGAGAGCTAGACCCCACTGCCTCAATCCACCAACCCTCACACCACATATAAGGAGTGAGAAATAGATACCAGACTTCAAGTTACCAGGTTTCAATCTGCTGTAATTCCGCACCTCGATGGGATTGGGGTGGGGGTGGCTAAGGGGGCCCTGCAGGTGGGCTCTGGTCTGGCCCTCTGAATAGTTCACAAATATGAAGCCATCTTTCTCATCTAGACTAAGCTGGTCGGACCAGCGTCTGGAGTCATCAGAGCCACTGTCAGTACACCAGGCGGCTGCTGCGCGGCAGGAGGCTGTTCGGGGTCTGTGGCTGGTGCTGCTGGGTTGGCTTGGAGTGTCCTTAGGATCCTGGCTGACGCTCTGCTCATCTGCTTCTGAATCACTGCTGTCCTCGTCTTGGCCTTCCTGCCCTGGGTGAAGCATTGAGATAATTGGAACATACAGAACCACCAAAGTTACACCCAGCTTTGTTCTACTAGCATTTTTTTCTCCCAGTTATAAGCCTCTATAGACATAATATTTTAAGCTAAGTGTAATAAAAAAGCAAGTAAGTGCCACGATTTTTGGCTAGAGTACAGAGCAAAGAAATAAAAAAGCAGAATTTCTGAAAGAGTTTATTAAAAACTTTGGCCAAAATCCTTAGCTTGGAATTCAGTCTCTCACAATCTGGCCAGAACATGCCTTTGCCGCACACTCCCTGCCATGCTGCAGCTAGATGGTGTCACTCCAGCTCTCTCCCTGCAGACCTGCTCCTCCAAGGGTGAGCTTCCTCACATGCTGCTGGTGCCGCCTAGACCCAGCTTCCCAATCTGTGTGTTCCGACGTCACCTAGCTTTCAAGGCACAGCTTAAACATTCCCGTCTCTAAATCACCTAATTCCTTCAGCTCAAAGTATTCTCCCCATTTTCTGGACTCCTTTAACAGTTCTGTGCCTCCCGAGTTCTTGAAATTGTCATTCTAAAAGATCACTTTTGGATATTCTATATATTAGTATATAGTAGTTATAGTATATATATATATATATATATACATATTTAGTATTTATTTATTTATTTTGTGAGACAGAATCTTGCTGTGTTGCCCAGGCTGGAGTGCAGTGGCGTGATCTCAGCTCACTGCAACCTCTGCCTCCTGGGTTCAAGCGATTCTCCTGCCTCAGCCTCACAAGTAACTGGGACTACAAGCATCCGCCACCACACCCGGCTAATTTCTGTATTTTTAGTAGAGACAGGGTTTCACTACGTTGGCCAGGCTGGTCTTGAACTCCTGACCTCGTGATCCACCCGCCCCGGCCTCCGAAAGTGCTGGGATTACAGGTGTGAGCCACCACGCCTGGCTACTTTTGGATATTCTTTCTACAAGATGGTAGAGAGAAGGACCATTGCATACAGTGGTTAATGGCTGAAAGATTAGTGAATTATCTTATTTTTAATTTTTATTTACGTACTTATTTTTACAGACATGGATCTTGCTCTGTCACCCAAGCTGGAGTGCAGTGGAGCAATCATAGCTCACTGTAGCCTCAGCCTCCTGAGCCCAGGGAATCTGCCCGCCTCAGCCTTCTGAGTAGCTGGGACCACAGGTGCATGCCACAACACTTGGCTAAAGATTAGTGAATTATCGATGAAAGCCTTACTTTGGAATTTTGTTCTTCTTCCTCTTTTCACTGTTATTTTGCATTTCTTCACATCAACTCTCTACTCTCTTGCAATAAAGTCTACTGGAGGGAAAATATATAAGAAACAAGTACACCTGGCCCTCCATTTCTGTGGGTTCTACATCCATGGATTCAATTAACCTCAGATGGAAAGTATTGGGGAAAATAAACTGTGTCTGTTACTGAACATGTGCAGAATTTTTTTTCCTTGTCATTAGTCCCTAAACAATACAATATCACAACAATTTACACAGCATTTACATTGTATTGCTAGTAATCTGGAGATGATTTAAGGTATTCAGGAGGGTGTCAGTAGGTTTTATACACATACTACTTACACCATTTTATATCAGGGACTTGAGCATTCTCAGATTTTGGTATCCAAGGGAGGTCTTAGAACCAACTCCTGAGAATACTGGGCCCACCATAGTTATTTTCTTAGCAAGACAAATATTATATTTGTTTGCTTCCTACTCAGTAGGGGTCTACTGGACTAATGTGAATGAAGTTTTCACCCCAACGGCTTATGATCATGAGCTCTGAGGTCCGCAAACAAGCAGCTTTGGAAGCGGCTTTAATTTCCAGTGAACCTCTAGCTTGTTTACATTTCGCCCCAGCAAGTGCCCACAAATCTCACCACTTCTACATTGCCCAGTTCTTCCTGTGGGCTGCTCTCCCTCTCTGCCACTTCTGCCAGACTGCCCACAATAAAGACATACAAATATCTTTCCACCCTGAATTTGACCCCTTCTATCTCACTCATGCATATGGTCTTCCACTGTTATTTACTTAAAAGCTTTTTAAGGGAAAGGAAAATGACCCACTTCTCACTGGTTCCCTTAATTCACTATCTGACATATAACAGGTAACCCCCAAACACTTACTGAATTAAACTGAATTTTTATGTCTCCAAACACCCAAATGACCTTTTCGGTGGGGCTGTAATTAGAAATTTACATGTACTAATATAACACCAGTATTAAAATGTCCTGCCCAAGGTATCTTTTTTCTTCTCTGGCATGGAAAGTAAAAGCTACTTTCAGCTTATATAGAGAAGTGACTTGTGTCCTTCTGCTAAGTTTCCTTTATTAACTCTCTGACATCATCAAAGTCACAATGAATTCTCAGTGTACAAAAGTCAATCATGGAGAAAGAATCTGAAGGCCAAACTTAAAACCTTGTTCCTTTCCAGGAAGTTCCTTGTACCCACTGTTCTACATCAAAGGGGGTGGCTTCTTCAGAGACTGCAATGCAAAGCAGATCTCACCCTGGCATTATGGCATTGCTTTCAGTTATTCTGGGTAGAAATCAATTATCTCTATATTTCACTGGAAAATTATAAATTGCTTCACAAATAATGTACTACAGGTAACCAGGCTTCAGTGTGAATTAATGCCCTAATGTGAGCAAGTCTGATGGTGGACTCTGGTCTGCCTCTGTTAATTGTTTACAAACACGATTGTATCTGTGATGCACACTGAGCCAGCCCCATGGTGGGCATAACAAATGTGGGGCTGGGGTGCAGCAGAGCTTGTCTGACTTATACAACAGCATGCCCTCTAGGTCTGTTATGTTTTCAGAAGTGAAAGCCCAAGCCTTCGGTACTCCAGGAATTAAGTGCTATATTTAGTATGGAATGTGGAAGTTAACCACAAGACACCAACACACCGAATGTTGCCCAGTGAAGTAGAGAAAACTGGCATGTCTGCTCAAAGGAATCACACACCAGGCAGCAACCACGCTTCTCCAAGCAGTGCCCAACCTTGGGCTACTCTTTATGTTGTTTGGTATAAGTTTATCCACAGTGACTGAAAAGAAATGTGAAAAAGACTGAGTCATTTTTAGAAAGTATTAAATACCTATTTGTGCTTCTGGACAGTCTTCCTGCATTTCCAGGACTTCAGCAGGCTCAGGAGCTGGTGTTTCAGGAACTTGCAAAAATTCCATCCTCCAAAACTAAATTTAAATAAGTACAGAAGTTAAAACGTTACAAAACAGATTAAGGAACCAATTTACATTACTCAATGAAGATAGACTCTCAGGGTTAACAGATAACTTAATTTCCATCATGTTATACAGTTAGATTTCCCGTATCTTGGAAGATGTGGCAGGGGACTGCCTATACACAATGGCTGTTTCAAAGTAGAGGGAAAAGATTATAGTCATATCAGTTTAAAAACATGGTTCAGGCCAGGCGCAGGGACTCATGCCTATAATCCCAGCGTTGTGGGAAGCCAAGGTGGGCGGATCATTTGAGGTCAGGAGTTTGAGACCAGCCAGGTCAACATGGTGAAACCCTATCTCTACTAGAAGTACAAAAATTAGCTGGACATAGCAGTCCATGATTGCAATTCCAGCTACTTGGGAGGCTGAGGCAGGAGAATTGCTTGAACCCGGGAGGCAGAGGTTTCAGTAAGCTGAGATTGCACCACTATACTCCAGCCTGGGAGACAAAGCAACTCACTCTGTCTCAGAAACAAAACAAAAACCTAATTCAACTAAGTAAACTTTTTTGTTTCCTACAAAAACCTCTCAGTCTTGCATATGCTAATATACATTATAGATCCCCAAGAAGGCACACAGTAAACAGAATCCCCAGGTGCCCAGCTAGGGAGCTATTTTATGCTGCTTCACAGATCGAGCATGTGAAATACCACTGTCAAGGAAGCGGACTCCAAGGTGTGTGTGTATGTGAGTTTTTGTGTGTGTGTAGATGTGTATTGTGTGAGGTACAGGGTGTGGTAGTGGAGTGGCCTGATGGCCTCACTGTCTCTCCATATGTGACTCTGACTAAAGAGGGTGGTAATCAGCTGCTCTCTGCTTTTACAAAGAGCACAATTAAAGAAAAACAAGCACAAAGAAAAGTCTCCTGAGACAGAAACACTCAAATACTGCAACAGACGACAAAAGTGAATACTCCATTGCCTCTATTTTCTGTAGAGGCCCAGCATATAGCAACCTAAGAAAAGGATAAACTACATCTAGGCTTCAGGTGCAGTCATCTGGGATCCTAGCTGGGGACGCTGGGAAGTGTTTTCCAGCACTGTGATTCTCTGTAGGGAAGAGACTTATCCCTGCTCACTATGTTTTCTCTACGAAGCCATTTGACAGGCTGAAAAGCCAGTACTTCTGCAGTTTGCATTTTGAGCAATCCCAGTGTGACATGGGAATCATGTTTAAGTGACCTAATTGTGTCAAGCTGTCAAATGGCCAGTAGCACTACCAGATCTACTTTATAGGAAGAAAAGAGGCCAAGACACCGGTGTTCCTCATGTCTGATAATGCAGAGGCCAAGGCTTGTCTGAACTGGAGCAAGAGTTCACTAAACATTACAACCTGTTCAGGTATTCTTAACCTGTAGTTAGCTGCAAGTTTCAGGTAAACTGGGATGACAAATATCCTAATGAGTTTTTCTCTCAGCTCACTTACCCGAACCACTCCATCTGAGTGTCCTGTCACTATGACGTTCTGTGTGTCCCATTCGTTCATTTCCGACACGCAGCAGCAGATGATCTGCTGGCTCCTACCTGTGAATGTGTTGACACTCACGATAGGGTTCCCATTGATGCTCCACACATGGATATATGTGCCAGCGCAGGACACAATGTCCCCCTGAGAAGAGAGAGAAAAATGTCATTCTCTTTGCTCCCTTCCAATTACCTTCTGGTTTCTGAAGCAAACTGAATCCCTGGCCTAGTTCTCAGAAAGTTTTTCAGTCCCAAGACTAGCGGCTAATTTCTTAGGTAATCTGAAATTCAGTGCTTGCTGACTTAAAAAAAATACCCTGAACAAAGGCTTAAGAATTCACAGTTGAGTGGATGCAGTGGCCAAAGGGACCATGGATGGAGACAAAGGGTAGGTTCACGTCCCTGGCACACTGTTGAGCAAGGTCTGGCGACACAAGAAAGCTCCCTGTCATCTGAGGAGAAGATGAACTACTCTTCTTCCTCTCATTGTTAACAAAATCTATTATGCCTTTCATCTAGAGGCAGGAATCCACCTCCACTTTTACAAAGTGAATCCAACCACTAAAACTACAGGGTAGAAGAGGCATTTTTCAGTCCAGATATAGTTGTGTTTCTTCAATAAATCAAAAGGCACAATCTTGGTAATGCTGTAATATCCTATTTTAAAATCTGTATTCAAAATAGGGGTGGGGAATGTTGGGGAGAAAAGGAAACTGGTACATGGGTCACTTCTTGGCAAACTTAGTAAAAACCAAGATCCCTGAGCTGATAACTTACGTTTTCATGAGTTCCAAAGGTAGAAAAGAACAACCTATTTTCTCAAATTCTACCAGGCTGGGCTCTACCCAACCTGGTGAGAACACAACCCACTATAGTTAAAGAAAGGAGGATGCTTTCTGAAGCATCTCCTGCATGCCAGTCACTGGGGTGGAGACTTCAGATGTTCTAGTTAACACAGAAACCTTGTGAGACTATCATTAGCCTTGCTTCAAAGGATGAAAGTGAGGGGCAAAGAACTTGAGTAACTTATTTATCATCAGAGATTTGAAGCCAGCTTTCTATAGCCCCAAAGCTTATATACCATACCGTGCTGCCTCTCTCATTCCTAAGATAGTCTGGATATCACAGTGATGGGTATTAGCTTTAGAAAAGACCTGGTGAAATTCAGTACCCTCAGGAGATACATAAGAACCTACGTAAGTCTGAAGATGGTCAGCAAAGACAGAGGAGAACTGGAAGCTGCAAAGCAGCATCAACACATAAGAAGGTAAGGTGGAGGAGGCTGGGGTAGGGTGAGGGGGAGGACTGGGCCTGTTCCATCCAGTCTGTGCTGCACCGTCTATGCTGGTCTTGCTACTGCTCCTCCTTGTTCCTCCCACCCCCCAGCTCTTCTTCTACCAAAATGGCAAGAAATAAACCAAAACCCAAACTGAAACAATACTTAGCAAAGCATCGTTGTGTCTACTTCTGTATCAGTTACTGAACCATCTCTGACTATGAGTGTCAGCAGTTGAGTTTTAATTAGTGGCCTCAGTCTCCGCAAGAGACAATTGCTCCATTCTGCACTGGGCAAGACCTTCTTCAGTTACTTTGGGGACTTAATTAGAGTTTATTAGAGTAAATCCTGTTGTTATGAAGGCAGAGACATAAGAAGAATTAAAGGCAAAGTGGCGTTGGCCTAAAATGTAAACTGAAATAAAGCAGACTTGATATTGGTTGGAGAAACACAACAGAAATAGAAATCTTCTCATGAGTTATTAAGATATTACAAGAGCATCTTAAAAAGACTGCTTTTGTAGTATTTGCAGCAAATATTGCAATCCAATAGTGTACACTGGCTCAAACAACTGGCTATAATAAAATTATCAGTATTTAAGTTAAGAACAACCCCAAAACAAAGTGCTCCAAATAATGGATTAAGCATCTGATTCAACACTGCTGCCATCAGAGTGGTTCTACAGCACCCACATTTTTGTAAAGCTCTTTAGGTTCAAATGTTTGCAGGACCAACCCAAGGTGTTGTTCTGAAAACCTCTTAAAGCTTTCAGACACAAACAAATTTGGCTCTTCTACCCTTGCATGTCCCCTACTCATTCTCAACCTGAGTACACCTGCCATTATTAATCAGATACTCTAAGTGACTGACAACTATAAATGAATTTCTTTCTTTTTCCTTTTTAAATAAGATGATTACAAGATAGTTGACTAAAAGTGTTAACACTGAGTAACTTCTGGTAGAAATCAAAGATGCAGCACCCTTGATGAGGAAAGCTGTCTGTGTAGGTGACAGTGTGAACATCACTCAATGACATGGCTAGAACTGTTCTGTGCATGAAGGATGGCCCTGCGGTAGGGGTGAAGGTAAGATGGCAATGGATATGTATAGCTAAGAAGCGACGAGGCTTGGGTGGGTTCCTGCCGACTCCCAAGACTGATTTGTATATGGGGCATCACCTACATGCTGACACACATCATCTACTTACTAATGCGATAAGCATGTGGGGCCTCAGTCTCTGTAAACCTGCCCTCAAGCTTCCCCTGCTTCAAGACCATCCTAGCAATGAATCTCCTCTTGTCTGCTTCAGGTGGGCTTGGTGTGTGTAGAGTGCTCCTAGACAAGGGCATTTATTTTATTTGACTTCTTTCATTTATTTGTATATGAACTATTTATTTCTGAAAACAGCATCTTTTGATAACTTTTGGATCTGTTTTGAAAATAGCTATATAAGAATTTTTCTCTTGTTTGGGTACTAAATGTCACCCTTTTACTTTCCATACTCTGACTATATTTTATTAAAAATTTCAACACATTTCTAACGCTCTTCTTTTTCTGTTGTCCAGGCTGGAGTGCAGTGGAGCGATCTCGGCTCACTGCCATCTCCACCTCCCAGGTTCAAGAGATTCTCCTGCCTCATCCTCCCAAATAGCTAGGATTAAAGGCACCCACCACTGGCCTGGCTAATTTTTGTATTTTTAGTAGCGATGGGATTTCACTATGTTGGCCAGGCTGGTCTGGAACTCCTGACCTCAAATGATTCACCTGCAGTGGCCTCCCAAAGTGCTGGGATTATAGGCATGAGCCACCAAGCCCGGCCAATTTCTAACGTTCTTAACAAATCCTACAGATTTCTTGTTTTTTAAAAAAACATTCTAGAAAGTTTTGTTTTATTTTAATCGAATCTTGTTCTCTCTAATGTATGCAACAGTGAATGGACTTTAAGACAAAACTGCTCTCTGGATTACAAACTTTAACATCTATTTGCTTTTCAAACAACACTAAGTCAAAGAAAATGTAGTAACTTTTATAAAATGAGTGTCTATCAACTTCAAAAACAATGAGTCATTTTATAGAAGAAAAATTTATTATTTTTTTTAAGAGACAGTGTTTTGTTGTGTTTCCCAGGCCGAGTACAATGGCTATCACAGGCACAGACCACTACTGATCAGCATGGGAATTCTGATCTGCTCCATCTCCAGCCTGGGCTGGTTCACCCCTCCTTAGGCAACCTGCTGGTCTCTGGCTTTCAGGAGGTCGTCATATCGATGCTGACCTTACTGCAGACATCTGATGGGTATACTGCCTAGAGCCCAGAAGTCCTGGGCTCAAGTCATCCTCCCACCTTAGCCTCCTGTGTAGCTGCAACTACAGACACATTCCCCCGAGCCCCACCATTGTTAATGTATTTTGGCCAAGACTACTTGTTTACCTAAACGTAAGTGAAGTGGGCAATTTACTACTTACTGTTAATTCATTGATACAAAGAGCAGAAACTGGAGCTCGATGCCCGCGAAGCTGGGTTAGAAATGACAGTTTGTTCAAATCCCAAATGATACAGGTTCGATCCCGGGACCCACTGACAATTATGTGATAGGCTAATGATGCTGTGGCACAGGTGACGGTATCAGTGTGGCCCAGTAAGGCCTACAAATGAGAACAAACAAACAAAATCAGGTTGTTCTCAGTGACAGGGTTCCACGGCGACTCCAGAAGCTCCTGGATGCATCAGGAAGCAGTGGCACGCATGCTGGGTAGTAGGTGACTCGAGCAGTGGTGTCTGGAGAGTCTGGAAGGCAGACCTCCTTTCTCCTCCTGCTGACTGCCCTTGCCTCAGCCCATGGGGGTAGAGAGAAGTCTGGAGCATTCTGGAGGCTCTTCTCTCTGTTTTCGCATTACTTCTTCCCTGGAGGTGGGCCAGGATCTTAGAAGGAAGAGGCAGTGACAACCACAACCCAGCTTGGGTTTCTTTATACCATTTTTATGTAGAGATGTATTGATTATGGGCACCAAAAATACAGAATTTCAACTCTGTATCTATTCCTTTATGCCACAAACTCCTGTTCAGACCATTCTAAGGAATTACAATTGAATGAATTTTTTAAAAAATGCATAAACTGTGAGAACCACATGGTTATAGCACGTGGTCTACAATAGACAAAGGGAGAATGTAGTCCTGAGGCATCAACATGCTGAAGTCCTGCTGCCAGTGGGAGATATCTGAATATCTGTGCCTGAGAGGAATTCTTTCTTTAAACTAGAATAAGAACTTCCCTCTTTTGCTGGAATATGAAGAGAAACAGGACCCAGGGAAATGGCAATGTGTGAAAATAAGTAAATATTCTGAAGAAAAAGATTTAGATTACTGTTAGTAGTTCCTAAGTACTTAGAATGGGCCATCTGTCCGGGCAGAAAAACATATCCGCTTAATAATGAGTTGGCTTCATCTGCCGCCTTCCACACTAGGATGTAAGAACCGCCTTCCATTGTACATTTGGGGAGAGCCTTGGGTGTAAATCAGTGCAAACTTGGAGGAGAGATTTTTCTATCATGTATAGTAGGTATTTTTTAAAGATTGAAGGTTTATCAATTTTTTAATACTTTCGAGACAGAAAACTATCTGTGTATACACATGAAATGTGTGTGTGTGTGTGTGTGTGTGTGCATAATATAAAAAAATGAAGTGGCTTACAATTTCGGTCATATAGACATCTTTATTGCATGCTTAGCAAACTCCAGGAAACCATTTTAAGTAGGAAGTCCTTTTTACTGGCACATTACTTTCAAAGTGCATTTTCTAAATGGAAAATATTTTTAAGCAGTAGAATTTGGATCAGCAAAATGTACTATTAACCTTGTAATCTGTTCATTTCAAGACTTTCTCCCTCTTTATATGGCTTGCCTCAGGACCCAGCAACTCTGTGAAGTTTCTGGCCTATACAGATGATTCAGTTTTATACTGAACAGGGGTTCAATTTTTTTCTATAGGTATTTATGACACAACTGTTTGAGTTTGGCTTTTAAAATAGCTTTGAAGTCAGACAGAACTTAAATTATAGCTTTACTGCTACATGTGACTTTAGACTTGTGTCTTGACCACTCTAACCTATGTCTTTTTCAGGGGTAAGATGGGGCTAATAACTACCTTGTACAATTGTGTGGACTAGAGTTTTGTATTTGTAGAATACTCAACACAGTCCCCTGAAATAGAGGTGCTCAATAAATGGTAAGTGGTATTGTTACATTATTTTTCAAATTTGTATCATTAAAAATACTTAGATATATGCTCCTTATTTAAAAAAAGTTCTCTCCCAAATCAAATATATGAAATGGCTTAATTATAAAAGGACTCTTGCTTTAGGTAAAAATTAATAATAGAATTATGTATGTAACAGGCAATCAGAAATACTTGTTAATTAAATCATGAAGTGCTCTATTGAATATATTCATGAGTTTGGCATATCCTTAAGTATATGACAAATGAGAAAAGAGAAAAACAAAGAATAAAGAATTTAGTGGCAGATAAATGGAAATCACCCTGGAAGGAAATTAATGAGTCAATAGCAAACATGATTCAGTTTGCAAAATTTCAATTTGGACTTTTGCATTTATATTACTTAAATACACTGAAATATATGTTACCTAAAGATAACTATCTTCAGATTGTAACAAAGGGACCGGCTTAGATCATTATTAGAAACAGTTTATTCTGATTTCCTTTATTTTTCGAAAAAGTATTTCTAGCAACAGAACGTAACTTTGGTTTTGTCCAGTTATATCTGAAGTACCTCAGAATTATGGAAGCTTTTTACTTTCTACAGGGTGTAGGCACAGGAGATGGACTATGTCCCTCTTGGCATTTTCTATGTTCTTCTTACCTGTTTGAGGGTGAGGGTCTTGGCCTTTTCTTTGGAGGTGCCCATCTCCCACACACACACAACCGTGCTTGTTCCACCCGTGATGACCAGCTTGGGGTTGGGGCAGATTGCACAGAGAATCTGGCCCCACTCAGACAAGCATTCATAAACAGTCATGGCCTGTAAAGTAAAATGGATGTGAGACACACATGCAGTTAAGTACTACAAACTTCTGAAACTCAAGGAGCAGAGCTGAGTGGAGGTGCAGGAACCTCACTGGCAAATAGCAGCTCATGTTCTCAGCTAGCTTTAGTTCAGAAGCATATCCACTGAATCTCTACCCTGAACTACCCCTGCCACCTCCAACTATTGCTGCTGCTGAAAGCCATAACCAAAAAGGACTTTGTTCATAATGGGGGTCTCTGGTTTCTCCAGACTGGGAAAATGATGCTGAAATTGTGTGACCTATGGAAGGTGCAGGGGACAACGTGGCAAAAGGCTGCATTTGCTGTAGATAGAATGTGAAAAGAGAGCGCGACTGCTGCTGTTTAAGGAGGACATCAACAAAATAGAATCGTGTTACAAAACAACGTAACAGACTGTGCAGACTGTTTTCATCTTGCATTTGGGAGGGGACTGCTGGAGGGCAAACACAGGGCACTAAAGGATCACTACAGATTGTCTCTCCAAGAGGTACTTACGGGACCCAAAGCAGTTGCTGTTGCTTCTTGTGGGATAGAGCAACAGGTTTTCTGCCAGCTTGTTTGGAGCACTAAAATGAAAAGTGGGCCAGAGGGTGACTCATCAAAAGGAGGCTATTCTGGTTGACAGAAATGCTGAGCACCTTGCTGGCTGGGATCTCTCGGAGGAATTCTTTAAGTGAGAAGAAAACTGCTAGCCCCTATTACACAACTTTGCAAAAGAGGCTTGTTCTGCAGGGAACATGACGTCTCTATGAACTCCTTTTTCCTGCTCTCATTCAGTGAAGCACTCCTTTCCCCAAATAGGAAAGCTCACTTTTCCTTTGGGGTTTGGAAGAACAGCTGACAAGTCCTTGGACTGGGTTCTCCCCAACCCTATTACTCATATAGGATAGCCAGACCACAAAAGAGCAATATTAAATGAGTAGGCAGGAAATAATGCAAACCTTGTCTGACTCATAGGTTCCCAGTCTGCAACTGAGGTCTGCATATCCCCAAGCAAAACTTTTATTCCAGGTTGGTGGGATAAGAACCTTATTCTGTTCCACGGCAAGAATACCTTTATCTGTACATACAATTTGTCCCACAGGTTCTTTGAGTTCTATAAAAAAGAAATCACGGTATTAGGACAGGAACAGGAAAAACTAACGTCATCATCTCATAGAGGATGATAATTTCAAATATTCATATAAATCAAGCATCCTGACACCTACATTGAGACAAAATAATCTCAGAAACACAGCTGGGCTTTTGAATCTCCCACAAGACCTGCTGGGTAGAATGGTGAACCTAACAGGTCCTCTGCAGGACGTCCCTCCAGTTTTCCTATTTCTGGGCACTCTCTGGTTAGGTTACTACCATTCAGGTCTGCCTCTCTAGGGTTGTACAGAGTAATCTGGGATGCTCCCCAGAATGTCATAGGGACACAGATGATCAACAAATCTATGTCCTTAGTACTTCCCAAGTCATAGCCAGCCCTTAGACTTCCTCAAGGAAGGTCAGGTCATTCCCCAGAGGCACGTACTCCTTGCTCCACACCAGTACTCTGATGACCACATTACTACTCCAGAAGAATCGCCAGGAGTGACGACGCTGGCACAGAGCAGAGTCTGTGTAATGAGGCCAAATGACATAGAATGGCACACAAGTTAACCAGACTTTGTTCCAATTCTTGGATATTTTTAAGCGACAACTTCAAGATTTTGCAGAACTTTTTTTTTTCATTCTAAGGGAAAAAAACTTACTTGAAAAAATATTTTTACATATCCCATTATACCATTAGATAAAAGATAGATGTCTTTTCACTGGCATACTAAAAATACGTTCTTTTACTAATATATCGGATAGGCAGAACATATTTAAATGAGAATGAAATTATGAAGCCAATTTTTTTTTTTAACCTAGAAAGTTGAAGTTACAAGATTTTGATATTTTAGAGCTCTGATTATCTTAAAGAGGAGAGAGAAGACTGTTTGGTTCTGATATGAAGTCCAACAAGCCAAAAAAAGAAAACAGAGAAAAAAAAGCAAAAAGAGAAAATATAAATACTGGTAGGTAATTAGTAATTTAACACAAAATCTATGGCACTTATTAAACAAATTATGCTATTGTCAAAAAGCAAATTTGCTATTGTTAAACTGGGATTATTAAATAATCCCATTAAATCACAAATCAAAAGTTTATTTCTCATTATTTTACCTTTTACAGGTGTTAGAGAAGGCCTCAAGTTGTCTAGATGATGAAAAAAGATCTTGTCACTTGTAGATCCTGGTAGGACACAGATTCCTGCATTGTCTCCATTGAGTCGACTTCTCACTCGCTTTGGTGGATGAGGTTTTTTAAATAACTGGTATGAAAGAAGATGACACACTTTATAGTGAAAGATCACACTTATAAGCCCTTTTATATGCCGAGCATTGTGTTCTTATTTCAATTAAGGTTCACAAGAACCAGTAGGTACTATATTATCCTCATTTCACACCTGAGGAAAGAGGCTACGAAGGTGGCCAGAGAACTCACACCTGAATAAGCAGGGGCAGGACTATGATACTAAAGCATTGGCTATTGTCTTGTTCTACGCTAAGCTGAATTCACAATAACTTTCTAAAAGAAAGTTAATCTATAGTTGATTGACAATTATTTTCCAATGATATTCGAAAGTTAACTCTTAGTAGCCTAATATCATTCTGTGCCACTGAAGGCAGGCAGACATTCTATCTAATTGGATTATTTTTGGTTTCAATGTGGCCTATGTGATTTAGAAACATCATTTTGGTGTCCTAAAAAGGTGTTACTGATTTGCTGAAAGTGTGAACATTATCTTCTTTGTACTCTGCTATGTTGTAAAGGGAAAAAAGAAAGCAAAAATGTGCTACATCATCATTCAGTATTTCTATAGGATTAAAAATATTAATGGCTGGGTGAGGTGGCTCATGCCTGTAATCCCAGCACTTTGGGAGACCGAGGCGGGCAGATCATGAGGTCAGGAGTTCGAGACCAGCCTGGCCAATATGGCGAAACCCGTCTCTACTAAAATACAAAATTAGCTGGGTGTGGGGCACACGCCTGTAGTTCCAGCTACTTGGGACGCTGAGGCAGGAGAATTGCTTGAACGCAGGAGGCGGAGGTTGCAGTGAGCAAAGATTGCGCCACTGCACTCCAGCGTGGGCAACAAAGTGAGACTCTCGCCTCAAAAAAAAAAAAAAAAAAAGCTACATTACAGGCATTACTATTTTCTCAATTATTGTAACACTCTTTGACTACAGGCATAGTTTCTGTTGGAAAACTAGTATTTGAGGAGGAGATCTTGAAAAACTTTAAAGGAAATGGATTTAAGTATGACTACAGACACCCAATCACACTTTATAAAAATTCAGATATTTGGGGTTTCCAGAGAAAAAGAAACCAGAAAAAAAAATTCTTTGTGTGCAGAGGGAAGACACCACATTCCAGGCTCTCAAACGCTTTAAAATGTTTTGTTTCGCTCATTTTATCTAGCATAACCGACCAAAAGATCAGGCTTCCTATACAAGAATAGCCATAGCTTTCTAAAGCACATTCATTGAATGTGCATTTACTCGAAGGCATCTTTTATGTGAAGGACCTAAGGACAGAGCACTGAGCGCCAGGCTGGCGGCCTATATATGATGTATGGGACGGATGCATGCACCATAACAAGCGTACAATTCCTGAGGATGGCCTTAGCTTGAAAGTCCCTCTATTAGCTCAACTGGTATGGTCCGCAGAAATATGCTGGCATCCAAAAGAGTACTTCCCAGACTTCTGGCCTCCTTCTACTTCCAACCGTAGCACGAAAAATCCGCTTCAAACGTGCAAGGTGTCTTGATTTTTATGTTCAGAATATGTACTTTCCCCGAGGGTAATGAAAAATGGGCTCTAGCCCCTTGTACACTCTCAGGAAAAAGAACAAGAGTTTAACTAAATACAAGGTATGAGGCAGATATTCGTCCGAACCTGTGAATGTTTATCAGCAAGTATATTTGCTTAAAAAATAAGGCCCAGGTGCCATAGCTCATGCCGCTGTAATCCCAGCAGCTTTTGGTAGGCTGAGGTGTGAGGACTGCTTGAGTTAGGAGTCTCGAAGGGCCAGCCTGGGCAAGCACAGTGACGGAGCTCTATCGTCTATAAAAATAAAAAATAAATAAAAATAAAAGTAAACATGTTTCTTTATGAGGGATCAGATTTGCTATGGTGATCAGACTGCATTGTGAATGGTAAGCAGTTATATAGCATGTCCTGCTATCTTAGTTATGGCGTTTCTATATAAAAGAGATGGTGTCATTGTTTTGTGTGTTCTCCACAAGCTGTCAACCTAGCGAAAACCTCCAAGGTCAATTAACCTCACAGAAAGGCGAGTCCGTAGAGACATCTAACAGCAGGAACAGCAGAAGGTAGGAGCAGAGATCAAAGTAGGAGGCGCACTGTACTTAGTAAGAGGTGGGTGGTGCTGACCAGCTCCATCTAGTGTGCCTTCACACTCTGGGGAAAGTGGCTCTGCAGTTAGCTAGCTGGTGCACGCCAGCCCTCCCTGCCATTACCTCGGACAATGGCGAATGAGAAGAAGGGGGATGAGGTCTCTTCAGTGGGAGGTTTGGCTCATTGTGCTGACATGAAAGCAGGCCTACAGTATCGGGTGCTGAAAGGCTTAGATCTTGGTCTTCCTCTCACAAAAGTTCCAGAAGGTGGTGAGGGCAGCTATTGCATGTCCTAGGCATTCCTGGTGGCACTGTGCTCTCCCACCAGCACAGCACTTATGCCTATGTCAAGACAATCTGAACCCAATCCAAAATCATTCTGTTCCCCTGAACTACTGACAAGCTGTTTCTTAGTGGTCTTCTGCCTCCCCGATTTGGGGGTCCCCAGGCCGTGTGTGGTGTGTGTGTGTGTGTGTGTGTGTGTGTGTGTGTTGTGACGAGACACACAACAGAAAAGAAAGAGAGACACAGAGAGAGAGGTGCGCGCATAGAGTAGTTTATTCTGACTGAGACCAGAATGAACTTCTAAAGTTTAAATATGACCATATCATTTCTCTGCCTAAAATCAGCACTGGTTTCCCACTGACCTCCAGACAAAACCTCATCTCTGTGTATGTGGCCTATGAGGCCCCTCCTGTTATGTCTTATGGAGGTTTAAGAAAGCACACCCTGCATTAGTCTGTAAGGGATAATTCTCTTTAAACAAAATTTTTATTTATTTGGAGTGTGAGAGTGAGAAAAAAGCAACAATGTAGGAATCTATTGAAATACTAGGTGATGTTTATGGCTGTTTATTAAGTTAATCTAAACTTAATTATTTTGTGGTCATCTACAGTCTAGAGAAATGTTACAAAATTTACAAAATCAAATAGAGTACATCAATCATAAGAAAAGAACATCCATACCTGTTTAGGGATCTGACCGAAGTTATTAATGAACCCAATTGTGGCTGTCTCCTTTAGTGGGTCATTGATGTTGTAGATATCCACTTGACCCTCATAAAAAAGATGATGGAAGACATTTACAGCTTCTACTGCAGCAGGGCCTTGCTGTTTATACCCGAAGATTAAGTCAATCCACTCATGTAGATGGGCACTCACATAATCACACTCCAAAGCCTATAATTTCAAACACAGATTTAGTCACTGACTGACTTCTATTACTTGCTCAGAGACTAGAAAAACCTTGGTAAGTGGTTAATAGGAACAAAAATAACTAAAATAATAAAACAACATAATAGTTCCCTCTTACTTGTGGTTTCACTTTCTGAGATTTCGGTTACCTGCAGTAAACCATGGTTTGAAATTATTATATTTATGAGAGTGAGAGAGAGAGATCACATTCACATAGCTCTTAGTATGTTGTTACGATTGTTCTATTTTATTATTATTCTTAATCTCTTACTATGCCTAATATATAAATTAACCTTTATCAGAGCTACATATGTATAGGAAAATACATAGTTTATATACACATAGGGTTTGGTACTATTCCTGGTTTCAGGCATCCACGGGGGTTCTTGGGATGTGTCCCCTGTAGATAAGGGGGCCTGGCTGTGTTAGTAACAAACAGGTGATACTCTGCTAGAGGCCCTGTCTTTGTATTATGTTCAATGACCAAATGAAATCCAACTTCAATTGCAAAGTGTCCTTCCATTACCTCACGATGGACTCTGATGAATTCTCGTGGGTCCCCTTTTGCCCAGGGTGGAAGGATAACATCTCCAAGCTTGGTGCCATTTTGTTTACAGCCTATGCAATTGGATACATTAAAAAAAAAAAAAAAAAAAAGAATGGGATAAATGGTTAACTTTATATTAATCTGACAGACAAATGGTGGGTTAGAATCATTACCAGAACACTGAGATTATACACCAGAAAGGACTTCAGAGATTATCAATCTAGTATCCCTCAAGGCTGCTCCTCAGATCACTCCAGCAGAAATAGTTACTAAGTCAGCAAAACTGAGGCCCTTACTGCCAATGTCTTCAGGAAATGCTGAGTTATACAAAGTGAAACATGCTTCTCTCTGCAGAGTCTTGAGGGCAGGACTCCTCAGAGGTTTAATATGCTAACATGCACTGCCCTTCTCTAAGAGGGATATCGAATACAAAATGTCTGAAATTTAATTGACCACAGGACTCCTTTTCAGTGAAACATTTTGCAGGGTTACTGTTTTGAATCTCCTGGACACAGTCTCCTAGAGATATCTGCAATACAAGAGGTTTATCATATCGCTGACTCTTAGGTTCTCAAAAGAGCTCTGTAGAACTGGCACGTACTTTGCAGTAAGCATTCTCATTTAAAAGTGAAATCTGAAATGACATAACTTTTGCTGTTATTGCATCATTTAACAGAAAAAATATTTGGAAAACTATAGGGCTACCTGTCAAAACAAAAAATAACATGTGATAAAGCACATAAATAACATTTATTCCATATAAACTTATTTTAAGTGATAGCCAGATAATTTCTAAAATACAAAAGAAACCATTCACTATGAAATCTATCCACATCAAAATATATTAAATTTGGCTGCATCTAAGCAAAGACGTTGTTTTTCTTTTTTTGAAATATACCAAAAAAGTCACTTTAGCTTACAGAGTTTTATAGGTACAAATCAGATTATCATTGTAAAATGACTCTACAAACAACAATGTTGACTCACTAGTTTAATAGCAGTTGGTTAGATAAATACTTATATTGGAAATTTTCATACAGAAATGCAGTTGTTCAAATTTTAGAACACAAAGCCAATTCCAAGTGAAAGCAAATAAAATATTTCCCTTAGATACAATCTTGCCTTTAGCATTACTAGTTGATGGTTTATTTACAATGTGATATTAAGTGAGTGGTGCAAATATCAGTTTACTGTTTAAAGGAATGTCTTGACTTGGTTGGAAAGGTTACCATATGATTCAAGACAAAGATAAATCCAGTTATTACAACCCTTCCTCCTCAACCACACACACCACACACTCTGTGCTGAATCCCCCTGAAATGCCCACTAGGCCTAATTTTTTGGTAATAATAAACAGGTAAAAAGGCTACTTGAGAAAGAAATCACTTTTCAAAATTTTGCTATAATCCTTGAATACTTATTTGATAGAATTTTATTTTAAGAACACTATATGCAATTTTAAAATGACATATAAAGGTAACATAGTCTGTAGGAAAGCCTTTGTCTAAATCTTTTTTTTTTTTATATATAGGGTCTTGCTCTGTTGCCCAGGCTGGACTGCAGTGGTATAATCGTGGCTCACTTCAGCCTTGAGCTCCTGGCCTCAAGTGATCCTCCCACCTCCGACTCCCATGTACAGGCACGTGTCACCATGCCTGGCTATTTTATTTTGAAGGGATGAGGTTTTGCTCTGCTGCTCAGGCTAATTTTGAACTCTTGGCTTCAAGTGATGCTCCCACCTTGGCCTCCCAAAGTGCTTGAATTATAGGTAAGAGCCAGTGCCTGGCCCTTAATTTTGCTATTCTGAAGCTCTCCTCCGTGTATATCCAAGGATATATGGACAACAAGACCCCAGGGTGAATATTACTTATCTCATAGCAAGGGGAAAAAAAAATCCAAGTGCTTTTTCTTTCTTTCTTTTTTTCTTTTGAGACAGAATCTTGCTCTGTTGCCTGGGCTGGAGTGCAGTCGTGTGCTCTTGGCTCACTGCAACCTCTGCCTCCCGGATGAGTCTTGTGCCTCAGCCTTCTGAGTAGCTGGGATTACAGGCACACAACACGATGCCCAGCTAATTTTTGTATTTTTAGTAGAGATGAGTTTTCACCATGTTAGCCAGGCAGGTCTCGAACTCTTGGCCTCAAGCAATCTGCCCACCTCAGCTTCCCAAAGTCCTGGGATTACAGGCGTGAGCCACTGCGACCGGCCCCAAGTGTGTTTTCTTTTACACCATTTACTATCTTTTCTGTGTGAAGAGGCAAACTGTTTTTTTTTTTTTCTATTGGGGTGAAATTCACATAAAGTCAACCATTTAAAGTGAACAATTCAGTGGCATTTATTCAGACACAATGTTATGCAACCATGATTTCTATCTAGTCCCAAAGCATTTTTATCACCCCAAAAGTAATCTTGTACCCGTTAATCAGTAGCTGCTCATATTACTTTCACTCCAGCCCCAGAACACCAATCTGTGTCCTGTCTCTGTGGACTTACCTATTCTGAGTATTTCCTATAAATGGAAATGTAGAAGATGTGACAGTTTTTGCCTGGCTTCTTTCACTTTGTATAATGTTTCTGAGGTTCAACCACATTGCAGTATTTATTAGTGCCTCATTCACTCTCATGGACGAATAATATTTCATCGTATGTATGTGCTACAACTGGTTTATCCACTCATCACTTGATAGACATTTGAGCTGTTTCTGCCGTTTGGTTATTGTGAATGATGCTACTATGAACATGTTCATACACACACTTAATGAGTTGTGTTTTCAATTCTACATACCAAGGAGTGGAACTGCTGGGTCATATGGAAATTCTGTTTAACTTTTTGAGGAACTGCCAAACTACTTCCTACAGTGGCTAAACCATTTTATGCAACCACCAGCAATGTATGAGGGTTCTAATTTTTCTGTACCTTTGCCAGCCCTTGTTATTTTTCAGTTCCCCCCACCCCATTATGGTCATCCCAGTAAATATGAAGTGGTAGCTCACTGTGGTTTTCATTTGCATTCCCCTAATGACTAATGATGTTGAGCATCTTTTCATGAGTTCACCAGCCATTTGTATAACTTATTTGGGAAATTGTCTATTCAAATCCTTTGCTCATTTTCCAACTGGGCTGTTTGTCTTTTTGTTGTTGAGTTATAAGAGTTGTTTATATTCTAGATACTAGATCCTCATTAGATATATTATTTGCAAATATTTTCTTCCATTCTGTAGGCATCTATTCATTTTCTTGATAACATTCTTGGATGCAGAAATTTCTAATTTTGATTAAGTCCAATTTATCCTTTGTTGTTGCTTGTACTTTTGATATCATATTTAAGAATCCATTGCCAAATTCAAGATCATGAAGATTTACCCCTATGTTTTCTTATAAGAGTTGTATGATTTTAGGTTTTATATACAGTGTTTTGAAGTGTTTTGTTTTCGAGACAGGGTGTCGGTTTATCACCCAGGTTGGAGTGTAGTGGCATGAACACGGGCTCACTGTATCCTCGACCTCCTGAGTAGCTGGGACTATAGGTGCACATCACCACGCCCAGCTAATTTTTGTATTTTTTGTAGAGATGAGGTTTTGCCATGTTGCCCAGGTTGGTCTTGAACTCCTGAGCTCAAGTGATTCACCTGCCTTGGCCTCCCAAAGTGCTGGGATTACAGGTGTGAGCCACCATGCCCAGCTCAACCACTGTTTTTTAAAGTATGCCATTTCAAGGAGGGAAGATAATTTGTTATGAGGGTGAACATAACAAAGATACATCCTCCTTTTTTTTAATTTACTTATTTTAAAAGTAGATTGGTTGGTTGGATTTGTACGTGGTCTATCTGGAACACTTTTGCAACACGGATTATCATAACTGATAGACGTTTCTGGAAGATTATGAGCTATCTCTTTCTTTATGCACCTCTCCATATTTGTCTCTTTGACAGTGGTATCCCTGGGGAAGAAGGCAACATTCTCCAAAGTTGAATTATAAGTGAACATAAGAAAACACTAACGTGGCTGTCCATGGTGGCTCACGCCTGTAACCCCTGCACTTTGGGAGGCCGAGGTGGGCGGACCACTTGAGGTCAGAAGTTCAAGACCAGCCTGGCCAACATGGGGAAACCCCATCTCTACTAAAAATACGAAAAAGAATTAGCCAGGCATGGTGGCGCATATAATCCCAGCTACTTGGGAGGCTGAGGCACGAGAATTGCTTGGACCTGTAAGGTGGAGGCTGCAGTGAGCAGAGATTATGTCACTGCACTCCAGCTTGGGTGACAGAGCAAGACTCTGTCTTAAAAAAAGAAAATGCTAATGTGCATTCATAGTCAAAGGCTATAGCAGGTATTTATTGATTGTCCTTGTTGACTATCTATTCTATTCTTTTGGGAAAACCCATCACTTTCTCTAATCCTAAGTCCTAAAGTTGTGTCTTTAGCTGTTCAAGGGTGAGCTCTAGGCATAATTGGAGGTAATGAAAATCAATTTCAGGACTTTTCCTGGGGCTCTGGAGAGAGTCTTGTTATCTTTCCCATTAGATCCCATTTCACAAAGGTAGAGTTGCTAATGGACAATTAAATACATAAAAATTATCTTTAGCAAACTTCAATAGAAATATCTTTCACATGTATAGGATACAAACACTTCCCTGTATTTTCTGTCCATGACACTTTGGAGGTAGTACAGTTATAATTTATGTGCTAACTCTTATAAAACAGTAGAAAATACAAGGAATGAAAAAATATAAAACAACAAATATCTGGCAGGAATATTCTAACATGAAAACAATGGAATTCTGATATGCTTTAAAAGAAATACTCAGAAGCACAGATCAGCAAACTGTAACCAAAGTCAAATCCACTTCCTCTAATCGCCAGATAATATAAAAACAGCACTGATCAAGTTTTCTTGTTTTATAAGTGCTGATTTGGTCCTGTTTTCTAGAAAATAGAGCCCTTATAGGATAAAGAAAAGGGATTTACTTAAAGTTATTCTAAGTTCTAATTTTAAAACACATTAGCATATAAACCAAGAATATATTAGGCAATAAACGAGATTAAAACAATACGTGAAAAATTCGGATATACCACTCTTAGCTATTAAATGGGTTTCAATAGTAATATTTTTCAAATAAATTTTCACTTCACCTTTGTTTTCATCAAAACAACAAAATTCTAAATGTTTATTTAGAGACGGAGTCTCGCTCTGTTGCCCAGGCTGGAGTGCAGTTCACGATCTCGGCTTACTGCAACCTCCACCTCCCAGGTTCAAGCAATTTTCCTGCCTCAGCCTCCTGAGTAGCTGGGATTACAGGTGCCCACTACCACGTCCAGCTAACTTTTGTAACCTCAAAAATGACATGTAACTACACCCAATTATAGCAAATGACTGCAAGAAACTATAACGAAATTTTTTTCTTGTTAATGTGTGTTGCAGACAATCTTCAGAGAAGTGACTTATTTCTACTGGGCTTTTCCTGGCTAACATTCCTAAGACAGTGCCATAGCTCTACGTACCTAGATCGAAGTTGTTGGAATTGAATAGGAATTCTGGTAAATAAAAGAACTCTGGAATAAGTTCTTTTACATCTGCCATGTTGTGCTTTGATGCTGAATACCAGGCCTCACGCACACTGTGAAACATCCGGTCAGCCAGGTCAAAGTGGCCACCCTGTGGGCAGAATGAGAAGACACCTCTCTATTACGGAACCATTCCCACCTGACAGCTTCTGTCAAGTTCAAGAGCTTGAAAACTCCAACTATATTTGGTGACATTTCAATTTCCCATTATTCTACATTACATGCACAAACATTTTTAATAAACATGAAACATCTAATTCTCTTTGGTGTAATCCTTACAGAGGGTTCTCTCCACATTTGTTTTATAACCAAACTGAAATTCAAATGTAAAGATTTTAAAAAGTCATCCAAAAAATAGTAGATTTTAAAGAGAGGACAAAGCTGTAAGAAATATGAGTTCTTCCATAGTTTGATGATGCCATCACAAGAAAAGATTCTAATGTAAATCATCTACAGTCGGAAACATTCAAATTATGTTTTGCTAATTGTATAAATTAACATGATATGCAAGTTCTCATACTAATGAGAATTAAATGGAGAATTAGAAAAGGTGATCAGTTACAGACTAATAAAGCAAATTAAAATAGAAAAGGGATATTTTTGACTACACAGCCTCATAGGTACACTACCCATCTTCTTCAGTAAAGCCCCCTATGCTGCTGTGTTTTAAGTGGACATGGTGTACCTGTCTTACGATGCTCACTGTGGGAAAATGCCAAAGTCCATGCCATGGCTGCCAAGGCCTGCCATACAATCTAGCCCGTTTCCTTGTTGACCTCTTCCCTTACAACTAACTTTCCTCCTTACTTACTCTATTCTGGACACACTGGCCACCAGGCTGCTCCTCAAACATGTCAGGTACAAGCCTGCCTTAGAGCCCTTGCATAAGCTCTTCCCTCTGCCTGGAACATGTATCTCCAGATGTCTGCAGAAGCAACACCCTTACCTCCTTTAGACTTTTTTTCACAGGAGACCTACTCTGACCACTCTACTTAAAACTGCATCCCACCCTGCCCAACCTCCTGTCCGCCCCACCTCCCACCCCCCTTTCCGGACCTATATCTTTCTGATAGCTTTTATCACATTCTAAAACACCTTACAGTTTTCTTATTTTTGATATTTGGCTGTCTCCTTCAACTGAAATACATAAACTGCACAGGTAAGGCTTTTCTCTTTATTAATTGAAGTCCTCCCAAGTACCTGGAACAGTGCCTGGCACACAGTAGGTATTTATTAAATATTTGCTGAATAAATGAAAGAGAATGTCCAGAAAAGCAATCATAATCGAGGAAACAGAGAATGAGCTGGAATATATCATGTTTTGTAAAATAAAATTGTTTAATTCAACCAGTTAGGGCTGGTTGAAAAATGTATGCTACTTATATATTTGATTAAAGGATGCTGGTACTTATTTGTTCTAAGCGAACTGTAGTTCATTAATCAATTTTGGTCCAACAGAATTCTACTTTAGTTATGTAACTACTTTGTCATTAAAACTTTACAGAGCTTCTTATAATGGAAGACAATGGTATTTTAAAAGGTGACATTTTAGATAGAAGAGTCTGGTATAAAATAGAAAAACCTCCAATTTAAAGTTTTACCTGTAGCCTTAAGAATATCTGTGTGAAAGGCTCCATCCTCACAAGGTATGAGGCCACAATCATTGCAGATGAATAGTGGGTCCCATAGTGGTATGCGGGAGTTTCTCCTGTTTAAGAAAATTAAAGCATAATTGAAACCAAAAGAAGAAATATGAAAAATAAAATCAGTATTACTTTATGTTTGAAAATAATAGCCCATGTGATAACTGTGACACTAAATGCAGTTAGTACTGGCATTTTCAGAAGGAAAACTTGATGATGACACCACTATCCCTCTCTTCTATATTTGACAGTAGTCCAAATTAAGTATAATTCAATGGCCTATTCCCACGAACTTAGTATGTCTACCAATTTCATGTTTTGAGGCTTACTATAATAGTTAACCCTTAATAGTAGACCATCTTCCATTAAAGCAGGATATTCACTTATAGTTACTTTTTTATTAGGTTCTGGCTTTGCAATTATATATTTCTCTAAATCATTATTTATGAATATTAAGCACTTTTTATGTATTTTACTACATATTCTCCTTGGCAGAGAGGGGGAACAAAAAGAGTTCACATAGGACTACAAGCTTAGGTTTTCTTTCTCCTTTGTTTGTTTTGCTTTTTTGAGGGAGAAACACAATAAACATTAAACATAATAAATAACATGTAAACTACATAGTTTTAGAATATAGTCATTTTTTTAAATGCGAAAGAGTTCTAAAAATTGCCTCAATAAAATTAAAGACAGACAATAAATTAAAGTGTGGTTCCTGGACTAAATATGATTAGAGACAGAGGCAGATTATGATGGGAAGTTTCTGTCCTATGCAAAGCAGGAATACTTAGTTTTCCACCAATACTCTAATAAGCTATTTAAAATGCCTTCTAAGCATGGCCACAAGTTGGCATGCAAACCTGATTCCTCTGCTATAATCATCTGCATATATGTGTGGACATATAATATATATAGATATGATATATAAGAAATTTGAAGGAGGATGTGAGAATGTCAGACCGCTACATAATGACTTACTTTTGAAACTTGGGTACAAGGTCCAATGACAGAAAAAGTTCCTTACCATTAGGATCCTCCCAGTCTTTATATCGCTTCTTATACTGAGCTAATCGTTCATCTGTTTGTGCTCCCATTGGCTTAGCCAGGTTTCTAAACGTCTTGGGATTAGTAAGATCCACCTCCTAAAATATAAAATGTAACTCAATTTCAAGTTACTATACACTGTCTAGCCTCACTAACGTAGATACAGTGGCTATAGTGGACAATGATGATTTAGAAACACACTAGTATCTATGGGGTCAAGCTGGCATAACTGGACTCCAAAATAATGTTATGTACATACTGTTTATCCACACTTTACAGACAGGCACATGGGAGTTTGTCAACCGATTCAGTTGGAAGACAAGGGCTTTGGAAATTATGTGTTTCACAGAGGAAGCCACTAAGGATCCAGGTTTAGGGGATGAGGATTAAGAGGGAAAATGCTTCCAAATCTTGGCAAGGACCCAGCAGGAGACTGTGGACACAACAGCTCCAATTCATCGTTAACCTCATCACTCACATAATTGGAGGATCAGATCTCCCTTCTCTCTCCTCCTTCCCTCCACCCCCACCCTATCTCCCTCCAACGTTACTTCTGAGCATTTCTTCTCAGAGGTGATCTGTAACTGATATAAACTAGAACACTCAGTAATTCTTTCACCTCTAAAAGATAACATCACACCAGATCAAGTAACTTCCCAATGAGACGGATTCTTCTAGTTTACCAGAGATTACTTTACAAGTTGATGAGTTGACCTAATTCATATATTTAAAAGGAAACTAAAATTTACTCCCTGAGGATTCTGAAAGTAGAAATTTGAAATATGTGCCTGTGGCATATTTGTGTCCTTTTTATAGGACATCATGAATAACCAGTTTTGCCAAACTTTTATTTTTAAAAATCTTGGGCAGGAGAAACTGATCTACATTTCTGAATGTAAGTCAAGTTAGTATATTTGTTATCTCAAAGTTTATATGTAAAGTACCTCGTTTATATTTTCTGGTTAATTTAACAAATGTTAAAGTATGTACAAAGTGCCAGGCATCATCCTATGGGCTGAGAGTTGACAGAGACATAAAATGGTCTGTGTGCTCAAGGACCTTGACCCTGTGACTGAGTAAAGTCAAACAAATAGCAGGATTATGCTGTAAAAGAAAGCTCCATGATTAAAATGGTGGGAAAAAAACCCAACATAGGTACCATATGATACAACTATAGGGCAGTGTGGGAATAGAAGGCAGAGGAGAAAAAGAACAGAAGGGTCTACATCACAGGGCTGGTACGTGAGTGTTTCCTGAAGGATGAAGTGGAGCTGGTCAGTTGAGTTAGTTGGTGGAGAGAAGAAATGCATGATGGGCACCGGGCAGGTCAGGCTGTGTGTGAAAAGCCACTAAATTATAGGAGAGGGATCTGGGTGCCCCACGATAGCTGTTCTGGGAGGACATGAGGAATATATACATAAGAGCTACAATGAAAAGGTTGCTATAGTCAGGATTTTCTACTCTCTCTCAAATTATGATGGTGATTCACTGAATAATTTTATTATTTATTTATTTTTACTTCATTATTTTATTTTTTTTTTGAGACAGTTTCTTGCTCTGTTGCCCAGGCTGGAGCACAGAGGCACACTCTCAGCTCACAGCAATCTCCACCTCACCAGCTCAAGTGATCCTCCCCTTTCAGCCTCCTGAGTAGCTGGGACTACAGATACATGTCACCATGCCTGGCTACTTTTTTGTATTTTTTGTAGAGATGGGGTTTTCCGTGTTGCCCAGGCTGGTCTTGAACTCCTGGACTCAAGCAATCTGCCCTCCTTGGCCTCCCAAAGTTCTGGGGTTACAGGTGTAAGTCACAGCACCTGGTCACGGAATGATTTTAAACAAGGGGATGACTCAATTAGTGTTCCTGAAACTGGCTGCAGTATAGAAGGCATAGTGAAGGAAGGAGAGACTACAGCATTAAGACCAGTCAGGAGGCTGCTGCAACAGTCCAATAGAAGATGCAGAGGGCCTGAAATGAGACACTAGGTACACTGATGGAGATGAAGGTAGAAATGCCTTGGCCACTGAGCAGACATGGACAGTAGGAAAAGTATAATTTCCAGCCTGTAAGACAGTATGGATGATGGTGCCATTTCCTAAGATGGGGAATACACAGTGAGGGTCAGAATTGTATCGGGAGAACGAGGTAGAGAATTGAAGGTTCAGTAATGGGACCTGTCATGTTCATGTGAGAATGTGAGATACATATTCAAATATGGGTTGACAAAGTACTCCACTCCCTTCTCAGAAAACCACATTTCTTTTGGACTTCCTGTCTCTTTAAAAATCTACATTTTCTTTCTAACTTTCCTTGATGGACTTAAAGAAAAAATATTTTCACTTATCAATCTTTACTCCTGATCTCTTCTTTTCCTTTTATTATTTATTATGTATTAGGTATGTAAATTAACTATACAAGCAAATATATAGATTCAAACATCAAATACACTAACGTACGTCCATGCATATAGGGTAGATTTCCTTTCATTCTTTCATTAGACCAAAATTTTCTGAGGATAGAAGCTTTATCCTTTTTAATACGTTGATGTCTAAAATTTCTGAAAGGATAAGCAGCCATGATTCTAGTGAATAAGAAGGTCTAATGAATTTCTGTATTTTAAAAACAATCTTTTTGGTTGTTTACCTAGGGCTAAGTGACTTTTGTTTTGCCTGCTACGGTTCATTTCCGAACTAATCAGATGTCTATTAGACAGGAGGTAAAGGAAGAGAGGAATCAAAACATTCATATACTTCTATCTGCTCTTGATTTTGAGACTTAAGTCAGGTACATGTTGAATTGTTGGAAATCTTCTCCCAAGGCTTCCTGGAATAGTATAAAAAATTTCTTTTATGTGGCAGTAATGTTTTGTAGAAGGGTTACTTTGTGTTTTCCTAACAAACACTTCAAACTACACAGATGGATTCTGACATCCACCAATAAATGCAAATTAATCAGCACTTAAAAAAACCGAATAGATATTATGAATTAATGGCCAGTATTCAATAAGTTGGTCAATTATCCAAACTTTTTATATGTCTGTGCTAAATGCTTCTGATCTATTTGAATTAAGTGTCTGTGCCTATTGAGAACATTAAACTACAAACCAAATAAAACATTTAGGCAACCGCAGTTTTTTTGTTTTGTTTTGTTTTCTCTTCAGAGACAGAGTCTTGCTTGGTAGGTCACCCAGTCTGGAATGCAGTGGCGCAATCTTGGCTCACTGGAGCCTCCACCTCCTGAGCTAAAGCAATCCTCCCACCTCAGCCTCCTGAGTAGCTGGGACAACTGGGGTTTGGCACCACGCCTGGCTAATTTCTGCAGTTTTAGTGGAGACAGGGTTTTGCCATGTTGCTCTGGCTGGTCTTGAAATCCTGGGCTCAAGTGATTCGCCTGCCTCGGCCTCCCGAAGCGCTGGGATTTTAGGGATGAGCCACTGCACCCTGCTTCAATTGTAGCATTTTAAAATTATTTTTGAAAATGTGTTCTACTAAGATTTACCTCTGAGTCGTAATCTGCAAGGATCCAGGGGAAGACAGGATACTGCATGAGATCATTATATGATCTGCCAGCCAAAGTGTTCAAATGCATCAAATATTGGAAGTTGCTGATTTCACCTCTCTGGAAAAGATGAATATTCATTTTGAGCAATCAATTATTTCCACTATGTTCAGCTTTTAAAATTTTATATGCAAAATGATGTAAAGGACAGATTCTTTTAACAAATTTCAGAACAATGAAATACTTTTTTTTCTAAAAGAATGAAAATAAAACATTTTCTCTATGGTATATATTTTATGGATAATTAAAGTGCTTTTAACTCTATGACTTCTACTCTTAACTACAAACTTCTAAGGAAGCTCATATATTCATTAAATTTACCTCCCATCTCTGAGTCACAGACTTCTCTCCAACCAAAGTGCTAAGCAACCCAGATCTAAAAGCAATACATAATACAATAAATTAGAAGCAATAAAATTTTAAATCTGAAAAATTATAAAGTTGAAAAATTTAAGTCATCTGGTCCAGGAATTTTTCAAACTATGGAGGATCTATCAGTGGGTCATAAAGTCAGTTTAGTGGGTTGTGATCAGCATTTTGAAATATGTAGTAACAAAGAACCGAATTGAAGAAAACAGAGGACATCAGAAGGCATCACATACATTAAGAGACAGTATTTTTCTGTGAATTTTGTTTGAGTATTTATAACTCAATTTATGTGCCCTGGGATGAATGTAATATGTATTTTTTACTCTAGGTCATATTCAAAAGAGTTGGAAGAACATTGTTCTAGTTCAACTTTTTTTTTTTTTTTTTTTTGAGATGGAGTCTTGCTCTGTCACCCATGCTGGATTGCAGTGGCATGGATGGTCTTGGCTCACTGCAGCCTCTGCCTCCTGGGTCTTAGTGATTCTCCTGACTCAGCCTCCTGGGTAGCTGTGATTACATGCACTTGCCACTACGCCCAGCTAATTTTTGTATTTTTAGTAGAGGCATGGTTTCACCATGTTGCCCAGGCTGGTCTTGAACTCCTGACCTCAGGTGATCCTCTCACCTCGGCCTCCCAAAGTGCTAGGATTACAGGCGTGAGCCACAGTGCCTGGCCTTCTTTTTCTTTTTAAAACTATTTTATAATTTATTTTTTGTAGAGATGGGGTCTTGGTATGTTGCCCAGGTCGGTCTCAAGATCCTGGCCTCAAATGATCCTCCTAACTTGGTCTCCCAAATTATTGGGACTAGAGGCATAAGCCATACTCTAACCATAGTCTTTCTTATTTTTACTATAATCACTAAATAAACAGATCCAAGGATACTTAATTAGAATAACTGAAATATTATATAATACTCTGTACATAGTACGTACATAATGCATTAAATAAGTGAATGAAAATATGAATATTGTATAACAGGAAAGTCATTGCTGTCCAGGTCATTTGAAATTTAAGCATTACTTTTTTGGGGACAGCAGACTTCCTTAAAATGTTATAAAATCCTATTTAAGGTTTATCAGCTTTATAATACTGATAATTAATAATTGGTCATGGAACCAGGAGAAAGTATTTACATATTTTCTTTTCTGAAAGGAAATTAAAACATTTGTAAACCTTAGGTCCTAAACACATCCAGCTCAATGGTACTATTTTCCACTTTGAGATAGTCTTTCCATTAGGCAAATTGAATGCACAAGATACTCTCTTTGGAAAAATAGCCATGATCACTCTTCAACATCGTAAGAAAGGGGACAACTGAAATGGAAGACTAAAGTTGGAAATGAATTTCTGTTTCTTGCCTCTGAGCTCTTAAAAATTCTTTAAGAACTGCCAACTCAGCACAGGAAGTAGCAAGAACAAAGAAATAGCAGGTTTAAGATTATCTAGGAAGCAGTAGCAATTTGCTTACAAGTAGAAAAAAGGCTCATTATGTTTTTAAGGAAATCTCTCACTTCCTGTATTTATGTTAACAACAACACAAATGATTAGGAGCAGAACATGTTTCTGGGGTTAACAAAAGCATGTATTTAGCATTGTATTTGCTAAGGCTTGGCTATAAAAAAATAAAAACAAAACTTAAACAGAAATACACAACGTATATAGATGCACACAGATTGGAATCAAATTTTATTTACAAATTACATAATCTCTAGAACTTTCAAAAGTAATTTTCTTGCATGCTCTAATAATTAATTTACAGCCCCAAAGCACTGCTTCTTTCCAGTGGATTATAAAGGGCTACCACTTATTGAGTGATATAAATGGAGCTGGGTGTATGGATTCTTGAAATGGCTATGTCATCTAGAAGGCATCGCTAAGATGAAATGCGGCTGTAAAGAGCATAAAGGAATCACTGACAGTTCAGAATACACAAAAACAGAGGTTTAAATGTAAATGTCAAAAAGCAAAATTTAGAGGAAAACTGGGAAATCCGCAACAAATACGACAAGCAAAGGAGTAATACCTTATGGTAGAAAAATCCTACACAAATTGATAAGATCTCAAAGGAAAAATAGGCAAAAGATATGGACAACTTACAAATAATGATTTTAAATGGCTTATAAACATGTACAGAGCTCATGCTTACTAATAATCAAAGAAATATACATTTAAAAAATGAGAAAACATTTTCTAAAATCAATAAAATAAAAAAATTAATATACAGGCTAGGCGCAGTGGCTCACGCCTGTAATTCCAGCACTTTGGGAGGCCAAGGTGGGTGGATCACGTGGTAGGGAGTTCGAGAGCAGCCTGGCCAATATGGTAAAACCCCATCACTACTAAAAATACAAAAATTAGCCAGGCGTGGTGGCGCGCACCTGTAGTCCCAGCTACTTGGGAGGCTGAGGCAGAAGAATTGCTTGAACCCGGGAGGCGGAGGCTGCAGTGAACTGAGATCATGCCACTACACTTCAGCCTGGGCAACAGAGCAAAACTCCATCCCAAAAATAATAATAATAATAATAATAATAATACACAAAGTTAGCAAGTATCTATTGAGACAAACTTATCCACTAATAGTACAATATAAACTTGTATAGTTTTTATGAATATCAAGTTGGTTTTGTGTATCAAGAGCCTTAAAATTCCTACTCTTTGTTTTATTAAGGGGACTCTACCACAATAAAATAATGAAGAATCATAGCAGGGCGTGGTGGCTCATGCCTGTAATCCCAGCACTTTGGGGGTCCAAGATGGGCGGATCCCTTGAGGCCAGGAGTTTGAGACCACCCTGGCCAACATGGCAAAACCCCTTCTCTACTAAAAATACAAAAATTAGCCACGCGTGGTAGCACATGCTTGTAATCCCAGCTACTCAGGAGGCTGAGAACTGCTCAGCCTGATGCTGAGAATCGCTTGAGCCCAGGAGGCAGAGGTTGCAGTGAGCCAAGATCATCCCATTGCACGCCAGCCTGGGTGACAGAGGGAAACTCTGTCTCAAAAGAAAAAAATTAAAAAAAAAAAAAAAAACGAAGAATCACATTTCCAGTCTTATGATAAGAAAACCTGATAAACACCAGGCGCGGTGGCTCACACCTGTAATCCCAGCACTTTGGGAGGCCGAGGCAGGCAGATCACTTGAGGTCAGGAGTTTGAGACCAGCCTGATCAATGTGGCAAAACCCCGTCTCTACTAAAAATACAAAAATTAGCCAGGTGTGGTGGCAGGCACCTGTAATCCCAGCTACTTGGGAGGCTGAGGCAGGAGAATCGCACGGACACAGGAGGCGGAGGTTGCAGTGAGCCAAGACATGCCATTGCATTCCAGCCTAGGTGACAGAGTGAGACTTCATCTCAAAATAATAATAACAATAATTTAAAAAAAGCAAAAACCTGACAAAGATGAAATATCCAAAAATTACATGATGTTTTATATGTGTGATGAATAGGTAGCAAATGATAGTTATGTTTCTGAATAGTTTTTTAAAGACAAGAGGTAATATTTGAATATAACACTGAATAGAAGAAGCAGGATAAAAACTTGTATTTAGAGTATAAACTCAGTTATGCACACAACAATGTACTCATGCTTTAAAGAACAGAAGGTAATTGATCAAAATGTGAGCGGTGATTTGACATAGTGATTATGCATACCTTTTTCTTTTCTTCCTTTAGTTTTCAGTACTTAAAAAACATTTTGCAACCACCAGGGAAAAAACACTCATTTAAAATGTTAAATAATACTGCCCAGATATGAATCATCCCAATTTCACTATTAAGCTGTAATATTCAAGGAACAAACCACCTACCCCTGCTCCACACTCGTGTTTGGTCGCTGCCCAGATACAGATTCTGAACTGTCCGTTAGAGACGGCACTACAGCCAAAAACCTGAAAAATTTAAAACAGCATAAAATTGAAAATGAAGTCTCAGTCAGGATCTAATGGGACGCTTAAGAAAGGATGATTCGTTTAGATGTTCATAGTTGCAACTACCCTCCCATAACCCACTACGTGGCAGGCAAAAGGAATATATAATAATTAGAATACTCTTCAGGTTATAAAAAAAAAATGATGACATCCAGAGCCAAATATAAATGCCCATAACAAAATCTATTATTTTGGACTTCTCTGAATAGGAAATAATTTCTTAGCACTAAAAACAATAGCATCTTTAGAAATTAAAAAATCAGATAAGTAAAAGTGAATCTCAATCACTTTACTTAGCTCTTCCCATATGTGAAAGAAGTTTTGGGTTACCAATCAACATCCACAGGTGCTTATTTGAACCCCCCTCATTTCCCAGGTGCTCACAGGTAATATTACTGTAGTGCAATGAAAAGCAATGTTGGATGGTTTAGTTATTCCTCATGGAAATAATTCGAAATATAAAATTTTCTATAATAGAGGGATTGCCAGGATCTACATCACCCTTCAAAGAACAAGAGAATGCCTCTCATCTACATGGTTAATTCAGAATAGCCTTATTATTCATACATTCAAGAGAATTATATTTAAATACCAGAGATATGTGTTGCTTTTCCTTTTTAAAAAAATTTATAGGCTGAGTGCGGTGGCTCATGCCTGTAATCTCAGCACTTTGGGAGGCCAAGGTGGGCAGATCATGAGGTCAGGAGATTGAGACCATCCTGGCCAACATGGTGAATGAAACTCCATCTCTACTAAAAATACAAAAATTAGCTGGGTGCGGTGGCACATGCTTGAAATCCCAGCTACTTGGGAGGATGAGGCAGGAAAACTGCTTAAACCTGGCAGGCGGAGGCTGCAGTGAGGCAAGATCATGCCACTGCACTCCAGCCTGGTGACAGAGCAAGACTCTGTCTTAAAAAAAAAAAAAAAAAATTATTTTTTGAAACAGTGCCTTGCTCACTCAGGCTAGAGTGCAGTGGTGTGATCATGGCTTACTGCAACCTTGACCTCCTGGGCTTAAGCAATCCTCCCACCTCAACCTCCCATTACAGTCATGCGACACAATGCCCGGCTAATTATTATTATTTTTTTTTATAGAGACAGGGCCTCACTATGTTGCCCAGGCTGGTCTTGAAGTCTAGACCCAAGTGATCCTCCCTCGTTGGTCTCCCAAAGTGCTGAGGATATGAACGTGAGCCATTGCATAGCTTGGCCTGTTTTTCGCTTAAAAGGTAAATTTTACATATAGTTTATTAAAGATAAAAATATGCTTAAATTAGACTATCTGCCTTATTTAGCTATACTACTTTTTCAAGGATGAAGGTATCCAACATCCCTTCCATGGCCAGAGAAAAGTCCCACGTAAATTAAATTTCTAAGGGAACTCAGTCCTTGCATTCAATAGCAAGAAACCGCGTTGGCTTCATTTTGGTAAATACAAAGAAACCTTATTTTGAAAGTAAAGGTTTATTTTTGGCCAGGCATGGTGGCTTATGCCTGTAATCTCAGCACTTTGGGAGGCTGAGGCGGGCGGATCACGAGGTGAGGAGATTGAGACCATCCTGGCTAACATGGCGAAACCCCCTCTCTACTAAAAATACAAAAAATAAGCCGGGCATGGTAGCAGGAGCCTGTAGTCCCAGCTACTCGGGAGGCTGAGGCAGGAGAATGGCGTAAACCTGGGAGGTGGAGTTTTAACTGAGCCGAGATCAGGCCACTGCACTCTAGTCTGGGTGACAGAATGAGACTCTGTCTCAAAAAAAAAAAAAAGAAACTAAAGTTTTATTTTTAAAGCTACAGTTTCATCATCCTTTGTATGTAGAGACACAGGACTTAGTGATAAAAGTAGTTTTTGATGATTTCTACTATAATTTAGCAGGAGGGAAAAATGGTATGTCACAATAGAATTGGTTATTTTAAAGTTAGAGAAACAATTGTTTCCAAGAAGCTGGCAAAAGATAATACAAATTATTTTCTTCAAAATGTTGGCTCAATGATCTAAAATTTCTAGATTTTTAAAAACTAGCAACAACTGAGAAAAGATTCCCCTCCCATCTCTTCCCACAGTAGTATACAAAGTGTTCCTAACAAATAAGACCTTTGATAGACTTTGTTTCTAATTCCTTTCTGAAAAGCAAGGAGGTAATTCCGTCCATCTCCAGAGAAAACTTCCACAGCAATAGGCTGAAATGATCAGAGAGAAAAACATTAAGAAAAAACAGAAGTTCACAAATAAGATCATATATTAACTTTTCCACTATGAATTTCTACAATGTTCAAGAAGTTAATTTGCTAACACTTTTAAAGTCATGAATTCCCTGAAGATTAAGCTACAAAATAAACAGATATTTCTTATTCTGCTCAATTTATTTCTAAAGTCTTTAATAACAGAATAAAATAATTATTATAAAATTACAATTTTATAAAACTATAGTAAGGATGTAATTTTTATATCAGAAGAAAACTAAAATGTTGATTTGGATAGCTACAGGGAAAGATGGATAACAAAGATAATCACTCAAATTTTAGGCTGTGTTTAAACGAGAAATGCATTGTACAAAATTATGCATCCACGTGACCTGAGGTGACCTGAGTCTGTCTATAACCAAATCTAAGGATTATTCTAAATGCAGATCCTGGCCGGGCATGGTGGCTAACGCCTGTAATCCCAGTACTTTGGGAGGCCGAGATGGGTGGATCACGACGTCAGGAGATCAAGACCAACCTGACTAACATGGTGAAACCCTGTCTCTACTAAAAAATACAAAAAAATTAGCCGGGTGTGGTGGCGGGCGACTATAGTCCCAGCTACTCAGGAGGCTGAGACCGGAGAATGGCGTGAACCCGGGAGGTGGAGCTTGCAGTGAGCCTAGATCACGCCACTGCACTCCAGCCTGGGCGACAGAGCAAGATAAATCAATCAATCAATCAATAAATGCAGATCCTATTGAGGGTTTCCATGGCACATACCAATTTTTAAATAATACATTTTCAGAATAAAGAAACAGGACAAAACAGTACTACTAAATTGACTCACCTGCAGGAGATATCTCCTTTTATGAACTTCCTTGATATCTTCATATGCAAAAATGCTGCATGTTCTCTTGAGTTGACTAGGGCCTTGCCTGGCTCCTCTAGGGATAATTGGCTCATGCATACTACAGGTAGCCAAGAGAAAATGCAAATAAACAAAAACACAGCAAGAGATAAATTTACTGTTCCACAAAGGGTGTGCTAATTTTAAACACATGAACAGGATGGAGGAATACTATATATCAGAATTTTCAGTTAAAAAATACATTTAAAAGAAGAATTTGTTAGCTACCTGAGATACAAGGAACCTCCTTTGATGAATGCAATTTTAAAAATTCCCCTATTACTGTCAGGACCAAGTTATTCACCAGACATGGTTAGCACAGTGCTTCAGCTCACATACTTCTGGGGCCCAAGAAAATGTCTTAATTTATTTTAAAAATCAGAAAAAATATCAACTTTTAGGTAGAAAAGGTAGAAAAAATGTTTTAATATGTGATTATATTTATACCGTTAGTCACAACATATAATTTTAAATATTTTGTATGGAAAAGGACCCATAAAAGTCTTCATGTGACCCTGACTGTTGTTGAAAGTAATTATTTGAAATATCTCCTAGGAATGAACTACAGAAACAATGTCTGTGTTCAAGGGTGCTAGGAAAATGTTAAAGAAGAGAAGCAGCCAGCCTGTTGATCTTCTAAGCCCTAAGCTTCTTATCCTTTTTCTAGCTTGGTCTCTCTCCTGAGTTTTCCACTACTCACTATTACTTTCATCACAGGACGGCAGAAGAAAAGGAAGATGCCTACAACTCAGTCAGTAAATCTCTGCTAATGCTTTAGTCATGCTGTTTCTGGGGTACTCAGTACCTGATGATGCTCTTTCATTTTTAGGAATATTGTGCAGTTACCTACACTTTCTCTACAATTGTATATCTGCTATATTTTTTAAAAGGACAATTTATAAATTCAGAATAAATTTATAAATATATAGATTATAATATAAATAACTCAGAATGTACAGAAATAAATGTTATTTAGCTTTCATCTTGATAAAGAAGCCAAACATTTTCATTACTACCTTAAAATAACTGAATATCATCTTTGTGAATATGTAATGATGAATACACACAAACTGAGAGAGAATATTACCTAGAACACAATTTTTTGATTAAAAAAGAAAACTATGCAAATACACTTTCTGTCTTCTAAAGACAGCCATACATTGTCTCTCTTCATTCATTTACTTACTTTGGAGGTAAGGTTTCAATATCTCTTATTTCCCTTGTTGCTGTCATGGTAAATCCATCAATCACATAAAATGCTCTTTACCAAAAGAAGGAGCCCCTCACTGGTATCTAGGCCCTGGACTCGAGCACAACGGTACATGTGTTGGATCTATAAAGAAGCCCATAAACATTCATTAATACAGGTATTTTGTAAAGATCCATTTTTGTTAGACTATTATGGCATCCCTAGAGCTAAGCATATTAAATCAGAGTTTAAGCATATTGAGAAGAATAAGCTTAGATTACAGTCTGATTTGCATCTGACTAGAGTAAAACTAAACAATTCCTTCACACCCATCCACTCATCTGCCAATCCCATCTCTCTCAATATTCTGGGTGTACTTTCTGTAGGTCAGGCACTTATGTGCTAGCTTCTAAAAGTGAAGAACATTAGATAAGGCTCCTGCTCTCATGAAGGGAGACAGACACAGCAAGCTTGGCAGGAAAGGGAATTGAGGCATACATGTAAGGAGATTAGAATAGGATTGTGTTCTATGTGAGGCAAGATGATACAGAGTGAAAATTGCAGGGCCTGCTAACTCAGGGTAAATTTCCAGTTCTGCCACTTTGTAGACTGGGTCAAGTTTCTTAATTTCTCTGAGCCTCCATGTCTTCATTTGTAAATTTCTAATTGACTTGTTGTGAGAATTAAGTGAGATAATGTACATAATCAGGTTAGGAATTATTGGTTGCTTTCTCTTCTACACAGTTTACCTTCTTTTTCCATCATATCCCCTGGAAATAGAACTGTAGAATTTGTTTCTATTCATTCCCCACCTGGATTCTGCTCCCTGGAGACTACTGTACTGTTGCAAAAGTCCAAGCTTGGCAGAAATTGTGTTTTCCTCATAGGAAGGAGCATTGCTAAATCTTTCAAAGTAAGTATTGTTTTCTCTCCAAAGGGCAGTATCTAATTCTTTGTAAAAACTCTTTCTTGCTTAAACTTAGTTCAACATGAGTCAAGACAAAAATCAGCAATTAAATCAGAGTTAAACAAATGTCAGTTTGAATACACTTCCCGCACTATTAAAACTTAAAGCAACTAGAGCAAAAACTATACTCATGAGATTAAAAGTTTTAAAAATGAAAGCATTGTAGTCTTTCTAAAATATCTAAATATAAGTCAATTTTCATTGCTATATCTGATCAATCCTGATATACTTTAAAAGCTTCCCTATTGCAGTATATTTATATATATATACACATACATACATACATATATTATATGTACACACATACACATACACACACACACACACACACACACACACACACACATACAATGCTTATTTCCTAAGTGTATGGCTGGATTAATTTTCAAATGCTAAAAATTTGGTGTGACCAGCATCCAGACCGAGAAACAGAATGCTCCCCCGTCCGTAAAAGCCTCTCTTGTGCTTCCTTCATATCTGGGGTACTTTTATAGTTACATGATCTTTTCTTAATGTACTGTCATTCAATATTAATTAGGGCATACATTTGAACAGAACTGTTTTGATTATACTCCAATTTCTAGTGACTACTTAGAGGGTAAGACCTCAAAGGTTATACCAAGATCTAATATAACAGACAAAAGAACATCCTTTAAAAAGGTGATATTCATGACACATTCAAGTCATTCATTCCCTTGTTTATTCAACCAATCATTCCTTCATTCAAAAGTTTATTGGTTGTCTATTATGCAACTGGACCTCTGTAAGGCAATGAGATAGGAATAAGACACAGTTTGCCTATAAGGAGCTCAAAATCTAGGACAAGAGAAAGATACTGGAACAAGTAATTATGATATAATACAGAGTGATACATATAAGGCATCATGAAAGTATAGAGGAAGGGTATCCAACCAAGCCTGAGCTAGCAAAAGAGTCAAAGAAAGCTTTCTATGTTTGACTATTACAAACACCCGGAAAAATGGGATAACACATAGGATTTATTCGGATAAAGGTTAAGCAAGTAAAAGGAAGAGGGGCATTTTGGCAGGAAAAAGCAGTATGAGTGACATGGTTTGCATGTGTGTCCCCTCCACAGCTCATGTTGCAATGTGATCCCCATTGTTGGAGGGGCGGCCTTATGGGAGGTGTTTGGGTCATGGAGGTGGGACCCTCAAGAATGGCTTGGTGTCGTCCTGGCGGTAATGAGTCCTTACTCTATCAGTTCACACAAGAGCTCCTTTTCTTACCATGTGACAAGCCTGCACCCCTTCATCTTTTGCCACGAGTTAAAGCTTTCTAAGGCCTCATCAGAAGCCAAGCAGATGCTGGTGCCATGCTTGTACAGCTTGTAGAAGTGTTAAGCCAAATAAACATGTTTTCTTTATAAATTATCCAGCCTCAAGTATTCCTTTATAGCAATGCAACATGGACAACACAATGAGTAAAGTGCAGAGTGGAAAGAAAACACAACATGGTGGGTGTAATAAACTCCAAGGTGTACCAGGCTGCAGGGGATCAGGCTACAAGACAGAGTCAGTGGAATGAGACCAGAGAGGTCAGCAGGGTATTGGAGGTTGAGTGAGAAATAGGAAGGTGATATCTTCTGTGAGTGAAGGACAGTAGGGGCTAAATAATCCAAGGCTGGAGGTGACAGTCCAGATTGGCTGAAGCTGCTGGTAGGTTATTACTGGAATTACGGAGATGTAGAAAAAAATACAAGGCCAGATTGCTGAATAGGCTGTCTACATGGACTTGAAATAGAGAATTATGGCAAGGTCTTCGGTATAGAGGAAGACAGAGAATTAGGTGCCAGTTGTTAATACTGTATCTGATGAAACCTTATGCTGTTTAATGTTTCAGGGGAGTGAGAAAACCCTTACAGAAGAGAGAAGTAGAATACTGAACCCAAAAGGCTGCTTAAAGCTGTATTTGATTACAGAGGCTAAAGCATTTATTTTCCACAGCTACCCTATCAACTCATGTTGTCTTAATAATACGTTACTGAAATATTTACAATCCTTACTTTTCAGAAGCACAATACCTTTTCTCCTTCCTCTAACAGGCGCAGTAAGGTAGCATTATCTGTTTTCTCCTCCTCTTCTATGGAGCTGCCCTCGGCAATCTGGTCTTGTAGCTGCTCCTGGTTCTCCTCATCTCCTCCATCAGGTGCAGATCGGGAGCGTTTTAGAGGAGGCTTGACCAAACCTACAGTATAATAACCAAGAGGGCCACGTGGCATTGTAAGGACCTTGTGAGGAAGCAGTTTAGTCTCATGTAGTCCCTTCTACAGATTTCCAATTTGAGACAATTCTGGAAGGTATAGGGAGGTAGCACATTCAGTGGTTAAGAACATAGTCCTCTGGAGTTAATGACCTTGGAAAATTATTCAACTTTCTGAACCTTAGTTTCTTATCTAAAAAACTGGGACAAGAGCCAGGTATGGGCAATATAGCAAGACTCTGTCTTAAAACAACAACAACAACAACAAAAAAAACCACCTGGTACAAGTACAGTATCTTCTTAGAGGATTGTTGGACTATATTAGGTAATTCATGTAAAGTGCTTAGCATTATGCTTAATACATAATAAATTCTCAGTAAGTATCAGGTGATGATGATAACAGAACGCTATAATAGTAAGAATAGTGTAGCTTAGGTAGGTGTCATTAAGGGGACACCATGAATAAATAATCAAGTATTGTCACAAAAATAAAGATAGCAAACTATAAATGTGATTATGACTGGGTGCAGTAGCTCATGCCTATAATCACAGCACTTTGGGAGGCCAAGGTGAGCCGATCACTTGAGGTCAGGAGTTTGAGACCAGCCTGGGCAACATTGCAAAACCCCGTCTCTACTAAAAATAAAAAAATTAGCCGGGTGTGGTGGTGCATGCCTGTAGTCCCAGCTACTCAGGAGGCTGAGGTAGGAGAATCGCTTGAACCTGGGAGGCAGAGGTTGCAGTGAGCTGAGATCATGCCACTGCACTCCAGCCTGGGTGACACACCAAGACTCTGTCTCAAAAAAAGTAAAAAATAAACATGATTACAAGATATCCCACCTATTTAGAGGGCTCTTGAAGACTATTTCATGCCTCATTTCACAAGTGGCAGTATGGTTTTTCATACATGAATTAATTTGATCAAAATACCAGGTCAGAAAGAACAGAATTCTTTATAATACAGGGACATATAATTTAATCTGGAGATTAAGGAAACATTTTACTACCTACATTTTGACAACTTTTTAATAATCAGAGTAGGATAAATTACAAATCAGTTGATAGTAACCAGTGAGGACCCAAACTATGAGACAATCCTTAAAATACATGCAAATCACATTATTTGACAAATTAATACTCTTTGTGCCATCCAAAGTAACACTATTGCCTTCCTGTTACGGTTGTTCTAAGCACTTTGGAATAGACAAAAAAAAAGTCAGGCCTGAGTCTTATCCTTTGGAATCACTTACTTACCAGAGTTCTGTTTTGCCTTGAGAAGAGCCTTGTTTTCATACTTCGAACAAGTGTAATAAGTAAGCAACAGAGGATCAATCCTCCAGAGAACATCCACAACGGGGATGAATGCTTACAGCTGCATTATTTTTAGCTTATGATCAAAACCTCCATTTTAATGTCTAGCATAATACCCTGTATATTTGTGCTTTTAGCTCAATTAGAGATTAGGAAAATCAGGCCAGAGAAGTTAAGAGCCAATGACCCAAACACAATCTATCAAACTCTGTGGATTATACCTTGGCTTGTATCCAGCACTAGCTTTGAACCCAATTCAGTAACTGTGCTGGTGCAATGTCAACAAAATTAGAAGGCTTTAATCTCTGTTCAACTACCAAAAGTTTCAGTGATTTTATCAAAATGTTGGATCAATTATAAAACGTTTAGTAAGTCATAGTCATCACATGAGAGAACAGGTATAACAACAGGAGAAACTGATCACAATTTAAATAGTGTTTTTTGGTGACTCAGTCCTATACAGATTGTTTTAAAACAATCTGAAACTAATTTTTAATTTATTAACTCATGAAAACTCATTTTAATTTCTTAGTTTTAATTCTAAAACTGACTTTTAATTAAAATCTTAATTTACACTTTAGGGGTGTATAGAATATGCAAAGACTTTTGAATTTGTGTTGAATCAGAGGCTTAAAAAGATTAAAACAACGAATTGATTTACTTACTCGAACTGAATCCTCATTCTGTTCTAGTCATGTGTCAAAATTTATAAAGTAAGAAAAAACAATCTGTCTTTGAGAAAAACTCATAAATTAGAAAATGGAAACATACAGCAGTGAAAAATCACTGAAACTGCTATAACAGACAAGCGCAAAGTACTATCAGTGAACAGAGGAGTTGGAGAAGACTTTAGAGAAGGATGATTTTATACATGACCAGTGAGTTTAAGACTGAGTAGGATGTGTTAAGGTAAGGATAATGGAGAAGCTGTAGAAAAGAAGAAACCATTTCAGGCTGAGGGCACCAATGTAAAAGTACAGAATCCGAAGGTCTATGGACATTGTAGTCCAATTCATCATCTATTCAGCTCCTAAAGTTTAGATCTGGGATAATCTCTCTCAACTCATAGGAAGAAAAACCATTATTCCTTACTATTGGCTAATATGCACGAACTACAGGTTTAATAGTTACTTTCATTTTATAAACATTAGTTATTAAGCCCTTAACTTAAAATATCAAGTGCTGAGGCACATGTTCTCAAGACCTTCTGAGGCTGTGTCATGAAAAAATACATATGCATATTAAAAAAAAAAAACCAAATATCAAGTGCCATTGAGGATTCTGAGAAATACAATGAAAAAACCATTAAGCCAATGGGCATGTGACATTCATTTGTAGGCAATAAACAAGAGCAAGTGTCTTTAGTTCTGACAAAGAAATCAATCGTTAAGAAGGGTGAGATGGTAAAATATGTATGGATATTTTAAACTTTGGGCCTACTATTTACAGTTGCTCAAATTTTTGTATGAATTCAAATACAAGAATGTTCCAAAATCACTTTTAATCCAAATCAAAAAGGCAGGCTGACCTCTGACTTTAGCAATAGTGTCTTCCCCATGCTCTGGTTCTTGCTGAGCAGCTTCGCCTTCTGAACTCTCCACAATGGTGTCTTGGACAATGGCGGGATTGCCAGAGGCCAGTCGCATGTAGTACTCTTTACTGTCATAACTCACGGCTCTTCTGTATCGAGCAGGTTTCTAAGAAATGACAAAAGAAAATGATTGAGATAATTATCATCAAGAATTAAAACATAATATTCTTGAGGAAAGGTATGGTGTCAAGGTGTGTTACCTTTTTAAAGGGGCTTTTCATAAACTGTATGTATACACAGTAAATCCACATTTTTGGGTTAGGTTTCTCTGTTTTAAAATTCCATTGAATTTTTTAAAGACATACATAAAATAACAGTATTAGCAGTTTTGTTCTTCCTGAAACAATCTCTAGCCAAAAAACGTTTCTGTGTTAGTGCAGTGTGTCTTCTTTGGTGTATGAGAAAACCTCCCCATCCAGTAAAGAGAATGCTCACGACTGAAGAGCATTGAGCTGCAAAGAGCCTGTCTAGTCTGTGAGGAGCCTGGAACTTCGCTTCCACCCCAAGTGAAGTAATTAGGTCAGGCCTAAAGGTCCACACACTCAGAATAATCAGTGTGAGTGTGTAGTTCAAATACTTGGAGGTAGAGACTCAATTGCCCTATTCTTTCCTATATTCCCAGGTTTCACTGAGAACGGCCAAAACCTTCTTCAGATCCTTCTGAGAGTCCTGACCCAAAAAGGAATCAAGAAGTTTTATGCCAGTTGACACTCTGGTTAGCTTGCCACTGCAAGCTGCTCTCTCCAATTTGTTCATTCTCATTGTCTGTGGTGTAAAGTAATATGATCCATAACTAACTCAACTAAATGAGTATATTAAGAACATACACAGCAGTCCATTTTGAGAAATTAATTACCTAGAAACATAAGGATTTGATGTTTTAGAACATGATACATGAACATTTCTTTTCCTGGTTAGCCTTTATTCTCAAAACAGGTTCTCCAACTCACTTAAATTGTTTTCCCCTTAAAATCACAGAAGATGAGAAACTAAGATCTCAAATATCCTACAAAATATCAGACGGAGGGAAAAGTTGGTATGTATCTAAGATCCTCGGATCGGAATTAGACCCAGACCATGGATTAATGATTTTAAAAATATGAAATCTGAAACATGCTTTAAAACCTTCCCTTTCTAAATATGACTTTACTTTCCTATAAACAAGAATATGCAATTTTTAAAATTCTACTATTGGTCTACTCTTCAAACTCAAATAGTCAATATGCATCATTTACAACAATGCCCTTTTCAAGCAACATTTTTTTTTTAAGTGATTTCCAACTAAAGTGGAAAACAAGTGTCCTTTGGGTGAGACATGTAGAATGAGATACTGAACCAAATTTTAGATAAAAAGATAACTAAGTGAAGCCACATTAATCTTTTTTAACTTCAGGCACAGAGCAAGGAAACAGAGTTGCCAGTGAACTGAGGAATGATATACAGCAAATGGAGACTGAAAATATTTCTTGACACAGGGAAGTATTAAAATGATGTAAAATAATATTACAATTTGGAGGATCTGATGGGTAAACAAACAAGAACACTGTACTATTTTTGAAAATGAAAGGAAGGTAGTAGATTTTGTACCATAAAAATTCTTTTGTATGAGGTATCTTCAACTCAAAATTGCTATATTTAAAAAGATAAAAGCCATTGTTGTGATGGGCAAGGATCAATGAAGGTTAATAGATGTGGGACAGCATTCTACTTGACTTACTGACTTCATGTACAGATTCAAAATTGACCTACAAGGAATTTTCTCTAAATATTTTGGTCATACTTACCTGTGTCCTAAAGAAAAACTACAAACTACATTTTTTATTGAATTATGTACTTTCATCTTTCTGGAATATAAAAGGATAATTAACTTTTCTACTAATTAAAATAAATTTGTATTTTAAAAAGTGATCACACACTCTTAGTTTCCATTCATTCTGATTGAAAAAAATAATTTTAAAAGAGGAGACATTGCTGCATTCTCAAAATACACACTTTAGTATTTAGAATTGAACGAGTAACTGAAAAGTTGAAGATGCCAGGCTGCCCATTACTAACATGCCTCATAATTTGTTAGTTTATGTGTGAAGCAATACATGTTTTTGTAGTGAGAGCAGTGAAAACTCAGCCTGTTAGTGAGCAGCATATAAATCCTAAAAACAGACAATTAGAAAAAGCTGAGAAACAGTAGAACAACATCTCTCAGCCTGAAGGAAATCAACTGTTCAACTCTAAGGAACTTATAGGAAGAACAAATTGAAAGCCAATCTTTTAAGTTAGTCTAATCTAGCATGCACTTAAAAAAACCCAGAAAACAAAAAACAAAACTACAAGTAGTTTACATTCTTTTACTGTAATTTGTGTTTTACCTTTTGAGGAATATCATCGGGTGTCTCAGGCTGTTTACTTGGGATCTCAGACTGAAAACAGGGTATTAAGTATAGACATATCAGAAAAAAAAACATAAAGAGGAACACAAAAATAAAATTTTTCTTGAGGACTGTATGAAATATGAAAGATGTAATTACTCAAAGAAAATTAACATGATAGCCAAAGCAGCTTAAACAATCACTTAGCATCTTGTGGTTACTTTCTCACAGATCAAAAGCAGTTTTAAGTAAACCTTAAATACACCAAATGTCTCAGTGCTACTGAACAGGACGAACTCTTACAAATCACATAGGCAAAACTTCAGCACAGGTTGCCATTGACTTGGATGATTTACAGGCAACTCTTTATACTGTTTCAAAAAAAAAAAAAAAAAAAAAAAACAGAAAACAAACCTGAAATCAGGATAACAGAACCTAATGCTAGCTAGTATCTTCCATCTTCCTTTCCCTGGGGTTATCCCTAAATCTGTGTTGTAACAGGGGCAAATGGCTGATTTAAGCTATCATTTACAATACTCCATACCACAGACATCACTCTCTTTTAAGAATGCTCCCTTAAAAGCATAAGGACCTACCTACTTCCTTCACTACCTTCACCATCCCAGAAAGGCTGAAAGCAGAGGGTAGACTGGATCATCAGCTCCCAGATCAGAAGTTTTTCTAGAGTACTTTTAAAAGAATTAGGTAATGGCTTTATATTTTATTTTCAGAATAAAATCCTGGTTAATAAGAAGGCAATTCTGTTGAGCTGTAGCATGTGGCTTCATGTAAGCACACAGGTAGCTACAGACGATAATGCAACCAAAAACCACTTCCGAATTTCCTTCCTGTTCATGGTTTATATCTGGTGATGACTTCTGGTACATTTCCCTACAGTAAACACGAGCAGGCAAAATGTTTTCACAAATGTTTGCTTCCCAAGGCAAAACCATGGCCCACTAGGCATACTTACAAATACTTCACATGGTTTTAGTGATTCTTTCTTTTTAAAAGCAAACTTGTAAAGGTATGTCTTATATTAAAAAATAATCTTTAATGTCTAATCAATGTTCTTTATCTTGGTAGGGATTTAGATGATAAGAGTGTAATGTATGTATTTGTAAAAATGCACTGACTAGACCATAATAAAATAAAAGCATTTTAATGGCAAAAACAGATCAGGAAATCCAACATTAAAAAAAGGAAGTAAAAAAAATCACTGAATGATACACTTAAGATTTGTATATTTCAAGGTATATAAAATTTCCTTCAGGAAATAAAAGAATTGTAAACAAATATTGAACTCATAATATGCATATGAAAGTGAAGAAAACTGATTCTTCAACTCGCTCTGAAATTCATAAAACAAAACAAACAAACGAACAAACAAAAACAAGATAGGACCAGGAGGGGTAGCTCACACCTATAATCCCAGCACTTTGGGAGGCCAAGGTGGGTGGATTGCTAGAGCTCAGGAGTTCAAGACCAGCCTGGGCAACATGGCGAACCCCCAATCTCTACCAAAAAATCCAAAAATAGCCAGGCGTAGTGGCACATGCCTGTAATCCCAGCTGCTTGGGAGACTTAGGCGAGAGGATTACTTGAGCCCAGGTGGTCGAGGCTACAGAGAGCCAAGATCGCCACTGCACTCCAGCCTGGGCAACAGAGCGATACCTTGTCTTAAAACAAATGAATAAAAAAATAAGATAGACTGTTGGATAGATATGCAACAAATAAATACAACAAAACAGACCAATTACCAATGTCACACCTAACTGTGACATTCACTACATATACTCCCAGCCAGGATGTAGGCAGGGTCTACTAAGTATACTATTATATTTTTCCTGGCACCATACAATACATCGCCGATTAAATACATATTTGCTCACTGATTGATTAACCAGTTCTTATTTTACTAAAAGGCCCAGCACTCAATAGTAAATATGTTATACCAATAATTTTAGCATTATTTTGGTTTCCTTTTATTTAAAAAAGCATTAAATTATTACTATAATTGTTTACATAGAAACCTATATTTTTCAAAGTCAGAATTTCTAGAAAATAATTTTATAGTCGTTTTATTTCAAATTTTTCTACAATGCTGGCAATGAAATGTACTAAATGAGCCGTTTAGTTTCTGTGAGTCTTGTGACATTTACACATTATATAAAAATACATATTGAGGCAGCCACAACAAACTCTCCTAGTTAGAAAAGGAACCTAAAAGTTGACTAGCTTCGTGCCCCTAAGTAACCCCAACTTAATAGGCAAAGTCTTCACCCTAATGAACTTTGCAAAGAATAGTAAATGTGTTTGAGATTATTATTCTTTAAAAATAAGGGAATTATATAATTAAAGCCTAGTTAATATTTAAATACAATTTTTTTTAAAATGGCAAAATATGCATTATTTTCCTCCCTTAGGATTCAGAGGAACAACCAGATTTTGAATTTTCAGAACATCCCAGGCTTACATCTTACACTATCTATAATATTTGTTTAAAATACAGAATTATAGTATAATTCAGCTCTTTTAATTATGAAAATTACTCCCCAAGAAAGGTTACTATGTGAAAAGTATAAATCATTTTTATGTGAGAATACAGAA
>NW_016814646.1:670129-692626 GCF_001698545.2 Rhinopithecus bieti | reverse complement strand
AAAAAAAAAAAAAAAAAAAACCTGATTTATTTCTAACAAATCAAAGACCTTAAAACAAGAAATTAATTTTTAAATCACCATTGTATTCTTCAGCTTAAGTGACCAGACAAAAAATGGAAATGTTACTGATAAATAATAATTATTTTAATCAATAATGCAAAAGATCAAATCATTTGCCCTTGCACCAGGTGAGGCTTCAAAAGCAACTTTAGGTTGGCACAAACATATCACAAAAAGTACTGACTATATTAAACATGCATGCAAGGAGGGCAACAAATTCATGGAAGTTTAAAGGAAAGAACTGATTGACCTCTAACTCTGGGAGGCAATATTTTTTAATATAGATCAGGGCAGAGGTGGATTTACTATGAAGTTAAGGTAGTTTAAACTTTAGTAGCCTTCACTTGCATAAGTCCCTTTCAAAACCCTGGAAACAAAGCCCTACTAATTTTATATTCATAATTTTACTCTTTTCTTATAAAGCCCTCTCCTAAACTGTATAAACTACAGGGCCCATAAAATTGCATTCAAGGCCATTTTAATGGAAAAGTTTTAGATTTAGGAAAATTCTATAGAATGCTAAAGAGAAAGCAAAGGAAAAAAGTCTATAACTTAGGGAAGACAAGAATGCTGGCAGTTCATTCACTCAATATTCATTAAGTATTAGGCAGTTTGTTAACACTAGAGAGATAAAACCTAATATAGAATACATTCACTATCAATGGATAATGTCATAAAATGGGCAAACATTAGAATCTTTTCTTCTTCAAAGTGATTCAACTACTAAGGGACTGTTGAACTATACTCCTACCTTACTATACTACTTCGCAGTTGTAGCCTAGAAGGGGTTCCTTAACCACTCTAGGTTTCATTTTCTCATCTGTAAAACTGGGATAACAATATTAACTGTACTTCAGAGGGCTGTTATGAGACTGAAACAAAATGCATTCAAACTGCTCTGTAAAGCATCTAGCTCAGGAGTGTCCAATCTTTTCGCTTCCTAGGCCATATTGGAAGAAAACTTGTCTTGGGTCACACATAAAATACACTAAGACTAACAATAGCTGATGACGTTAAAAAAAAAAATTCTCTCTCTTTTTTTTTTTAGATGGAATTTTGCTCTTGTTGCCCAGGCTGGAGAGCAATGGTGCAATCTCAGCTCACCACAACCTCTGCCTCCTGGGTTCAAGCGATTCTGTCTCAGCCTCCTGAGTAGCTGGGATTACAGGCATGCGCCACCACATCTGGCTAATTTTCTATCTTTAGTAAAGATGGGGTTTCTCCATGTTGGTCAGCATGGTCTTGAACTCCCGACCTCAGGTGATCTGCCTGCCTCGGCCTCCCAAAGTGCTGGGCTCACGGTGTGAGCCACCGTGCCTGGCAAAAGTCTCATTATGTTTTAAGAAAGTGTATGAATTTATGTTGGGTCGCATTCAAAGCCATCCTGGGCTATATGTGACCCGTGGGCCTCGGATTGGAGAAGCTTGATCAGCTCATTGTGCTCTGTAAATATGAGCTCCTCTTTTTTGATTTGATGGTAGAATTCAGTGGGATAATAGATATTATAACTTTTTGAAAATTTGTTTTTTACACTGCCAGAATGTATATTCCAAAAGATACCGTGGACATTTAATGGCATTTCAAATTTACAAAAGATGTGAACTACTAAAACCAAAATAAAAATTATTTCAGAAAATTACACCATAGCAGATTAATCTTGACCTTGATTTGTGCATGAACTATGCAGAATGAATTCTATATTCCGTAACTGTCTCTCCTTCCTGACAGCTTTTTCCTTTTAGGTGAAAGTATCTCCAACATTTCTCAACTGTCTTGTATTTTCCAATACGTAACCCACCTGTTAAATAAATAAGTTCCATCTAGTGCATACTTATTTATGACAGTGTCTGTTTTGATTTCACAGGCTGGTGAATTCCTTTGCCTAGGTAAAATGCTGATGATACTACAGCTGTAGGTGTGAACTCTTAATAGGGTACTTTGTTTTTATTTGATATAGAAGTTTAAATACACTTTTGTAAACAAATGACATTATTACAAGGAAGGAAAGGAGTAGATAAAATATTATGGTTATTGTAAAATAATTCAAAAGTATATGCCTTAGTTAAATCTAAACAGTGAGTTGGTCATATATTTGGGAAAGCATATTTATATTTTAGTATTCTTGAATGGATTCAATTTAAGCATTGACTCAATAAGAAATACTTTATCAAACTGCTAATGCCTTAAATTCTTAATAGATTGTTAGGGAAAAAGATTAACAATTAAAAGATCATATTGTTGCTTTGCTCTTATAAAAGTAAGTGCTAGCAACAGGCTGCAAAAATATGGGTGGATTACCTTTTTTACAGTGCTCCAGAATTAGAAATTATAGTGCTTTAAGGCACAGCTGCATCAAGTATGGCATTCTTGACAGAATTGAATAGCTGGAGAAAAGCAGACTTTAGGGAGCTATCTTCCTAAATTTTAGTAACCATCAGCAGGAGCTAAGACCTACATATATTATTATTTTAGAAATTTTACTGTTAATTGACAAATTATAATTGTTTATGGTGTACAAAGTGATGTCATATGTATATTGTCTGAATGATTAAATCAAGCTAATTAACATATTCAGCACCTCAAATACTTAACAATTTTTGTGCCAAGAACATTTGAAATGTACTCTCTTAGCAATTTAGAAATGTACAATACATTATTATCAATTATAGTCACTAGGAATGTAATAGATCTCAAAAAAATGTATTCCTCCCATTTATCTGAAACTGTACCCTTTGACCAACATCTCCCTATTCCCCTCATTTCTCGGCCTCTGGAAACCTTCATTCTATTCTTTGCTTCTGAGTTTGATTGTTTTAGATGCCCCATATAAGTGAGATGGATCATGTAGTATTTGTCCTTCTGCACTTTGCTTATTTCATGTAACATAATGTCCTCCAGGTTCATATACATTGTTACAAATAACAGGCTTTCCTTATTTTTTAAGCCTGAATACTATTCCATTATGTATACACAGCATATTTTATTTATCTGTTACTCTGCTGATGGACACTTAGGTTGATGTTAAGATCTATATTAGCATCAGGACTGAGGTTAAATCAATCAGTACAAGATAAATGGAGCCAGGGTGTTCGTCAGAGAAAAACAAGAGGCAATGGAACAATTCAAGCTGCCTCACCTTATATGATCAGAGCTACTTAGAAGATTCATGTGTTCTAATATATAGTGCTTATTCTGGACCAGACACTATTCTAAATGCTTAACTAATTTTAATGAACTTAATCCTCCTAATAGTCCTATGAGGTGGAACTATTATTTGCTCGAATTCAGGCATAACAAAACGAAAACCCGGAGAGGTTTAATGACCCGTAACCCAGCCGTAATAACAAAGCGGCGGAGTCAGGTCTTAAATATGGGCAGTCTGGCTCTGGAGTCTCTGCTCTAAACCTCTTTATCATGATGTCTCCTTCTTGCACTGTTGCATCTTTTCACTCCACCTCCACTCTGAGGTTATCAATTCAATGGAGTTTGTAGAATTTTTTAAATGAGCTATTTGAGGTAATTGACTTAATAGAGAAAAAACGCTTACAAAGGAAAATAAAAACTTGAAAGAGCCACTGTGATCATTGAATTCTGCATACTCACCGCCACATTTGTCTCTTGTTCAGTTTCTGGCACGTAAGGGTAATGGTTATAAAACATATCGTTTCGCACCATCTTTTTCCTCATCCTGCAGGGCCCTTCTGTCATCTCCAGCATCCACTTGTCCAGGTGGGAGCCGATGGGAGGGCCCCACAGCCCCCGCTCCCGCAACAGCTCGCACTCAATCTGGCACCACTCTTCCGTCACGTACTTCAGGGCATTCTGCTGACGCTGACAGGAAAGAGTCCAGGTCGGTTTTCAAGCAAAAGCAAGAGTAACAGTAACAAGTCTACAAGTCACTGAAAATCAAGTTATTATTTGGAAACAAACACAATCCACACCATTTCAGTTAACCCTATAAAAGTAAAATTACATTTGTTTATCGTTAAAGTAAGTGGGTTTGTTGTAGAAGGTGGACTTCTTAAAGCATCAAGTAAATGACAGACATGTATAGGGTAGAGTGTGCAATATAGTGGAACAGAGAGTTGAAAGAAGTCTGTTTATCTGGCACAGGAAAGATGGTAATATTACGATGAAAATATATTGAAATGGTTAGCCCTATGTGCGCTAATAAATACATTTATTAGGATTTAAGGATACACCAAACTGGAAAATAGCTACCACAACATGCACGGGGTATAGTCTAGGAAATCAGATGAAGAAAAAGTGCCAACAGGCTTGATTACTGGTGAACTAGGTAAACATTTCCAAAGATTTTAGATGAAGAATGTAAACATGCAGCACTAAGAGGAAACTTGACATTCTTACAAAAATCAAAGAGAAACCATTTTCTCCTGGCCACTGGGATAGATGCAAACCATTTTACTTAAAAGGAAATTATGTCACAGTACAAGTTCTTCTTATCTATCAAATGACAAATATGTAACATTTCAACAGTAGACAATGATAAATAACTTGCCCAACGATTCATGGAATGTAAGTATACACAATTTAAATCTAAAAATAAAGATTTCTAAAATATAACTGTCAGTAAAGATTACTGAGTAAATAATTAAAAATTTACCTATCACAGTAGTACTTATATGTTCTTTGGTTGGGGAAACTAAGACTCTAGCGTGATATCCATAAAATATTAGCAGTTAACCATTCAGAAAACTTTAATAGATCCAAAACAGCTAATCTGAGAATATTTAAGATAAGCTTTTCAGTAATTATGAATTTACCAAGAGAATTTCAATAAATTTATTTTTCACTGACATAATCACCAACCACTTGTAGGGTAGTAAAAAATAATTTCATTTAATCTTGTAATTTTTTACAATTTTAAGAGACTTCTCAGAGACTTGGATGCATGTTTTCACAATCTCCTTGTTAAAAGCCTGAAAAAGAAGGCTCATCCTTACATTTTTATTTTTATTAGGAACAAAGACATGTAACATGTCAGTAGTGAATGTCAACAGAATTCAGCTGGGTTCACTTTCAGTTAGTTGCTTTTTGAAATGCAGTTGATTGACAGAAGATTAAAATTTTCCATCCTAAAATCAGTAGCCAAAGTATCTGATGGCAGGAATAATTAAAACCATCATCTGATGATGAATACAGTCCAGCAAGTACCTTAAAATGGGCAGAAAGATACCAGGACAAACAGAGACCTTTTACATACAAAAAATGTAAAACAAACCATTATGATGATTATAAATCCTTACCTCCTGATATTCTTTATATTGTGTATCTACTAAGTCGCGAACAACAGCAATGTGAGTAAACATCCACTGTGAAATCTCCTAACAATGGATGGAAAAAGAGTCTTAATATTTCATGGATTTCTGGAAAAAAATAATTACCCTTGAAATTAATGCTAAATAATTGGTTAAAATTCTGCCAAAAGCACCAACACAGAAAACTAAAACAAAAAATTCGGAATGAATTCCATGCTTGTGTGATGGACACAGATCTGCATGCTCTCCTACCCCCCAACCCCCTTCAAGGAAGGGCTTTCTGCCCACGTTTCTGGGCTGCTGTCGACACCCTCAGGGATGGCCTTAGCTGCAGAAGGAAGATGGGGTGCCCCACATCCAATGATCTAGGGGTGAGAAGAATCACACATTTCAGCTTAATGGAGGTCAATTCTAAGAGGGTATTCTGTCCTCAAAGCTCCACTTAGTTTGGCTGAGGCTGTCACTAGCAGCCTGACTTTTCCCTATATCCAATCCTGCTTTCTTCTCCCTTCCACAGGTATTGATTCCAAGGGCACCCCCTAATATACATTATGCACACTGAACTCCATCTCAGAGTTTGCTTCCTAGAAAACCTGATGCATGAGAAGGCTGACACATACTATTTCTCTCAGACCTTTTCATAGCTGCCACTTAGATTCTGGGATGGTGAAGGAAGTAGGAGGAAGAAGTTAATGCTGGAGGCGGATGAGCTTTTAAAAAACCATCAATCATAGGTATATACAACAAGACTAAAAATTTAAAAAGGCTTGTTCGGCTATTGCCTTAAAATTTATATAATTATTAGTAATAACATTATTGAAAGCTGGGAAAATTGAGAGAAAATTATCCATAGTCTGACCATATATTAATCTCTAAATCTCATCTTATATCCAGTTATAAAATGTGTATAAGTAAATAGCACTAATAAATACTTTTATCATAAGAAAATAAGAGAAATTCCCATAGTCTGGATTACTTCTATCTTTATTCTAAAGCAAAAATACAGGAAAGTTTCATTTCCAATCAACTGCTTGTACATGTTAAGTATATTATATAAAATACTACAACTAAACCTTGAAATATAAATTTCTAATAATATCATCAATGAAACTAAAAAAGTACCTGGGTGGAAAGACTGTGTTTATTAAGACCACTTTCTTTTCGATTCCTTCTTGATCCTGTTAACTTGGAAAGACCAAAGCCACTGCTGACACGGGATAATTTGGACTGTGTGGTGGGCACTAAAGCTTCTCCTCGACTTATGCATTTCTTTTCATGGGCTATGAAAAATTAAATTAGATTATTTTATAATTTCTCCATGTATTTATGAATCTTCCTTTTAAAACTTTCATATGTGGTTATAAACTACAACGCTGTAGTTAACAAAAGCAGCACATATTACAGATGCAGACATTACATTCAGATATCACAAATTTATTTATTGGTAATCTTGCTTAAGGATGATTGCTTGCAAATTACTGTATTACCTGAACTTATAGTTGGTTGAAACTTCACAGCTCTGTAATAACATGCACATGTAACTATGAGTTTCTATATTAATAATTCATAATCACCTAATTAAAATCTTTGGTGTTGGGTATACTTCGCAACTTAGAAATGTTTTGGATTTTTAAAAGGTTATATAGCTTATACACTGTGGATTATATAATGGCACCAGAGAATCTACGGTAAAAAGCTATAATTTAATACATCAATATTACTGCAACAAAATGTATGAATAGTCCCATACCAAGTAGGACAAAGAAAGATAAGTTAGGTTCTGCTATAAAGTCAGTTTTGGCACCAAATTAATGAAAAAACAGAGCTTTTTGAATTTCTAAATTATAGTTAAGGGATTGTTGACCTGTAGCCAAGACAGTGACCGTACTAGAGCTGCTAGCAATGTATTACATTCTGAATGCAAAAATGCCTAATGTATAACATACCTCAGATATAAAAAAAAAACTCAAAGAAAAGTAAGATCTCAGTATAATCATTCTAGAATGGTTGTTATATTGATTTTCATTTCTACTAACTTTATAGTATCCTTTTGGGAATGCTGTAATCACATATTTAAAGTATACCCATATATGACAGCCAAATGTAAATCTCCTGGTCATAATATCTCTATAGGCCTTACCCAAATGATTCTGCCAGCACTTCAGGGCAGCTTCTTCAATGAGTGGCCTTGCTGTAGCTATGTCCACGTGGCCCCTTTCATTCACAGGCAGAGTTACTTTGAAAAGCTCTTCTAAGACTTGTTTCTTACTATGTATCAGTTCAGTCCAAACTCTGTTGACAGCTTTTATGAGAAGCTGACGCCCTAGTAAACAAACAAACAAACAAGCAAGCAAATGATCAAAACAAGGCATAAAGTTAGTTTTTATTTTTCTTCATGTTTACATGTAGGAATTTTGACTACAATATTTAATTGTTTAAAAAAAAAAAAAGCTCATGTTGTATCTAGCCCAGTGAAAAGGTTATTTAGACAACTCAAACTGTGGCTGCCTATTTAGAAAACATTAAAAATATCTTTATATTCATAAAAAAGAACTACATTTTATTTATAAAATTGGAAATTATATATATGTAATTATCTAACTTTTCTAGATTAAAACTTATCCCCATTTAAAAGTAATTTTTAGATCTGAATGTTTAAGGTGAGTTCAAAACTAAGTTAGTATTCTTGAATATCTTGCACAAGAAAAGAAATATTTTGAGAAGACTTTTACTATGAAATTCATTCTTACTTTGGATTCCTTGTTTGTAAGCCTGACACCTCCTCCAGACCAGTCAGCCCTCAGCAATCACCTGAGGGCCTGTGATAATAAGCTCTGCTAGTCCCTCACCCCAGGGTTTCTGATTCAGTAGGTCAGAGTAGGGCAACAGAATCTGCTTTTCTACCAAGTTCCCAAATGATATTGATGTTGCTATTGTGAGGACCTTGCTATGAGAACCAATGCCAGTTCCTCAGGGGGTGAAAATAATAACCACATCCTTGGTGTTCAGGATTCAAAACATTTTGCTGAAAGAACAGAGAATAAATTCATGTTTAAATGAAGGAATGAAATTAAAACGAGTGCTGGGCTTCCTGACAATGAAACCATATGTAAAACTATTGCACAGTATTTCTGGGGAGAAAAATACTACCAGAGTGATTTCTCTTTATCACTAAACATGTGGAAGTAAGAAATCAATCCATACAAAGACTTCAATATGCAATGCTTACAGGATCAGTGGGAAAACCAGATTGAAAAAAGAGCTTGCAGTGAGCTGAGGTCCAGATCGCGCCGCTGCACTCCAGCCTGGGCTACAGAGCGAGACTGTCTCAAAAAAAAAAAAAAAAAAAAAAGAGAGGGGCTGGGCACAGTGGGCTCACAGCTGTAATCCCAGCACTTTGGGAGGTCAAGGCTGGTGGATCACTTGAGGTCAGGAGGTTGAGACCAGTCTGGCCAACATGGTGAAACCCTGTCTCTACTAAAAATACAAAAACAATTAGCCAGGCATGGTGATGCTCGCCTGCAGTCCCAGCAACTCAGGAAGCTGAGACACGAGAATCACTTGAACCTGAAAGGTAAAGGTTGTAGTGAGCTGAAATTGTGCCACTGCACTCCAGCCTGGGTGACTGAGCAAGATTTAAAAAAAAAAAAAAAAAAAAAGAGAGAGAGAGAGTATAAAGAAGAATAAAAAATAGCTCTATTGATAACCTGTCTCAAGCAATATTTGCCTACTCTGATGTGATATGCCTAGCATTACCATTGGGCAGTTCTCTTTACAGTTAATTCCAAGGTAGTATTTATACTTAAGCAAACGTAAATATTAATACCACCACCAAATCTCACAGTGTTACTAAGAAACGATGAGCTTAGCAACATTACTGGTTCGTGCTTTACTCTTACTGGCATGAGGGGACTCTTTGTCTATGTATAGGTTGCTCTACTGGGAGAGTTGCTATCAATGCTGGCAGTTTCTGAAGCCAATTTGTTGGTTATGTCTTAAAAACTGGAGATAAAACAACCACAACAATTTAAAAACATCCCAAGTTGAGGCAATTACCTTCACTAATATCTTGGCTGTAACTACCATCTGGTTCAATGTCAGAGGGGATCATAATGTGCCATGTGGTCATGCGGGCTTCTGCTTCCAGTCCAAATCCATCCACGTTGCTGAAAAATTCCAGTCAGTTTAAACTTTATGAAGGAAATGATTAGCTGAAGACTACAGCAACTAAGAATTACTCCATTTCCATTACCAGCAGACACTGAATGTCTACTCAGCAGATGCACAGAATAGAGCTCTAGTTTGCCAGGAAGATGCCATTTTTAAGAGGTGATCAAATAAATCCACTTGACTAAATGTAATTAGACTAATCGATAGCATCAAGATTATTACCTTAATATTTAATATGCCTTTTGATTACTGTGAATATTTTAACTTAACAATTACAAAATGTTCATTCAACTAACATTTTTCTAATATGCCTGTGTCCTCTCTCCAGTCTTATATCTCACTACTCTGCTCCTGTAGTGAAACAGTTGCAGTTCCCCTGAGGTGCCACTCTTTCTTCCCTCTGGGCATTCATACAGACTGTTCTTTCTTCCAGTAGCAGTTGTCTCCATTCTCTCGTCCTCCCCAACCAGGTCTCAAGCTGCAGCTCAGCAGGTATTTCTTTCAGGTTAGGGGCCCCTCTTATGTGCCTCCAAAGCACTGGGTTGTTCCTAGCAGATCACTCAAAGCTGACTGGTCTTGCTTAGCTGTTTCCCCTCAAGAAGGCTGCCACAGGGTCTATCTTACTTACATTTTGTACCACCCCTTAATTCAAGGCTTGGCCCCGGGAGACTCTAATAAAACATCTGTCAAAGCAATCAACTGGAAAATACTAATTTTACTCATTTAACACATAACACTGCACTGAGCTTTAGTTTTTACTTCTCTCAGACTTCAATGGTAGATAATTTTGTTTGCTTTAAAAGCAAACTGCCTTACATAAGTGACATATGGTGATAATGGAAAATTTTACAGGTGTAGAAAACTAAGTTAAAGGAAAAAATATACCCATTATTTCACTGCAAAATGCAACACTTGCCCTTTACCTTTTGCATAAAGGTTTAAATAAAACAGAATAAGGGTAAAAGAAATGTTACTATCAAAAAAATGAAGAATTTTGTTGGAGTAACATCAAAGCCAAATTTAACATGGCAAACTGAACCTAAAGGATTTACCTTCCAGCATGTAGATTGATCAAGCAGTGGGCCAGACAGCTAATGAATTCTTGGTCATGGTTCCCAGGTCCCAGGATCAAGTTTCTGTTTACAGTGAGGACCCTGAGTGAATCAAGCAGAGCTACTTGCTGAGGAACAGTTTTGTGTGCCCGTGAGAACTGGTACAAGATGGTCCTATTGAGGCAGTGATACACTGCATCCAGTGACAATCCCTGTGATCTTCTCTTTGACTGAAGACATGAAAGATATGTTTTTAGTACAATAGACAAAAGTAAAACACCTGTTAATCATTCACACATGAACTTTTATTAGGTCTATTATATACCAGATGCCATGCTAAGTATGAAGGTGCTAAGTTAAAAGATACAAAGCTCTTGCTATTATGGATTTCAGAACCCATGAGTCACATCAATACCACTTAATGAATGATATGATGGCTACATAAAAAAAGAGCTCCCAGGGAGGGGAGCCACTAATGCTGCTGTGGGCAGAGCAGTCTCCCTGAGAACATGAGGATGTGAGTGACATCTAGGGGGAGTCTCCTCACAAATATATTTTGTTAGGATAAATGATCACTATTCAAAAGTACTGAAAAAAATTAAGATGTTACTAAAATCATTTTTTTTTTGACATTCTAATTCATCCCCTCGTTTGAGAATTTTCTCTTTGGCTTAAATACAAATATATCCCTTTAAAAAGACTTAGGTGACATGAGAGCCTATGCATCTGTGTACCATATGCTAATAAAACATGTAATAATTATTTCCTACTTTCTACATTAAGTATTAAATAAGATTAATCAATTGTGCCAAACCAGGCCAAACCCTTAATTAAAAGTACTGTGAACATGCACAAAAAATAACAACTTCAAGAGAATATAAACTACAAGAGAAGGAACTTTGTAAAGATGTAACTGATAAGAGAATATTCTTTTAATATCAACTCTTTATGCTGTGTAAACCTTTACACATGGATGCAGTATGCAGTACAAACCTACCAAACTGTATTAAGGTATTTAAATCTATCTGGGTAGCAAAGAATAACACCTAGGCAACTTTACAAGGGACACACTGGCACCAGGCAATTGGTAATAGGGGAGGGGTTCAAAGTCTGCATGTCTATTCAGTTTTTTTTTTTTTTTTTGAGACAGAGTCTCGCTCTGTCACCCAGGCTGGAGTGCAGTACTGTGATCTCGGCTCACTGCAACCTCCGCCTCCCAGGTTCAAGTGATTCTCCTGCCTCTGTTTCCCAAGTAGCTGGAATTACAGGCACACACCAACGTGCCTGGCAAATTTTTGTATTTTTGGTAGAGACAGGGTCTCACCATGTTGGCCAGGCTGGTCTCTGACTCCTGACCTCAAGTGATCCGCCCGCCTTGGCCTTCGAAAGTGCTGATACTACGGGTGTGAGCCACTGTGCCTGGCCTGTCTCCATTCACTTTTAATAAGCTTAGCTTTTTATTAAATGTTAACATTCATTATCAGTTACACTTCATTTCAACAATTTTGACACCATAGGCAAAGTTTTGAATAGGAACATGTACTCTACAACTGATAGTGACAATGGATTACCTGTGCAATTAGTTGAATTATAAAATCTATAAGAAGTTTAGATTCTTTGTTGAACATGCCTTGCCAAAGCTTGTCCACCACACGCTGTGTGAAATAAAACACATTGTTCACCAATACCTGGTAGCTTCCTCCACTGGTAATAGGCAGAGATGCGTCTTCCCCTAAATTCCAGTAGGAAAAAAATGTCTAAGAAAATTGATATCTACCAACACAAGACCAGATCCTCAAAAAAATAAGGCTAAGGAAAAATAAGTGTATCTACAACATGTAGAAATATGACTACTAGCTTTTATGTACTACTTGAAGAAAATGACGTTCAATGGTCAGAAATCAGGATAAATAATTTCAGCAGGATAAAGTGTTATGGATTGAAACTACCTGTGGAGTCTCCTATTGCCTAAAGAGAGTCTGTGATAAACAAGCAGTTCCTCAACAGAAACTGTCAGTCACAGGTGTTCTCCATTTGAGAGAAAACGGGCCAGTTTATTAGCTCTTAATTGATTTTGTGTAAGTAATAAAGGGTAAAACTGTAAAACAAAACTGTTTTAGAGTATAGCTCTAATAGCAGTGAAGTAACACAGACAGAAAAGAGCTTCAGGAAAATTGTGAAAAATAAAGTATAATCAATGTTGAGGGGTGTGTTTAGCCCCTCCATCATTACCACTGGCTCTCTTTCTAAAGCTATCTGAGTGTTTTCAGTGTGTTTGCATATACATATTGCTTTCAGATTAATCCTCCTAGCTCCTCCTCCTAACCAGAATGCTTCCTCTAAGCCAGGGGTCCCCAACTCCCAGGCCATGGACTGGACCACACAGCAGGTATGAGGCAGGTGTGCAAGCATTACCACTGGAGCTCCTTCTGTCAGATCAGCCACGGCATTAGATTCTCATAGGAGGGCAAGCCCTATTATAAACCGTGCATGCAAGGGATCCAGGGTTGCACAATCCTTCTGATAATCAAATGATAAATGTAATACTTGAATCATCACAAAACCATAATCCTCCCCCCTTGGTCTGTGGAAAAACTGTCTTCCATGAAACTGGTCTCCAGTGCCAAAAAGTTTGGAGACCGCTTTAAGCCTTTCCTCCACAGAAATTCTGGAGGTTTGATTTTTATTATTCTCACCTAATGGTAATAATAAATTTTATTATTCTCACCTAATGTCACAGAATTTGATTTTTATTATTCTCACTTAATGCTAAATTGCCCCATTAATCAAAATTATTTGTGTTGTGTCTTTGCGTAGTATGACTGCTCTAAACTGATAAGTACAAAAGTGTGACTTGACTTTGAGAGTGCATAGTTGCATGTTAAGACAATACTAAAGATTTTCTGGCAAATTTACTTTGGGAAAAAAATTGTAATTTAATAGCACAGAGGTTATATGATTAGTATTATTGCTAGAAACTCAAAAGTAGCATATATAGTATACTAACCCATTATGTTTCCTTCTCTTATAATTCTACTTTGTTTTATACACAAATGTTGGCTTCACTGTAAATGTATTAAGTTTTATATTTTTATTGTAATTAGATATAGACATACAGAAAAAACACATTTCAATGTGTTTTGACTCTATGTCTTGGAAGCCATACTAAAAAGATAACATACATATACCTATGTCCCAACAATTCCACTCATAGGTATATAGTCAATAGATATGTGTAAGTATTATACACATATGTGGTCCATATGAACATGAATATTTATAGCAGCTGTTAAAATTATCTCAAGATGAAAACTTTCATTTGTCTGTCAAGAGTAAAATGACAAATTGATATAATCACATGATGAAATACTATATATTAATGAAAACAATGGACTCCTGCTACATGCAACAAGACAAATCTCACAAATATAATGTTGAGTATGAGAAGCCAGACAAAAAAGGAAAGAAAAAAGCTGATATTAAAAAGTAGTTTTACTTGGGGCTTAGAGAGGAAAGTGATTATAGGTATTTTATAAAATAAAACACAGAATTACCTAATAACACATCAGCTGCAAGCAAATGGTCCATCACACTATCCAAAATGTAAGTTTGAAATTCTTTTTGCTGAGTTCTTGTAGACCTTTCAGGGGAAGCCTAATCAAGAAAATTTAGGATTAGAAACAGAACCAACAACAACAAAAATATGAGCTCAACCATATTTACATTACCTAATGTATTAAAAGATTAAAAAATCCTACTGAAAATTTTTTTAAATGCCACGAGAGATGGTATACATGCTTACGGACTTTCACATATTTTCTAACTATAGAATTAAAAATAATTTAAAGTAAAGGTGAAACGTCATCTTCTTTTGAATCAAGTTCTTAAAACATAGTATTCTAAACATTATATTTATTATATGGTTACAGTTTATATTATATAACAAATAATACATAAACAATATATATAGTATTGTTATATAAAAACTGTTATAACAGTTTATAACAATATAAACTTTAGCAATATAATAAATATTTGACTGTTATCGCACCTCACTTCCAAAAGAGATATGGCAGTTTATAATGAAATACAGATAAAATAAATAACAAATGAATTATAAAGCCATTAAAATAAAAACAAAACCCAAGAATCTAGTAATTAAGAGGGCATGTCAATAGGGAGGGGAAATATATTTGCAACAAAAAAAAATTAAGCACAAATTTCTGAGCTTCATAGGTGTCAAGAAAACAATGGTTTACAAAGCTTTCTATTGTCTATAAAAAGAAACACATAGTGTCACAAGTGCCTACAGTCCTAGCTACTAGAGAGGCTGGGGTGGGAGGACTGCTTGAGTTTGAGTCAAGCCTGTGCAATATAGCAAGACCCTTTTATGAAAAAAAGTAAGAAGGAAAGAAAAACACAATAGATGGTCAGCAAAGACATATATTTTCCTAAAATTGTTCTGAGAGGAATGTTCTCTGTGGGTTTTTGTGAGGACAGTGAACAACCCTATATAGGTGGTATCTTTGCTAAGTTTTACAATGTACAAAGATGATTCTGAAAATTATCTTATGTTAAAATGTCGAGCACAAAGTTAAACTGTAGTCTACTGACAACAATTCTACTTGTAATTAGGGTACGACAATCCAGGTGCATAACTTTCCAGTATCTGATCCGGTGAGCAGCAAGGAACTGGGAACAGTGGGATGAGATGTAGGAAAGAGCCTTTTGTCACCCTCAAATGCCAGTAGTTTCAGCCAGGTTTTTGATAGGAGTTGGATATTAAACAACTCAATAAATGTCATAACGTCCTTTCTTAAAAAAAGGTCTGTATGTTTTAGATTCAGGCACAGTATTGAGGTTTTGCAAGTGAAATAGAAGAACCTACTTATTCTTGAATAGGGAGATCCGGGACTATATTTATGACCATGTTACAAAGGTGGGCTTTTAGAATGCTGTTCTATTTTCCCTTCTATTCTGATTTTCAAGGTGGTCCTGTTAAATGTTTTAAGAAAGTAGCTAGAATAAAAGTTCTATATTGAGAACAAGAACACTAACCTAAGTTCTCAAAAGCCAACCGCTAAACCAAAATTGTAAGGAAAATTGCTCCTTCTTCTGCATAAGACTACTTATTTTGTTTTAAAATGACAAAATATGGGTCTAGTAAGAATTAAAAGAATACCAGTACTTAGGAGTTTGGTTTGTCATTAAACTAATTTGGGAAAAAGTGAAGAACATCTCATGTTGTTTTTAATCTTGATAAATTTTCCTGTGTAGTTAACAGATTAATACAATAGCGAGCAGGAGACTTGTGACCAAGGCCTGTCTAGTCCTTTCAAGCTGATACTACATTGAGTGTCTTATCCCTATAAACTGAAGAGGATGTGAGGACTTTTAAGTGATTAACAGCAGACTGACAGTTACAGGAGGTTTTCCTTATAATTATATCAGATACCATTTTATCCAATAGCTTGAGTCATCATAATTTGGTAAGGAATAAAGCTTTCCAGTCACAGGAGGACATAAACATTTTGAAAAAAATGGTAATCCTGGCTGGGCATGGAGGCTCATGCCTATAATCCCAGTACTTTGGGAGGCTAAGGTGGGTGGATCACTTGAGCCCATGAGTTTAAGATCAGCCTGGGGAACATGGCAAAACCCTCTCTCTACCAACAAAACAAAACAAAAAGTCTGGCACGGTGGTGTGTGCCGGTAGTCACAGCTACTTGGGAGGCTGAGATGGGAGGATTGATTGAGCTCAGCAGGTCAAGGATGCAGTGAGCCATGACTGTGCCACTGTATTCCAGACTATGCAACAGAGCAAGACCCTGTCTCAAAAAAAGAAAGCTACTCTTTCAGGCTCATAATCAACTCAAGGTGGTTAATGAGATAAGTAGTAATGAGTAGGGCTTATCAGATCTTAATTAGAAAAAGTTTTGAAGTCTGTAAAACAAAGGGACTATTAAACATACAGAAGTGCTTGGTGAATGTAATTTATTTTTATTAAAATAATATTCTTTCTTATTCCAGAAGGATTTAAGACTGGCTTACTCATCAACAGGTATTTAATTTTCTGATTTGTCTCAATAAAACTGTTACACGCATGATGAGGACCCAGAATTTACACTTGTGACTGGTCCTAGTGGCCTAGTTTGATGTTCTTGCTGAGATATATAGCAGTCTAACTTTTCAAGGACTTAACATTTTATGAAAGCATGCATTGTTGTCTCTGAGATGTTTTTTCTTTTTAAACAATTCACTGGACTACTGTTTTGTGCCAGACACAGGGCTTATATAGGGCTTATATATATATACATTATCTCATATAGTCAGGAAAATACCCTTGAAATAGATACTAATGATTTTAGAAATAAGTTAACTGAGGCTTCGAGAGAGTAAGTCACTTGGTCAAGTCACGTCTAGGATTCAAATCTCAGTTTCTGTGAAGCCAAAGCCCATGGCTTCACCAGTTACATCATACTCTCCCCACTCTACTGAAATCTCCTTATGAAAGTTAAAAGCACAAGTACAAATCTGCAGAGCGTGGGCTACAATCTCTTCATCACTCTTTTAGATAAGACTGGTTGGCCCACCAGACAACCAGAATGAAGGCAGCCAGTCAACATATCCATCTTTAAACAATCAGAATCCTTTTCGAGGTCTTGGGGATACTACCCAGAATCTTTGTGTCCCACACACAGGCCAGACAGCCTGTACACGTCTGCTGCCCATGGGTAAACAGCACAGTCACTATGGAAGGCGAGCCTTTGGAATTCTGTCCTGTTTCTGTAATGGGCTGGAAGGCTTTAAAGATAGGATTTTGAGTCTCCTGATTCTGACTGTAGTCTGCCTGTTGACTGATTTTTCCTCTCTGAGTTATTCTGTGGTGCTCTCTTTGCCCACTTGGCCATTGTTTTTTGCTTGTATCCCTGTAGTTCCTCAGGGTGGGTTTCACTCTGATGTATGACTATGGGGAGCTCTTGCAGAAGATGGTTGGAATAGAGTCCAGTGAACTCCTCAGACCACAGCAAGGTGCTTATGGTGTCAGAGAAGTGTTGGCCGTATCCCCTCCCAAATCTCATCTTGAATTGTAGCTCCCATAATCCCCACAAGTCATGGGAGGGACACAGTGGAAGGTAATTAAATCATGGGGGTGGTTACTCTCATGCTGTTCTTGTGATACTGAGTGAATTCTCATGAGACTTGATGGTTTTATAAGGGGTATACCCCACTTCACTCTGCACTTCTCCTTGCTGCCACAATGTGAAGATGGACGTGTTCGCTTCCCCTTCTGCCATGATTGTAAGTTTCCTGAGGCCTCCCCAGCCATGCTGAATTATGAGTCAATTAAACCTCTTTCCTTTAAAAATTACCCAGTCTCGGGTATATCTTTATTAGCAGTGTGAAGTTGGACTAACACACACTGCAAGTCAGCACCCTCTCGGTTTCATTATCTTTACCTCCAGATATACACAAATCTGTTTGAACTGTTCATATGCACTTTCTTCCCATTGCCACAGTATTTATTTGCAGCAAATTCATTTGGCTCTCCAGGAGAAGTCCGGTGGTGACAGCAGAGGTTACTGATAAACAGGAACTAGGAAAAGAGTCTCCAGGCACCCCTATAGAAGACGACACAGGCCACTTAGTCAATTTTTTGAGTATGTTTAAGTGTTGGGCACTGTGTTATGAGTATTAAATCTTATTTAGTTTTCACAATAATTCTCAGAGAGAGGTTCCACTTTTATATCATTTTACAGATATGTAAATTGTATAGATGTGAAGATAATTGAACTTGGTCAAGGTCACACAGGTATATCCAGCACACATGTAATTCCTCAAAATACTTTTTGCTGGGTGATGTACATATATTTAACCCTCACAGTAATCTTGTAAGAGGGATGGTAAATAGTATCATTCTCTAGAGAATGAATTTAGCTTGGGAAGATGAACATGCTTATACAATAAACAACAGGGCCAGAATTTAAACCCAGGCACTTCTTACTCTCAAACTTATGCTCTAGCTTTCTGCCACACCACACCACTTCCCTTGTATTTGGCCTCAGTCACACTAAAGCCAGTCTATATGAGTGGGAATCTCCTATTTGTATGCTAATGAATTTTACTGCTAATGAGGATAATTTTACATGTTCTTTTGTAGATATAATCAAGTAAGTAGATACTTTTAAAATGAAATTCTAACACTCATAAGACTGAACATGCTCTGGTTCACGTTTACTGGACTCAGATGTTCAAGCCCCTTCCTTCACAAAGGTAAATGGTAAATATATAAGATAATTCTCTCTCTCTCTCTTTTTTTTTTTTTTGAGACAGGGTCTCACTCTGACACCTAGGCTGGAATGCACTGGAATGCAGTAGTGTAATCATGGCTCACTGCAACTTTGAACTCCTGGGCTCAAGCGATCCTTCCACCTTAGCCTCCAGTAGGTAGGATATAGGCACGCACCACAACACTGGCTATGGCTAATTTTTTTGTAAAGATGGGATTTCACCTGTTGCCCAGGTTGGTCTTGAACTCCTGGCCTTAAGAAATCCTCCTGCTTTGACCTCCGAAAGAAAGGGTTGGGATTACAGGCATGAGCCACCATGCTCAACCTAATTTTCTTCTTGAATCTCTTCATGGATAAAGACTTCATAATCATAATTTTCAAAATCATAGGTTTATAATTAATTGTTACACCATTGGAAGACATAGAATGTTAATATTTCATTAATATAAAAATTTTTTGTATATGTATTCTGCATATGTATATTAAAGATCCTCAAAATATTTAAAAGAAAATTTCTATGTTTTTTATTAGATGGTATCCTATCTTCCTGTTTGGGAATTTCCAGGGATGAATAGTTAAATGATTCAAAAATACAGTAAGCCTTACTTGATGTCATTGGCAGGTTCCTGGCAACTGCAACTTTAAGCGAAACAATGTACAGCAGGTCTTCAAATAACATCGTTTCCTTCAACATAGTTTTATTGTAAGGTTGATGAGGAAAAAAATTTAGTTTTGCTACACATCATTGTGCTTAAAGCTGCAGCTACCAAGAACCTATCAATGACATTAAGCGAGGACTTACTGTACTGACAGAATACACCAAGTCTCTGTGCTAACTGTTGTGAGAGATGAAGGAATACTTGAAAGTTGGTCTCTAAGCAGTTTATAATTTATCTGGAAACTGCAATCCTGACACCCCCTGCTTTTCCCTGAACTATAATTCTACTCCCTTGTATAATGAAGCACTATTCTACTGTAGGGCAAATTCATGCCCACAACGAAGAGAACCTTACTTCAAGGTTAATACATGTTATTATATATCAAATTTTTCCTACTAAAAAAATATAGAAAACAAAAATAAAGGGCAATTATACAATTTATATATGGTTAATTAATTAGCTATTCAGGTTCCAGAAGCTTGAAAATGCTGTCACTGGATATTTCCAGTCATTCCATATCTTTCATGTATGTATTTTCCTTTTTTGATCAGTTATGCTTTCTTGCACACTTCTCTTCTGGCCTTTATCCTATTATTTTCTGATAAACTATTTCACTTTTTCACAAAATGCTTCACATTTTTACCATATACAGTGAGGTACTGGTCATCTCTCTTCTTAGAGCTTTTTAAAGTTTCCAAAGGGGAGAAGTTCCATTGGGCCTGCTTTTTAATTCTACCACATGCATTAGTGAGGAAACCAATATTAAACATTGCCATCCTGGTTAAATGCTTAGCATAACTGGTACCCTAATTACATTAGTGATTTTTTAAAAATTGACCAAATTGAGATATTTTCACATGAATAAGATAAACATGTGGTTTTCAGGTTGCTATTTATAAGTTAACTGTACTAGCCACTAGAGGGCGCACAAAAAAAAAAATCTCAGGTTCAGCCGTCAAACGGCTGAGAGAGAGAGTGGAAGTTCCTCAGACAGAAAAGCAGTCTTCTCCACAGATCTACTCTTTCACAAAACATATTATTTTCAGAGCCCCTGGCATGGACTGTTTGACCTTATTTACATGAATTGGTCAAAAGAACATTAATGTATATGCAACTAATTATACGGTATTAAATTTTCTCTCTGTGATATCTTCAGGCTTTTCTAGGTAAACATTTTTTAATACTTTTCTGGGATAGCTAATTTCTAGAGCCAGCAATAAGGTCACTTAAAGGCTTAGAGCTACTCTCATTTTCTGATGCATCAGTTGATTCACATCAATTGTCCGGAGAATGGGCAGGCAGGCAACCTAGAAGTTTGCTGCCTTGGAGAATTTAATAAGTGGATCCTGGGCACCTATTCTGTACAATGCACCATGTCTTAAGCTGCACGGGACACTGACAACAGTAACACCTGGCAATGATAGGTAAGATAAATTGATGTAGGTAGTTATAAGGTAAGAAGACAATGCCACTAGGCACTGTTAATGTCCAGGGAAGGGACTGGCACACTATGGCCTGTGGGCCAAATACAGCCTGTGCTGTTCCTGTAGATAAAGTTTTATCAGAACGCTGCCATGCTCATTCTCTTATGTACTGTCCATGGCTGCTTTCTAGCTACAACAACGTAGCTGAACAGTTGTGACAGAGACAGTATGGCTCACAAGCTTAAAATATTTACTATTTGGCTTTTTACAGAAGTTTGCCAGCTCCTAGAGAAAGGATGATAAAGGACTGAATCAGAGACATCCTTGAGGGAAGGAAAAGAAGAACAAATTGATAGGGTCTAAAGCACATGTGGGATTAAGAACTTTGCACAGCCTATAACATGTTCTGCCTACACATAAACAAGAGGAATTAGAAATCTTTGGCATAGAACTTGCTTGGTTACCAATGTTCTAATTTAAAAAGTAATGCAAAAGAGATATAAATGCGTTTCTTTTTCTTTACCTCCAACAAAAGATCAATTAGTGGAGTTTGCTTGCTGGCAGGGGTGAGACAGAGGTTGTCTATGATTAAGACTCGCATGAAGTCAAAAACGAACTTTTTAGCCGGGTGATTGGTCAGATATGTCTTGGTGCCCACATTGCAGTACTCTGATTGGCTCCTGTTCATCCCTGTGTCTGCTGCAAATGCTTTAAACTCTTCTGCTGGAGATCCAACTTCATCATCAAGGTCAGTCACCTAGTAAAATCAAGTGGAAAGATACGGTAATCACATTAGACCCTGACATTTCTACCTCTGTGTTTCCTAAAAATAAAACTGTAGCAGCAGCGTTTTCCACCTATTAAGCTGTTCAGCACATTATTTCACTCTGCTTTACTCGACCCTTCCTTTCAAGGTAGTAATCTGGCACCATATGTCATGGTTATGCAACATATGGTGTTTCTGACTGACCACTAACAACATATCACCTTCATGTTGAATTATATGTCTACTGCAGCTAACTGCACTTAAAATATATGGAATAAAATGAGGATAACTATGTTTCCATATTTGAACTCTACCCCTACTGTGAAGTCAAATGTCACAGAATTTCAGATAAAAATCTGGCATAACGGTAGCATGTAAGGGCTGATCCATTTTTTATAGGTTAAAAAAAAAAAACAAATTTAAAAAAACCAACAATACTAGTACCAATTTTGAAACCAAGTGACAGAGAGAGAGAGACTAGGAAAGAAATTATAAGACGCTGATGGCCAGACGCAGTGGCTCACGCCTGTAATCCCAGTACTTTGGGAGGCCGGTGCGGGCGGATCACCTGAGATCAGGAGTTCGAGACTAGCCTGGCCAACACGGCGAAACCCCATCTCTACTAAAAACACAGAAAAATTGGCCGGGCATAGTGGTCCATGCCTGTAATCTCAGCTACTCAGGAGGCTGAGGCAGGAGAATTGCTTGAATTTGGGACTCAGAGGTTGCAGTGAGCCGAGATCATGCCACCATTGCACTCCAGTTGGGATGACAAGAGCGAAACCCTGTCTCAAAA
>NW_016814646.1:600681-669911 GCF_001698545.2 Rhinopithecus bieti | reverse complement strand
ACCAAAATAAGGATTCTAAACATTATAAACAAGCCAGGGTATTAAGGTCATGTGTCATATTTGTCCTTCTCCTAAAAATCCCCACCATTTTAAAATAAGTACTGTACCTTTATACATGGAGAAAAATTAGTATAAAGAAGGTCATCTACCCCAGGTTCTAGAGTACATGGTGGAAATAAGAAGAAAAATCATGAAATTTTGAAGTACTACGGAGGAATAACTATCTTTTGGGTGTGTTTTATCTATTTATTTTTAAACCTGTTTTATGTTTACAGTTTATTAGCTAATCAACATCAACGTGCAGAAGTGATAAGTACAAGCCCCTGCAATACGGTTTTGTGTAAACTACAGTAATTAATTTGTTTTGAAGTCATCAGTATTTACGTCAACTGAACTATTAGTTACTGTAATGAACAGTATTTAGACTCTAGGTTATGAAACTATCCATCAAGCCCTCTGGAAAAATGTAGTTCAGTGAATTTCCACGTGAATATATTTTCACAGCGGGAAACAAGGCAGCATATGAAGATGTGATATTGTACATGCTAACACAATTTTTGGGCTTATTTTAAAGGACAAAAGAGTATCTATACAAAATATGCAAAATAAAAGTTTAATGAAAAAAGAAAAGTCAGGCGGAAGAAAGGACCAACACTTGCTTTTAACCCTATAATTTATTTGTAAAAGTTAAATCCAGCAAATACCTACTTCCTAAAATAAAAAAATAAATAAATTTGGTCAGACTAGAGTTATCTTAATGGAAAAGAACATTTTATAACTACACAGCTGGCATCATGTAAAATAAGAAATGAATCAACTATTTGAAAAGGGAAATTACTAACAAGGGACTTACAAGAATATGGTGAATGAGAAAAGGAAGTAGAGTTCACTGTGATTTTAGGAGAAAGCAGAAGGAAACGGTGGGGAGCTGGGGACACCAGACAATAATGCAAGAGGTGATGTACAAAGTTATGAAACTGTAACTTGTTCAGAAGCTTAAAAGATTGTCAAAAAAAATCTGCTAACCATTGAAACAGACTAATTCCAGTTCTGACATTTTCCTCCCCCTTTCCTACCATCTCTGAGTAAGGGCGAATATTGAAGGGGAAGACCGTGGCTGCTAATGCACACAGGAAGTCAGGGCTCATCCACATGGAGGCAAGGTCTGGGACATTGTGATACAAATATCTGAAGAACTGCATTAGGGTCACAGGATATTCTCGGAGCCAAGATCCCTCTTCTTCTGATTGCCAAGGCTGTTATGGGGACATGAGAGGAAACACTATGTTAGAGTAATTGACACTGCTATAAATTATTTTAAAAATCTACTATTCAGTATTCTTATGAAACTGGATATATTGATGGTCCAGAACTCTATAAAGCACACATATGAGCAAACACACATGCAAATAAATTTAGAAACTAGCTTAAAAAAAATCCCCTTAGAAACTGATGGGATCATTGTCTAATCGTTGGATTACTCACAGGTCTGCTAACCATTATCAGTGGTTTTGATTATTCATTATCATTACCATGAGTGTTGGTGGTAGCAAAGTAGCTGTATTACCATCAATGTTGCCCCATCGTGCATCACGCTAGGAAGTTAGGAGTAAGATAAAAGGTGGGGAAATTACTTCACCTTTCTGAGCCTCACTCTTAAGCATTATGCAATACAACAATGATGATGATTAAAGAAAAAAACACGAATACTGCATATTTGAACAATGTATATCTTCTGATATCTGCCCAGAGAGTATCTTTTAAAAAACTTTTCTTATGTTTTTGTAGTTGTTTATGAATAGGCACCAAAATAAGACTCCTAAAACATTCTAAATTAGTACATCTAATGGTAATGTTCTGTTCTTAGATGATACCACAATAGTTTTGACTGAAATTAGATTTGTCAGGTACATGTAATTCAAGGAGTCAAGTTAATATTTCCTGTTACAACACAATCCTAAATTGTACAAACAAATCTGGTCATTATTCACCATATTCCTGTCAGATCGATAGGAACATCAATTTTGTCTTTTACTCTTTCAATTCTTCATCTCTAAGTTAGACATAATTAGAGCAGAAGAAAAGCAAAACAAAATCAAATGAAACTTGTATTGCTAACATTTCTGACCTCTAAAAGAAAGTGACTTTAAAAGTTGAAATATTATGTAATATTGTAATTGTAATAACATACACTACAAATATATACTCATTATATATGTATTCATTATTATATATTTTATTACATTAATAAGTTAATACTTATGAAGCACTTATTATGTATCAGGCATGTTTATAAGTACTTTGTGTGTATACACTATCTTATTAATTCCTCACAAATACCCTAAGAGATGCATTCTATTATCGCCGGCATTTTAAACACCAGGAAACTGAGGCACATAACTGAGGATAACAGATCGGAAGTACCACAGGTGAGATTTTAACCCACGTAGGGCTTCAGAGTCCATGGTCTTAACAACTACACAGTGTGTTCTTACATTAGACATAACTTTGTCTAACATAAGAGTCTGAAGTTCCAGAGATCATGCAGTAAATAAGTAGTTATGTTACCAAAAAATTCCTCTATTTACAAAAAAGGATCCCAGGCAGGAGGAACTCTCAATAGGCCTGGGTATCTGAGTGAACTTACTGAATTCAGCATGCTGCGGAGCATTCCCAATAATAAAAAAACAGCTTCTGTGCACACGTTATGGATAGAAGAGACCACAGTTCCGCTGGAGGCAGGAACTCCGAAGATAAATGTCCAGATGGAATCCAAGTCAAACTGCAGAGGTGAAAGTGAGCAAATATTAGCCACCACTAATTTTTCAGTAGAGACCCTCATAAGTTCTAATAGTCTAAAATTTCTTTGAAACTAGTTTTTTGTTTTAAAAGTAACCAATGATATAGACATAAAGAACTAGTACCCTTCCATCCTACATTTTAAAACTCATTTTACAGATATAAAAAAATCGAACACTATGTATTATTCTGCATCCTGCCTTAGGTACCTATGTTAAAAACACTGCTTTTTACTTTTTTCCTAAAGAATATAAAATAAAACACACGTTAATTAGCCAAGAGATAAAATTATAGAACCAATAAATTTAAGCAAGATCTTTTAAACAAAGCACATTAAGCTCACTTCTTTCCCATTCTCAGCAATATTTTAATTTTAGATTACTTACAGATAAGATCTGATAAAATAAAAATTGAGACTTATTAATAGCAGGTTTATAAATAAACTTTATGACTATGGTACCATGGATATTGAAAAACTGCATAACCAATACAACTGCGCTAAGCATGAATCTGTATCTTGATTTAATCTAAGGGCACAGACTCAAGTGTTTACACTTAAAAGATTTTGTCAACTACTAGAATTGATTTGAATAGCATTTGGCATTAGGATGGAAGCATAGTTGAATCTAAAAGCTAAATTCCTAAGTCTTTGTAGTACCACAAACATAAGCTATATATAGACATCTTTAATAGTCTTCAATTAGGAGTCAACTAAAGTCTTACTGTTTTCCTAATGTTGATAATATCTATCATTAAGTAATTTTTTTTTCCCTAATCAGAATTTGCACTGAGAATCCTGTCACACCCACTTGAGGAGTGATATTTAATTTATGGTATATAAGCCCCTCCTTTCATTTTTAATTCTGCAGAAATAAATCACATAACAGGCCAGGCACAGTGGCTCATGCCTGTAATCCCAGCACTTTGGGAGGCTGAGGCAGGTGGATCACCTGAGGTCAGGAGTTCAAGACCAGCTAGGCCAACATCGTAAGACCCCGTCTCTACTAAAAATACAAAAATTAGCTCAGTGGGGTGGCGCCTGACTGTAGTTTCAGCTACTCAGGAGGCTGAGGTGGGAGAATCGCTTGAACTCAGGAGGGGAAATTTTCAGTCAGCTGAGATCACGCCACTGCACTTCAGCCTGGGTGACAGAATAAGACTCTGTCTCACAAATAAAATAAAATAACATAACATAACATAAAATAAATCATTTAACAAAAGAGTTCTTTATATCACCATTAAATACCATACAGAGTCTTTATGCATATATAATATACAGAGTAATCATATAGGGAAAAAATGTAAATAGGGACAAAGGACTTTTTGGGAAAATTTTCTGTGGTATTTTCAAATTTTTCTGTCCCAAATCAAACCTTAAATGTGGGGAAAGTGATGGAATTGACAGTTGGTTTTACAGTGATTATCCATTATCCTACGGTGATTCTTTGGAATACATAATTTCACGCGCCCCTTGCTAGGTAATTCCTACCTGGCAACCCTGCTTACTCCGGCAGCTGATGACAGGCACACTGACCTGCAGGTTCTCAGGCAGCTCACTAACTGGCTGCTGCAGAAACAATGCCATGAGGAGAAAATAGAGGGCAGGGACATTAGTGTGTTTAGGAAGGAATGACTGAAGGACTGGAAAACCAGGAAAATGACAAGCATCTCGGTTAATCTCCCTGACTGTCGATCTCCCACCAGCACTTCTGCCCACATTGAATCCTAAGAGAAGAGGAAATACAACAGTAAGTGCAAAATTAGCAACTGATAAACATGCTGCATTAACAAAGGAGAAAGCAATTCAGTATGTGTTAACATTTCTATCCAGAACATTCATATTACTATAGGCAATTAAGTATTCAATTGCTGAATTAATCTTCAGTCAAAAGTTTTACTTTACCATTTGTTTGACTTGAGCAAGCCTGTCTATTAGGATATAGGTTTTGAAACACAGTTGAGACAATAGATACAAGGAGTTTGAAAATCCTTCTTAAGGTGCTATAAGTTCTACTTATTAAATGAAAGACCTCAGAGGAGCTCTAGTGTTCTTGTAGTTCCCTAAGAAAAAAGTGAAATCCAAAATACAGCCAAAATTTAGAATGCTACAAAATATAACTTAAAATATCCTTGTTATAATACATTTTTATTTTTTTGAGACACAGTTTTGCAGTGTTGCCCAGGCTGGAGTGCAATGCCATGATCTTGGCTCACTAAATCTCCAACTCCTGGGTTCAAAGCAATCCTCCTGCCTCAGCCTCCTGAGTAGCTGGGACTACAAGCATGAGCTACCACCACCAGCTAATTTTTGTAACTTGTTGTAACATAGTTAATATATTTTATTTGTCCTGAAAATCATGAAAAACTAGCTAACCTTAAATTACCTATGAATTTAGAGATAAGACTAAATGAGTAAGTAAAACAATCTTTACTCACAACATCATCTGTAATCTGTTGGAAAGCTGCTGGGCAGTGGGATGGCAAATCCAAGCCTGTTGTGGCTGCAGCTATCCACTGGCTGAGCTTAATATCCGGAATTCCCTCTAGAAACCCAGCTTTTAAAGGAGATGGTCAGTTCTTAGTAATATAGCTTATGGCAGCAGTGTTTCTATCAATCTTGTTTCCTCTGTTTTATAATGAAATTCAGGATACACCCTAAACATCTGGTTCACCCCACACCTAGGGAAGTACTCATTACACAGTGAATGTTGGTCAAATTTTCAACGGAAACTTTTGCAAATAGCAACCAATAGATGAAGAATTGATTTCAGTCTGAAGCAATTTGTATTTCAAATAGATATTTGCATTTGTTATTTATTCTTTAAGAGATGAGGGTTCACTCTGTTGCCCAGGCTGGAGTACAGTGGTGTGATCGTAGCTCACTTAACCTCAAACTCCTGGACTCAAAGGATCCTCCCGTCTCAGCCTCACCAGCAGCTAGGACTACAGGGACATGCGACCATGCCTGGCTGATTAAAAAATTTTTTTTGTAGAGACAGGGTCTTGCTATGTTGCTCAGGCTGGTCTCAAACTCCTAGCTTCAGGTGATCCTCCCGCCTTGGCCTCCCAAAGCACTAAGACTACAGGCATGAGTGACTGCACTCAGCATAGATAGCCATATTTTTTCAACTTCTTTTTTTCTAGAATGCTGCAAAGTACATATTACAATTACTGTTTTACATAATAAAGGAAAATTTTATGTCTATGTTGCTTTTAAAATATTTTATCCTAACCAATTCCTCAGTGTGACATGAATTAACTTCCAAAGTATGCTCTTCTAGTTAATAAAAAATTATATAGCAATTCAACAAGCTCTTTCCTATATCATTCCTTAATCACAATGAATATGTGAGGTAGAAATTACTATTATCATTTTTACAACAGAGAAAACATGATTTGTTCAAAGTCACAATGTGGCATAAGTGGCAGTACTATGCTATGAAAACGAATTTCTCCATTTTAGAGTCTCTAAAATTATTATTTTCTTTGCCCTTATTAATGAAACTGCCACATTTCTGAAAGATTGGCTTAGTTAGAAGATCATGCTGATTTTTCTTTATAGTAAATTCTAAATAAAATTATAAGAATAAACAATGTTTTGAGCTCTAAAAAATCAAAAGACATCTCAGCTACTCAGGAGGCTGAGATGGGAGGATTGCTTGAGCCCAGGAGTTTAAGTCTAGCCTGGACCACATAACAAGATCCAATCTCTAAAACATGAAAAAATTTTAAAAAATGAAAAAGAAACCAAAAGACATGAAGTGGTATTTTATACATTAAATAGGGAAATAGATTTTGATTACACTGCAAGTCCTAAAAAAAAAAGACAAAACTGGCATTATCATTTTCCTCTCTGAAGTCTCACATTATTTTTCCCTATAATTAATCTTAAGGAATATTTAATATACTACAATTAAGCATTAATTTCGATACAAGTTTCAGCTACATGAAAGATTTTTATGGCAGCCATAAAAAAGAATGAGTTCATGTCCTTTGCAGGGACATGGACGAAGCTGGAAACCATCATCCTCAGCAAACTAACACAGGAACAGAAAACCAAACACCGCATGTTCTCACTCATAAGTGGGAGTTGAACACTGAGAACACATGGACACAGGGAGGTGAAGATCACATACCGGGCCTGTCGTGGGGTGGGGGTTAAGGGGAGGGAGAGCATTAGGATAAATACCTAATGCATGTGGGGCTTAAAACCTAGATGATGGGTTGATAGGTGCAGCAAACCACCATGGCACATACATACATATGTAACAAACCTGCGTGTTCTGCACATGTATCCCAGAACTTAAAGTAAAATAAAAACATATATATTTTTATAAAGAAAAATTTGACAAAAACCAATAAATGTGAATAAAAAAGTAAAAAAAAAAAAAATAGGTTGCTATTCCATCAAGGAGAAATGAGCTGATATGTACACCTGTTTATATACACAAAAATGTGTATGTGTCAGATAGATATTCAGGGAAAATTAAGTTAAGAGGGGTCAAATTGAAATTAAATTTAAATTGAATACCTAGATTTCTTCTTTGAAATAGGAGCAGCATATGAATGCTCACACAAGTACCAATGAAGGACCAAAANAGAACTTAAAGTAAAATAAAACATATATATTTTATAAAGAAAATTTGACAAAACCAATAAATGTGAATAAAAAAGTAAAAAAAAAAAAATAGGTTGCTATTCCATCAAGGAGAAATGAGCTGATATGTACACCTGTTTATATACACAAAATGTGTATGTGTCAGATAGATATTCAGGGAAAATTAAGTTAAGAGGGGTCAAATTGAAATTAAATTTAAATTGAATACCTAGATTTCTTCTTTGAAATAGGAGCAGCATATGAATGCTCACACAAGTACCAATGAAGGACCAAAAGATTCTAATGCATGAAATCAGGTAGGTCAGATACAGTGAAAGTGATGCAGGACAGAAAAAGCACAGGACTAAGAAAAGACAGATTCTTAGACAGTATTACTGCCTCGCAAACTAACCTTATGTAGTTAACAGTCTTAATTTCCTAATTAGAGAAATTAATCCTTACTTCGTATTCATTAGGCTTATTTTCTAGAAAATAAAACTTATACGCGATAAAATATATGCCTGTCTCCAGAATCTTGAAGGACAAATGAGATTATATATGTGAAATAATTTTTCAAACCACAAAGTACTATTATAAATCTCAGGCGTGATTACTCCTGCTGCTGTTGGCCTTCCAAATAACCATTGCTGTCAATTAGCATTTAAACCTTGCATATTCAACAGAACTCACATTCAATTGTGCCTTTCATTATTTATTCTCCAGTAGGTATTATTAAGGTCAATAAACAAAACTTCTTACTACCAAAGTGTTCAAAACAATTATATCTGTAGATTTAAATCCTTCCCCAGAGTTCATGTAAAATAGTGATATATTTTTTGAGCACAAAAGTACCTATGATGATCATTTAAACTGTATATTATAAACCAGACAATTTTCTTTAGAAATCATTTCATAGTGACATGGAAATGATACTACTTTTCCTTTATCACATACAACGTTTCTTCAGACCTTCTTCATATATGAAATAACAATACAATAGTACTATGTTGAAAGATCTGTCTTCCTATGGCCGGGCACGGTGGCTCACGCCTGTAATCCCAGCACTTTAGGAGGCGGAGGCGGGTAGATCACGAGGTCAGGAGATCGAGACCATTCTGGCTAACACGGTGAAACCCTGTCTCTACTAAAAAAAAAAAAAAAAAAAAAAAAAAAAAAAAAAAAAAAAAAAAAAAAAAAAAAAAATTAGTCAGGCGTGGTGGCAGGTGCCTGTAGTCCCAGCTACTCAGGAGGCTGAGGCAGAAGAATGGCACGAACCCGGGAGGTGGAGCTTGCAGTGAGCCAAGATTGCACCACTGCACTCCAGCCTGGGTGACAGAGCGAGACTCTGTCTCAAAATAAAAAAAAGAAAAGAAAGATCTGTCTCCTATCATTTGCTTTCATGTTTGAATTAGTAGTACAGGCAGCACCTAGACACTGATACTTAAACTTGTTTTCTATAAATAAATTATATATTAAATTCTAATCCCTATTTTTCCCATTGGACCAAGGTAAACAGATATTCTCAATATAAGCTTCTTAAGATCAGACATACAAAAATTAGACACGATTTACAAGGTAATGTTACATGACAAATGTATATCTAAAATTATTTAAGAACTGAATGACTTTGCCTTTCAATAAAAACACTACCTTCAAATATATATTTTCCAAAGTAATATTACTAATATAAATGGAAACATATGAGTTCAAATAAATCTAGCATAGGAAACTGCAATTTTCTAACATTAGGTAAACGCTCAGTTATAGGCTGAAAATAGCTATTGTACTAGTGAGCTTATATCCTTGTGTGGCAATATAACATAAATGTTAAAAGCATAGGCTTTGGAACTGAATAAAATGAATTTGGTTTTCTAATCTGTAAAATAGATATGATAGCATTTGTACCTCACAGAGTGATGAAATGTTATTACCTGGCAAGTGTTTAGGAACTGGCACACAGTAAGTACTCAAAATAAATATTTGTTATTATTATTAATTTAGTTCTACTGATAATTTGCTAATTATTTACTTACAGATCAGTAAGGCCTATATTACAAAAAGATCCTGAAGAATACCCTGAGTTTTCAAATCTTAGTGTCTTATCTGTCTTCAGTTTGATTTGCCACTTAAAAGGCCTAATTTGAAATCCTCTAAGATCTTCATTCTATCATTAATTAAAATTAATATCTCCTTAATGGTGATCAAACTGCAGAGGATAAGTTTACATAAAATTTAAAAATAAAACAAAACACACCAGCTCATTTTCAAGCAGCTGACTAGAAAAGTCTCATACCTAATACAGTTCCAATCTTATTAGTTAAGACAGAATCTGTCTGTTCAAGCCATCCTCCACCACTGAGTCCTTCTTTAAACTTGATGAGAATAGACTGATTACTTAGTAGGACAACAAGAATCCTCATGGCTGCTGTAACTGTGGTGGAATGTAAGTGTTCCTCCATAAACATCATGATCCAGTCAAAACCCAGGGTCTTCACCAGTTCTTCACAAGCTCTATTCAAAGACAGATGGATTTAAAAAACAAAAAACAAAATTACTTTCAGAAATTAGGATTTCAAATCAAAAGGAAAAGAAGACTGAGTTTCATTCTTGAGATACTATAAACTTCAGGGTTAAAACATCTATTTAAAGTCAATGGCAATTCGTTCTTTTGCCTAACATGAATTAACTAGTAGTAGCAACTGGTATAATAACTTTTAAAAATATTTACTTACTGCAAATTAATGCTTGTCTTTTCTTTAGATGTATAAATTAGTTTTAGCAAGATATCCAGAAGTCTATTCCTCAAAAGTATAAGATTAGCAGATACAAGACCTCCAAACTCCTCTTCAGTTCCTTAAATAAAAATAAATACATTAAATCTCCCTAGTAGATAAGTTAAAAGAAAATATACAACATAGTTCGTGGAAAGTTTACTGAAAAATGTATCTTTTAGAAAACATTTTCTCCAGGACTGCTTTTCACCAACATGGACAAGAAAAAGGGTCAGTTAAATATTTCTCTGTAGAACTCTGAAAATTGTTCATTTACATTTGACATTTCCTAAACTAGTGATAATAAGGCTGTGAGATCTTTTTTACATTACATTAATATTCCCCTTGCCTTCCCAATAGAGGGAAAGTCATCAAATGAGGACCCTGTGAATAAAAATAATAATCACTACTGACTCTCAACCTCTCAAATCCTTAAATTTTAGTTTCTTTTTTGAAAGACACAGTTAAATCTACCAGATTTAAAAAGTGAAAACAGAAAGCAAAGACTTATTCAGTAAATGTAATAACATAAAGAAAAGTTAGAATTGAATAGCACAGAAGAAAGGCAAAGGCACACAAACACATAAAAGAGAAATTAGAAAAGAAAGGAAGTAACGGAGCTCAGACGTTCTCAGATAGTACTGCAAGTACACAGAATTGGGCATCGACAACCCAGCGTTCTAGGCCCAGCTCTACTCCAGCAGAGCTATGTGTTACTGAGTCACAGACCTCACAGAGGCACACCTTTTAATGCACTTTGCAGATACTGCCTTTCTTACAAATTAAAGGGTTGTGGCAACTATACATACAGCGAGTCCAATCAGGCCATTTTTTTTTCAAAAGCATGTGCTCACTTCATGTCTCTGTTTTATTTTGGTAATTCTTACAATGTTTCAAACTTTTTCATTATTATAATATCTGTTACAGTGATCTGTGATCTTTGATGTTGCTATCATAATTGTTTACAAGTGCCACAAATTGTACTCTTATAAGACAGTGAACTTAATCAAAAAATGTGTGTTTTGACAGCTCCAACTGGCCATTTCCCCATCTCTCTCATTCTTCTCAGGCTTCCCTATTCCCTGAGACATAATAGTATCGAAATTAGACTAATTAATAACCCTACAATGGCACCTAGATGTTCAAGTGAAAGGAAGAGTCATATATCTCTCACTTTAAATCAAAAGCAAGAAATGATTAAGTTTCAGAGAGGAAGGCATGTTGAAAGATGACACAAGCTCAAAGCTGGCCTCTTGTGCTAAAAAGTTAGCTAAGTTGTGAATACAAAGAAAAAACTCTTGAAGAAAACTGAAAGTGCTACTCCAGTGAACACATGATGATTTAAAAAAAAAAAAAAAAAGTGAAACAGCCTATTGCTGATAGAAAGTTTTACTGGTCTAGATAGACGACTAAATAATCTACAACAGTCCCTTAAGCTAAAACATAATCCTGAGCAAAGCCTGAACTCTCTTCAACTCTGTAACTCTATGAAGGCTGAGAGAGCTGAGAAAGCTGCAGAAGCAAAGTTGGGGGCCAGGTGCACTGGCTCATGACTGTAACAAAACATGAGGGAGGCTGAGGTGGGAGAATCTCTTGAGTCCAGGTGTTCGAGACCAACCTGGGCAACACAGTTGGACCCCGTCTCTAAAAAAAATGAAGAAATGAACTGGGCATGCTAGCACACACCTATAGTTCCAGGTACTCAAAAGGCTGATGTGTGAGGATCGCTGGAGCCCAGGAGGTTGAGGCTGCAGTGAGCCATGATTGTGCCACTGCACTCCAGCATGGGTGACAAAGTGAGACCCTGTCTCAAAAACAAACAGACAAAAAGAAAAAACAAAGAAAAGCTGGAACTAGAAGAGGTTTAACGAAAGAAGCCATCTCCCTAACAAATGTGAAAGATGAAGCAGCAAGTGCTGATATAGAAGCTGCAGGAAGTTATACAGAAGATGTAGTAAGATAATTAATGAACATGACTACACTAAACAGCAGATTTCTCCAACAGTCTTCTCAATAGATTTTTTCCAACAGCTTCCTATTGGAAGAAGATGCCACGTAGGACTTTCATGGCTAGAGGGGATAAGTCAATATCTGGCTTTAAAGCTCCAAAGAACAGAGCTGACTCTCTTGTTAGAGGCTAACGCAGCTGGTGACTTTAAGTGGAAGCCAATGCTCATTCATCATCTTGAAAATCCTAGGGCCCTAAGAATAAAGCTCAGTCTACTCTGCCTGTGCTCGCTAAATGAAATAACAGAGTCTGGATGATAGCACATCTGCTTACAGTATGATTTACTGAATATTTTAAGCTCACTGTTCGGACCTACTGCTCAGAAATAAAGGTTCCTTTCAAAATACTACCAGCTCATTGACAATGCACCTAGCCATCCAAGAGCTCTGATGGAGATGCACAAAAAAGTTAATGTTGCTTTCATGCCTGCTAATACAATATCCATTCTGCAGCCTATGAATCAAGCAGTAATTTTGACTTCAAATTAATTTCAAAGTTTTATTATTTAAGAAATACATTTCTTAAGACTATAGCTGCCATAGACAGGATTTATCTGATGGATCTGGGCAAAGTAAAGTAAATCTTTTGGATAAAAGTCACCATTTTAGATGCCATTAAGAATATTCATGATTCATGGGAAGAGGTCAAAATATAAACATTAACAGGAGTTTGGAAGAAGTTGATTCCAACCCTTATGGATGACTTTGAGGGGTTCAAGACTTCAGTGGAAGAAGTAACTGCAGATGTGGTAGAAACAGCAAGAGAACTAGAATAAGATGTGAAGCCTAAAGATGTGACTGAATTACTGCATTCTCATGACATAACTTTAACAGATGAGGAGCTGCTTCTTATGGATGAGCAAAGAAAGTGGTTTCTTGAGATGGAATCTACTTCTGGTCAAAATGCTTTGAACATTGTTCAAATAACAACAAATGCCTTAGAATATTACATAAACTTAATTGATATAGCAGTGACAGTTTTTGAAACGATTGACTCCCATTTTTAAAGAAGTTCTACCATAGGTAAAATGCCATCAAACAGTACTGCATGCTACACAGAAAACTTCTGTGAAAGGAACAGTCCATTGTTATAACAAACTATGTTGTCTTTTTTTGCTTTTATTATTATTTTTAATTGACATATAATTGTATACATTCATGGGGAACAGTATGATATTTTAATACATGTGTACCATGTGTAATGACCAAAGCAGAATAATTAGCCTGTCCATCACCTGAAACCATTGTTGTCTTATTTTAAGAAATTGCCACAGCCACCTCAACCTTCAGCAACCACCACCCTGGTCAATCAGCAGCCAACAATATCAAGACAACACCCTCCGTCAGCAAAAATTACGATTTGCTGAAGGCTCAGATGATTGTTAGCATTTTTTAGCAATAAAAAACTTTTAAGTTGAGTTATATACATTTTTTTAAGAAACAATGCTACTGCACATATAGCAGACTACAGTATAGTGTAAACATAACTTTTATAGCACTGGGAAGCCAAAAAATTTATGTGACTTACTTTATTGTGATGTTAGCTTCATTTGCAGTGGTGTGGAACTAAACCTGCAATATTTCTGAGGTATTCCTATACTTTCCTTCTTTCTAGAACTAAGGTTCAGGCTAAAATTTCAGGGTTATATATTTCTACTTGTTTGGGGCAATGTACCTTTAAACTGCCCTTTAAAATGCTAACTTAGTACCTTAATCATTATGGGTACTTCAAGCTACCAAAAAGAACCCAAGATCCTCCCTCTTTTAAGAAGACAGAGACTGGTAATTGCCTTATCAAAAGAATATCACAAAACTTACATTACTCTAAGAGCTACTTCCTTTAAATTTTTCTACAATAAAATAATAATCTACCCAGAAATTTAAAATTTTATCTTTTATGTCTCCTTTTCTTACTGCCAGTTTTCATTTTTTAGAACATTATATTATACTCAATAAAGTCTTCAGTGCATATCAAATAAATAATAAATGTCATATACTAACAAGACTAGCAATTTGCTTCTGACTTTATTATTTCAAACGACAATAAGCTGATGATGAGAATATCAGTCTAATCAACTTGGCATATCGAAAGAAAAATTTACTAATTTATACATCCCTACTTCAATGTTCTATATGAAAGAAAAATTTACAACACTACTATGGTTATTGAATTCAATGGACAACAAATAAACATGGAAATCAGAGAAATATTTTTCCCACTTTTTTTTGGTCTGTTTTTGGAGACAGAATCTCACTCTGTCACCCAGGTTGAAGTGCAGTGATACAATTACAGTTCACTACAGCCTCAACCTCCTCAGGCTCAAGTGATCCTCCCACTGCAGCCTTCTGAGTAGCTGGGTCTACAGATGCACACCAACATGCCTGGTTAACTTTTGTATTTTTTGTAGAGACGGAGCTTTGCCATGTTGCCCAGGCTGGTCTTGAATTCCTAGACTCAAGCAATTTACCTGCTTCAGCCTCCCAAAGTGTTGGGATTACAGGTGTGAGTCACCACGCTCAGCCCACATATTTTGTATACTTGAAATAAATATTTCAGCAATCTTTAAAGTACTTTCACTACCTAACCATAATTAGTCAGCCTATATTAATTTAGAACTTAGAAATAATCTTTGTATTTGGTAGGAAAATGTAGTAGTTAAAAGCTTAGAATGCTGGTTTGGACTACCTGAGCTCCCATATAGTCAATGGTATGATATTGGATAAGTTTCTTTTACTTGCATCTTTTTGGGCTGCAGTTTCCTCCCTTGTATAATTGGAATAATAGTACCTATTTCATACGGTTATTACAAAATTATATAGAGCACTTAGTAAGTATTGAATAAGTGTTATTCATTGATCTGATCTTTATACTTCTCATCCACTGCTAATTTGCTTCATCAGAGAAATATCAACATCATTCTAAATGAATTGGCAGTAGGTAACAGTCAGGGGTCCTGAACCTGTCACTAACATACTGTGTGATCTGCAGCAAGTCACTTAGTTTTTCAAATCTCTCCATCTCTCCTTTGAAAACTGTAACCACACCACTTTCTCTTACTCATGAAGCACAGGAGAGGCTGTGCTCAGGAAGGACAGACAACATGGAGAACCCCTTTGGGAGGAAGTGATACTACAACAGTTCCTCTCTACCCTCCAGGTAGATGGGGTTGTATGGATTTAAATGAAATAATCTATATGATACGATTTGGGAATAATGTAATAGGGTAATAATGTAAATAAGGCTGAACAAATATAAGATTCTGAGAATTTAATTCCAGAGGTCAACCTAAAAAAAGGTCCTTTCAATACATTCCAAGCAACTCTCCTGTCCCAGCATATACAACAGGAAAAACATATGGGAACAGAGCGGGGAATATATATATATACCAAATGAGGAAAGGTTTCCAAAATACGTGCTTGTCATGGACCCAGGAACTTACAACTTATGAAATTATTTTATATTATACTTACCTAAAATGATTCTAGTAAAATGTTTTTGTTCTCAGTGACTACTAAATATTTCACAGGGAAGTGAAAATAATAGTAATATAGATATATGGATATAATTTAGTTTAACAAGTATCATGTTTCTGAAGAGATATACATACATTAAAAAAATCAAACAATGTTCAAATTACACAGGAAGAATTTGCTATTTAAAGAAACATTGCTATGAATACTCTAAAATAGGAAACATTCTATTTTAAAGTGAAATTCACACCCTATTAAATTTTGTAGGCAATAGTGTAATACTGCATATTATATAGGCTTGATATCAGAGAAAGGCCAAAAAATGTAACATAAGTTATACATATAAGTGATACATAATCACATATAATTCAGCTCTATTGTGCTTCTAGAAGGAAAGAAAGCGCAATAATATTTAGGTAGATCAACTATCTTCTCCAAGCTCCAGAATCAACTTACCAGTGTCAAGCTTCTCTTCATTATTTATTTCCATTACTACAAATTTCTCACAAACTGCAAAGGTTGGCAAAGTAGAAGAAATAAACTGGCCAAATCTTTAAACAAAGGAAAACAAGATTATGGATTTTCTTTTTCCTCTTCCCAAAACAACAAAGTACAAAGAAACAAAATACAAAGAAATAAAACCAAAATAGAACTTCTTATCTTAACTAGCCTTTTAAGGACCATTAGGTGATAATATTTAGTTTGCTTCCTCTTGGACCATCCCAAGTAACATTGCATAAAATAATGCTTTTAAAATATGGGGAAAATACAGTTCTTTGAAATATGAATTCTTTAATGCACTAACATGCAAATGGTTTCAAAAATCAAACAACATGATCCATATTCGAATGTCCTAACATTAACTGGATGGATCCACTGTAGCCTAGAGGTTAAGAAATTGGATTTACATATATGATCAAATTCCTGGAGTAGGGGGAACAGGAGAAGAAAAAACACCCTGGCTGTATCACATTCTAATTATGTGGGTTTTGTTTCTTCATTTATAAAGTAGGGAAAAAAACAAAAACTTTTACAGATTTAGGTAATAATTTTAGCAAAGTGACCATTACAATGCTAGGAATTGCATTCTTGACATAATGATAATTATAATTCTCCAAAATAATTCTTAAGCTGAAGTTTTAAATCTGCCACCAGGTTTTTTTGTTTGTCTGTTTGAGACGGAGTCTCGCTCTTGTCGCCCAGGCTAGAGTGCAGTGGCGCCATCTTGGCTCACTGCAACCTCCGCCTCCCAGGTTCAAGTGATTCTCCTACCTCAGCCTCCCGAGTAGCTGGGATTACAGGTGCCCACCACCACGCCTGGCTAATTGTTCATATTTTTAGTAGAGACGTGGTTTCACCATGTTGTTCAGGATGATCTTGAACTTCTGACCTCATGATCTGCCCACCTTGGCCTCCCAAAGTGCTAGGATTATAGGCATGAGCCACCACGCCTGCCCCACCAGGTTTAAAAATATGTTTTGAAGGCAAATTAACATAAAAGTGAGTGATTTACAAACTGTACAGATTAGAGGTTAGTCTATGAGAATAACTGAATAAATGAGTGTGATTTTACCTGAGATACTTGGTAGATCACATGAACAGTAGTGACCAAGTCCAGTTTAAGCAATTCTCTACTTGAAAAATATTCAATTGTGCAGTTTGTTTTTCTTGTTTTCCTTCTATAAACCCCAAATTTTCCAAAATGGGGGTTATCATGTGAACATAAGAATGCTTCTACAGACATGCATCAATATGCCTTAAACCACATTTTGCATTGTCTGCAAAATAATACTTATATCATATTAAAAAGTGTGGATATGCAACAGATTTAAAATACCATAATCTGTTTGAATGAAAGAGAATAAAAAATAGAGGTGGCACACCCACTATTTTGGAGTGTATATGCATGCTTGTGCACATACACTTAAAAATTAGCAGGGCTTGGGAAACAGGATTGGGAACCAAGAATTCCTGTACTGAATACATTATATCCAGGCCAATTTCACTGGGCTAATTCCTATATCTTTTCTCACCAATATTCTATTATTCACTAGTGGCAACAATTAGCTTTGCTCCATCAAGGCAAGACATTGTCTCACTCATGTTTTCCATGCGTCATATATATTTTGACTAGTATTAACATTACAGGTGTTACTACACAGTCATAAAAACCAACTACATTCATCTCACCCATCTTAACCTCATTGGTACTTTTAGTTAATAAAAAGACAAAGACAAAGAAGATTTCCTACCTGAGCAGATCATTGCTGTTGGGAAAACCTTGCAGTAAGAAGCTCAGCACATTACTAATAGCAGCAATAGTAGGCTGGGATAAAGACATGTCTCGAAGAGTCAGGAGCAGCTTTGGGATTAACTGGAATTCTCTCATTAATTTGGCATTCTTTGAAGCTTCACTATAAGAGAAGGAAGATTGTATACACTGTACTATCACCTTTTCTATAGCTGAATGACTAACTACATGGGTATTAATTAATACCTGGACTCTGTGAGCAGTTCAATAAAGTGTTCAAACAAGGAAAGATGAAGTTCATATGGTGCATGGAGCCAGACCTATAATAAATAAAAACAGTAGTATATTTAAGGTTAAAAAAATACCCAAATGCCAAACCAACAAACAATACAGCACATGGAACTTATTTCACTTTTATAATTATTATTTTATAAAGCTCTATAAAACCACTTATATAAATTGGCCAAAAAAATGACCAAAATGATGAAATTATCACACTTTTAAAAAGCTATTACAAATATCCTCATTACACTAAAGAGTGTAACGAAAAACATGAACATGATAAGGAGCCAAATGAAAGACAACCAAAGCCCCCAAACAAACCTCTAGACATGACAAATAAAATAGTTAAAATGAAATATATACTGGATGGCATTAATAGCAGATGAGATACTTCGGAAAAACAATTCAATAAACTTGAAGACATAACAACGGAAATTATTCAGAATGAAGCATAAGAAAAAAATACTAAAGAGAAATGACCAGATTTAGTGTATGAGTGATTTGAGACAGTATCAAGCAATCTAAGATATGTGTAATTGGTGTCCAGAAAAGGGAAGGGAGTGGCAGGAAAAATCATTGAAGAAATAATGGCTAAAAAATTCAAATGTGATGAAAATGATAAACTCACAGATCAATAAACCCAAGCAGAAGAAACACAAAGTGGACAAAGGGGACAATGAAATGAATGACATCTTTAACGTGTGAAAACAATAAAAATAGTCAACTAGAATTCTATTCCATGCAAAAATGTCCTTCAAAAGGAAGAAAGAAATGGAAGACTCTTCCAGATGACGGAATTCACTGCCAATATTTCTGTAATAAAGAAATGTTAAAAAAAAATCTCCAGGCAGAAAAATTACACAAGATGGAAATTTAGATTTACGCAATGGAATAAAGAAAGCTATAAATACTATATATGTGGTCAAATAGAAAATAATTGCAAAATGTCTTTTGAAAATAATTGATCATTTAAAGCAAAAATAATACAAACTATTGTAGGGATTATAAATATATGGAAGTAAATGTATACAACAATAGCATAAAAATGGAAGGGGAGAAATGAAAGTCTCTTATTGCAAAGTATTTATAAGGTATAATATTCTTCAAAGATAGACTGAATTGTTTTAGATGCACACAATAAATTATAAAACAATCACAAAAAATTGTTTATGGCACTGCAATTATTTTAGTTATATTTGTCAAATGACTATTTTAAAAATTTGGTAAATTAGGTATTTATAGACGACTTGTGGTTTGGAGTAATTAGGGATGCTATAAGAGGCCATAAAGTCAGCAATGTACTATAAAATGAAGCCAAAATTTATTAAGCAACTAAATTTCTGATGTTTGTATATTGAGTTTTAATCAGAAATCTGAAACTGAAGATAATCCTTGATTTAAATGTGTCAGTTACCAGGTGAAAACAAAGTTAGGCTGGATTAGGTAGATCTTCTTATTGATTCCATAATCCTTTCTGTCTACCATCTCTGGCCTTTCACTAGTTTTAAATTATCTATTTCTTTGTCTTTTTCTTCTAATGGACTAAATGCCTTGAGTCGTGGACTCTTGCCTTTTCTTTTCACATCCTTCATAACTAATACAGTGCTTGCCTCAAAAATATTCAGCAAGTGCTTTCTAAAAGAATAAGAGGTTTGGATATCAGAACTTTGAATACTAGGCTGAGAAATGTGTACTTTATAGTGTAGAAAAGGAAAATCAGTGCAAGTCCTTGAATAAATGACAAGATTATGCCTTTGAAAGAATGAGGTCCCAAGGGTATGTAGGACACCCTGAGCAAAGGGAAAAAAGAAGTGATAGTTATCCTAGTATGAATAGGAGAAGAATTGAGTAGGGCTTGAATTAAGATATAACAGTAGAAGCAGAAAAGGCAGACTATGAAACGTGAAAGTAGAACCTATATGACAATATCAGACTGTTTACAGACAGGGAAGAAGGAAGCTGATGTTTTCAATTTTAAGCCTTGGTGACTAGGGGAACGGTGGTGTTATTAACATAAACAGAGAAGTTAGAAGGAAGAACTAATTCGAGGAGGGACGCTAAGTTCAGTTAAGGTGCTGGTGGGACACAAAAATGGAAGTGTTGAGCAAGAATTAGAAATAAGTCTGGAATTCAGATGCCAAGGTTAGAGATTTAGATTTGAGGATCAACTCCACAGAGATGAGACTGTCAGCCTAGGTAGGACTTTAAAGGAAGGAAAACAACAAATATAGGAAAATGTAAAAAAGTAAAGATGGACATCTTTACAAAAAATAATGAAAACATCACTGCAAGAAAATAATAGAAAAAAATAGAAAGATATAAGAACCAGGATATTAACACCTGAAAGCTAGCAAAAGAAGTATAACTTGAAAGAATATGAGGGAAACAGACAACAGCCAATGTTACTGAGAGTTGGGGATACTGAAAACTGAGTACAGACCATAGATTTTTATTTAGAGGGAAGCTTCTAGTAAGCTTTGAAAATACAATGTCAGTAAAGCAATTAGGGCACACTGTTTGTGAGGGATTCAAAAACTGACAAAACAGAGCTTACAGTAGTTGTGAGGAAGAACGGTTAGGGCCTAGACACAAGAGTTTGCAAATACTAAGTGCTAGGCACTATTCTGGGCGGTAGGAACACAAAGACAAAGAAGATAAACACGATCTCTGCAATCATAAAGCCCAGAGATCCTGCAGTTTCAAAGGGATATATTATATAAATTTCGTATATAGTAACTAACATGCAAAGTGCTGTAAACAAGAAATTAAATGGAAAAAGGATATGAGTGATTAAGTGCTGCCTTGAGAGAACAGAGTATAAGCCGTTAACAGTAATAAGCCAGTAGAAATGAAAATGCCTTTGAAAGAATGAGGTCCCAAGGGTATGCAGGACAGCCTGAGCAAAGGGGAAAAAGAAGTGATAGTTAGCCTAGTATGAATAGGAGAAAAATTGATTAGGGCTTGAGTTAGGATATAGCAGTAGAAGCAGAAAAGGTAGACTATGAAATGCGAACATAAAATGAATGATATTTTACCATGCAGTTGTAACCAAAATTAGAGGTCTAGGTCCTATTTATCAAGAAAAAGTTTCTATCAGAATTGCCTGATGAAAATATGTTTGACTCACGTAATGCCACTGCCAGCAGCAAATTAGCTGGTCAGGGATATGCACCATACCATTTCACTTCTAAAATATTTGCAAAATGGAATATCCTTGGAGGAAAGGAATCCCGGCATTATTCTACTTTTTATCTTTTACTAAATGATATTAACATGAATGTCACAAAATTACAGGACTTTAAACACATTTTAGAGATAAAATAGTTTATAATCATATGGAGTAAGAAATGCATTCATTGATTATATATTATTATGCTTATATACATACTTCAAAATCACAAAGGAGGTCCTGGAAAGCAGTTGAATTTGGAATAATGGAGGTCTCATGTCCACTATCAACAGTTCCCACCAAAGAAAAAGTTAGATGGAGGATGTGGCTATTAAGAAGGGAACGTTTCTTCTTAAGCAACATTGCCAGCAACTACAAGAAAGTAATACCACATGTCTGTTGATAAATCATCATGTATATTTTTTATACACACACCCCAACCCCCCACACACATGCACAGAATCCTATGTAGATGATTTCTGAGATTTCAAAGTTACCTTCTAAATTTTTATTATGGCAATATAACATTAGGTAAAATCTGAAAAACAAAGGGATCCTAACACTATTATTAAAATATCCACTTTTACATTTACCTTTTCAATTCTAATATAAGTATGTAAATAATTACCAACATGTGCATAAAATTGTATGTGTAATGAAAACATCACAGTAAGAAAATAAAATTGTATGCACATGATGGTAACTACTTAACTATACATCTTTTTCTGTATATAAACTTTTTTTTTGCAATATAGTTTTCATAATTACAATTTTAAAAGGTTGAATGATAGTCTATGCAATGTTCAGCGTATAATTAGTCATTCTCTCATTACTGGTATATCTAGATTGCTCTATTTTTTCATGATAATGCTGCAATAATCATTTTGAAAGTTTTGTAAATGAAAACACTTATTGAAATAGTATAATTAAATCTATACAACACAGTAAACAGTATATTCATTATCAATAAACTAATGGCTAAACTTGCAGAAGGCATTTGTACTTCATGTATGATAGGAGGTTTTAATCTTCCTTCAAATATTTGTTCCTCTTCTTACAAGTGATTTTTTGTCTAATTCTGGTACAGACTGTGGATACATAAATGCTGCACTTTTTTTTTTTAGGTCTTGCTCTGTCGCCCAGGCTGGAGTGCAATGGCGCAATCTTGGCTTACTGCAGCCTCCACCTTCCGGGTTCAAGCAATTCTCCTGCTTCAGCCTCCGGAGTAGCTGGGATTACAGGCACATGCCACCACGCCTGGCTAATTTTTGTATTTTTAGCTTTCAGGAATAGCAATGGTACACTTATTATGTAGTGGCTTTCACATCTCCTGAGTAAGTAACAGAGACAAAAGATGGTAGGGTGTGAGGTGGAGGGGAGAGACAAGGTGACAGGGAGAGCCCTGAATCTTCTATGGATTTGGCAATCTTTTGAGAAAGGGGGAATAGGACCCCACTTCATTTCATTCCCATTTTCACAGAGAAAAACAACATTCAAACCAGCAAACCTTTGTTCTGAAAATATATTCAATGTATTAAAGCTATATTGAAATAACGTTGCCTAACTCAAGTGTTTAGTAAGATTTGATAAGACAGAAGAAAGAGGATAAAGCAAATTAAAGAAACAATACAACTTTCATTGAACATATATCAGTTTTCATAAAACTACTGGCTCTTTAAGATTACTTGGACAACATAATTCTTCTAGAGTTTGAAACAACATGAAAGATAATAAAAAGCAGGGTATTTTAGGTGCCAGGTGAAGTGAAGGCAAAGTTTTACAGTTACAAACCTGGTAGCCCTTGATTCTTTCCATTTCTTTGCTGGCTAGTGGGTTACTCTTGACCACACAAACCAGGGCCTTGACTGCTGCATATAACCCTTCCACATCAGAGGCCATGGCCACCAGACCCAGGATGGCTGCAGCTCCACCAATGTACTGCAAAGTAGTGGCAACAGGCTTAGGGACAAATGTTCTTACTCCTGATTAAAAGATAGTGAAAAATAATTAAGATAAATTCCCTATGTGAACAAGAACTGTATACATTATTTTGAAAAGTTTTTAATTAGTAATGTTTTATTTTAAAAATATCTTCTGTCTATAATGCAAATTCTAGGGAAAGCATTAAAGGTAGGATTTGGGACAAGGCAATAAAGGCTGGCTGGGTACGGTGGCTCACACCGGTAACCACAACACTTTGGGAAGCTGAGGCAAGTGGGTCACAAGGTCAGGAGTTTGAGACCAGCCTGACCAACATGGTGAAACCTCGTCTCTACTAAAAATACAAAAATTAGCCGGGTGTGGTGGCATGTGCCTGCAATCTCAGCTACACAGGAGGCTGAGGCAGGAGACTCACTTGAACCTAGGAGTTGGAGGTTGCAGTGAGCCGAGATTGTGCCACTGCACTCCAGCCTGGGCAACAGAGGGAGACTCCATCTAAAGTAATAATAATAATAATAATATTAATAATAAAAGAAAAAAGAAAAAAGCTAATCTACATACTTTTAGAGAAGACTGGGTGTAGAGGAGTGAGCAGGGAAGAGCAGGGCTTTTCAGCAAGCACAAATGTTTCTACTGTGTAGCTTTGGGCTGTACTCAAAAGTGCAGTGGTCTTGAGAATGAATTTCTGAGTCAGTGAGAGTGCCTTACTAGAGTCTGCTGGGGAATAACCTTGGGGACAATAAAAATCACTTTAACTCTGTGAACTGGGGAACAGCTTGGAGAAGCCATCCTGGTGGGGATGATGTACTTCCTATAGATAAACCAAGCAAAGCACATTACTGACCATTACCCAAAGCTTCTCTTGGTTAAGTAATCTGAGTAACAGTACATCATTGACTTTAGGAGAGTGTAAGTTTATAGAAACACAGTCCTGGAACTGTGTGTCAATTAAAAAAAATCACACCTACATTCCTAACATTTTAAAGAGGCATTATTTGAATGTCACTTGCCTGCTGACCAAGATAGAGATTGTAAAAAATAAAACTAACATGCATATTATATTTCTATGTGCTCTGCAGTATTCACAATACTTTTTTTTTTTTTTTTTGAGACAGTCTTGCTCGGTCACCCAGGCTGGAGTGCAGTGGCCGGATCTCAGCTCACTGCAAGTTCCGCCTCCCGGGTTTATGCCATTCTCCTGCCTCAGCCTCCCGAGTAGCTGGGACTACAGGCGCCCGCCACCTCGCCCGGCTAGTTTTTTGTATTTTTTAGTAGAGACGGGGTTTCACCGTGTTAGCCAGGATGGTCTGGATCTCCTGACCTCGTGATCCGCCCGTCTCGGCCTCCCAAAGTGCTGGGATTACAGGCTTGAGCCACCGCGCCCAGCCCACATACTTTCTTTCCTTCTTTTCCATTTTTTTTTTTTTAGGCAGGGTCTCGTTGTCACCCAGGCTGGAGTGCAGTGGCTCAATCACAGCTCATTACAGCCTCCTGGGCTCAAACAATCTTCCTGTCTAGGCCTCCCAATGTGCTGGGATTACATGGTGTGAGCCACCATGCCCAGCCCACAATACCTTCATATATTACAGTGCTGGATTTTGAAAACTAGCTCTAAGGTAATTAGGGCCAGGATTACTAGTTTATAGACAAGAAAACTGAAGTTCATAGAGCTTAACTGTATGGCATAATATCACACAGTGACACAACAGGGGCTGGAACCTAAGTCTCCGAACTCTTTATTTACTGCTCACTGCTCTTTCCACTATACCACAGGTCTGCTATACTTTTGAAAAGGACATACCACAGTGCTCAATAAGCATTTTTTGAATAAAAGAACACTACCATATGCTTTAAAGAAAATTTTCTTCAATGAGATATTATCAAAAAAGAAAAACAAAGATTTATGCAATTCACTGGGACAATAAAAATTGCCAATGACTGATAAACATGTTGGATTCTGACCAGCACAACACTAACTTTTTATTAATCTAAAAAGGAACCAGTATTATATATTGATTTGCACATTAAAAGGCACAATCACTGGTTCTGAATTTTGAATGGCCTGATTGGTTTATGTCTCAAGATCCTATCTAACAAAAAAACAAAAACAAAAACAATGTTTTAAGCAGACATGTACAAGGCTCTGTAGAATGTCCACTCTCAACTTTCATTGTAGCTTGAGTCATAGTGTTTATCTCAGAAGCTCTTAGTTCTAGCTCATTTCTAAATTAACGAAACTCATGAGCTATATACCAAATCATGAAACAATCAATAATAGTTCTGAATTTTGATACCTGTCACTAAATGTAATTTGAAATTTACCTAAAAATTACATGAAATTATATAGTCAGTGCTGATCATTACTGACAAGAAGGAAACAGTGGGATTTTTTTTTTTTACTTTAAGTTCTGGGATATTCTGGGATACATGCACAGAACGTGCAGGTTTGCTACATACGTAAATGTGTGCCATGGTGGTTTGCTGCGCCTATCAACCTGTCACCTAGGTATTAAGCCCCACATGCATTAGGTATTTGTACTGATGCTCTCCCTTCCCTCGACCCACTTCCCCTGACAGGTCCTGGTATGTGATGTTCCCCTCCCTGTGTCTGTGTGTTCAGCTCCCACCTATGAGTGAGAATATGCAACATTTGGTTTTCTGTTCTTGTGTTAGTTTGCTGAGGATGATGATTTCCAGCTTTATCCATGTCCCTGCAAAGGACATAATCTCATTCTTTTTTATGGTTGTACAGTATTCCATGGTGGATATGTAAAAGTTAGTGGGATTTTATGAAAGGTTATTAATTTTAAGTTGACTGGAATTTGAGATTGTTACATTTAATCTCTGAATACTGCACGTATACTATAGGCCAGGGCTGTACAATATGAAATTAAATACTGCCCCTCAAGTGAGGAAAGTGAATGCAAACTTGATGGCAAACAAAGAAGTCTGAAACAACAAAGACAAGTCCACTCACCCAAGTATCCAATCAGAGCGGCCCCAATTGTCCGTGCAGATCCATTAAGATGTCCTGCTGAATTGTGTATCAACTTCACAGGAGTGGCATTCTCATGTGAGGAAATGCCTAACTGAAAAATAGGAAAGGAAAATAATGTAATTATATAAGAACAGTTTCAATGTTTTGATTGGAAAAAAACCCAAACACATGAATGGTAACATATCTTTTCTTTCCTCCCTTATCAGAATACCGAAAAATGGCATTTAGGTCCAGCCTGATGGCTCATCCCTATAATCCTAACACTTTGTAAGACAGAGGAAAGGGAATTGCTCGAGTTCAGGAATTTGAGACCAGCCTGGGCAACATGGCAAGACCCCCATCTCTACTAAAATGCAAAAAATTAGCCAGGCCTGGTGGTGCATTACTCAGGAGGCAGAGGTAGGAGAAACACTTGAGCCTGGGAGGTCAAGGATGCAGTCAACGGAGATCGTGCCACTGGCACTCCATACTCCAGCCTGGGTGTGTTTATTTTTGGAAATGTACAAACGCTTCCAAAGTGTGGAAACTCATAGGAGGTAAGTTAAACACAATTTACTGAGATAAAGATGGCGAGAGGATTTTGAGACACAGCTTCAGGGGTTTTTCTGAATGAAGTTCTTTGGTAGTTTAAAGGTTGTTATCACTAACTGCCTCGCAGTATTTCAGATCAGTGAACATATGAGCTTTATTCCATATCCAAGTAAACGTAAGTTATCCAAGAGTTTATAGATAAAATTGCCTACATAAAGGAATCTTACATTTTAGTACATTCACACATAACACAAGATCTATTTTCAAGTCAAATATAACTTTAATTCTGTTGTTCACTATAGAGTTATGTACAGTTTATGTTCCTTAGATATGTACATGTGTCAATATATGTATGTATGTATACACACACACACACAGACACACACACACAAAGCTCTCCATAAGAGTTGTCAATACTTACAGTTCCTGGTCTCTTGATTTCCTTCCCCTTGGACTTTGCCTACGGTAATCAGCCAAAATGGCTTGTCACACTCACTGACTCATAGTCAGTCCTCACTTCTCATCTTACTGTGACCACTTGAGACATTTCCACAGTGAATCCTTGATCTTACAACATTAGGCCCTCCTGGTTTTTCTCCCTTCTCACTGATTGCTACTTCTCAGTCTTTTCTGGTTCTTCTTGATGTCCCCAACTCCGTAACACTGGAATGTCCCAGGTTTCAGTCTTTAAAACTTTCCATTTCCCTATCTACGTCTATGCTTTGGTGAATACATGTAGACCCATGGCTTTAAACACCACCTGTATAAATGAACTCCAGATTCATATTTTCAATGGCCTTGAAATCTCTACTGAGATGTCTAATACACTTCTCAAACTTCTAAAACAGAATTCTCAATATTCCTCTCAACTCTACTCTTTTTGTAGTTTTCACTAATCACAAAATTTGACTCCATTTTCCCAGCTGTTCAAGCAAAAAACCTGGACTCCTTAACTCTCTCACCTTTCACACTCATTCCACATTCTATCACCCAAAACTGCTAGGTCTACTTTTAAAATATACCTTGAGCCTGGTGGGGTGGCTCACACCTGTAATCCCAGCACTCTGGGAGGCTGAGGCAGGCGGATCACCTGAGGTTAGGAGTTCGAGACCAGCCTGGCCAACATGGTGAAACCCTGTCTCTAATAAAAATACAAAAATCAGCTGGATGTGGCATGCCTATAATCCCAGCTACTCAGGAGGCTGAGACAGGAGAATCACTTGAACCCGGGAGACGGAGGTTGCAGTGAGCTGAGATGACACCATTGCACTCTAGCCTGGGTGACAAGAATGAAACTCCGTCTCAAAAAAAAAAAAAGTGTATATATGTATATATACACATATACAAGGTGTGTGTGTATGTATATATATATATATATACACCTTGAATCTGATCACTTCTTATCACCACCACTGCTATTGCCCAAGTTAAAACCACCATCATCTCTCATAAGAATTATTTACCGTATTGGCCTCATAACTTGTCTCCCTACTACTACCTTTGTTTCTCTTCAGTCTATTCTCAATAGAAGTCATAGTGATAAAATGTAAGTTACAGCATTTCCCTCCTATGTCTGAAACTCTATAAGGTCTCCCATCTTTCTCCATCAAAGCCAATGTCTTTACAATTGCCCCATGAATCCTAAACAACCTGGGACCCATCACCACTCTGGGCTCCTCTCCTACTGCCTGCGCCCTCTCTAATTTTATTCTAGCCACATGTCTCCATGGCAAGCAAGCATACAGTACTTTTCTCAGGGCCTTTGCACTTGTATTCCTGGAATACAAAACACTCCCATACCCATAGGCATATCCCATGCTCCCTATTCCTATGGCTTGTTACCTCATCCCTGTCAAGTCTTTGCTCAAAGTTCACCTTCTCAGTAACGTCTCCTTGGACCACCGTATTTAAAACTTGAAACTTCTCTCTTTCCCCTTCCCTGCTTTATTTTACTGCATAGCACTCATCACCTTCTAACATACTTTACGATTAGGTTATTTGTTTAGGTATTATCATCTGTCTCTTCCACTAGAATGCAGGAAACATAAGAGCAGAAATTTTCTTTTTATCCACTGCTATGTCCTGAACTGAATGTCACCTGGCACATAATAGGTCATTCATTAAAAGCTGAGTTGTAGCCTTAAAACAGTAATTGTTTTCATTAGTTTTCTAAAGTTAAATTTCTTAATTGCCAATATAAATAAAAAAATTAATATGAATTATGTACTCATAACAGAAACTGTCACTTTTCCAAATTAAGTTACATATCTATATGTGTTTTGGCCTGTATTTTAAGTCAATTAACCAAACACAAACAACACATGAAAGGCATGATTTTTAGCAATCACTCATAATTGAGTAGTATCCATATGAGACTCTGAGATATGTTTCCAGTGAGAATCAGCCATAGTACACCAAGAAATCATCCTGCCTACCTGCTTAGCAATGGCTTTGCTATCCAATTTGTTATACACTTTCCGGATTCTTGCCACTGTTAGAGAAGACACAGAGAGTGCATAGAGGCCAAACGACACCTTCTCCTCTGGTACTAATGACACAGGGGATGGCACTACCCCTTCGGATTTTGCATCTTTACCTTCAAAAGAAGAATAATTCTTTTCAAAATCATCAGTAGTTCTCATCTTAAAATAAGCTTTTATTCTTATTATCCTTTTAAATGAGGAGGCTTGAAAGTCTTAAAGTAGAATAAGAGAGGTAAACTTAAAACTATGTTACTTCTCAGCTCTTCATTTATTTCTTTAATTAAAAAATGGAAAAAGAAATCTAGCCATAGAGTTCTACATTCTAAGTGCTACTCTTAAAACATGTTTAAAATATAGCACAATGTAAAGGAAGAAAAGTTTTAATGTTATCTGACGAATCGTAAAACATGTCCTCCTAGATTCAAAGGAAAAAGGAATGAAGATGAATAAAATACCTATCAGCCATGTAGCACTATGTCCCCTCCCCTAAAAAAGCACTCAGATATGCCTGCCTGTATTCTTCGAGACAACAAAGCAGAAGAGTTATTAATAAAGGCACGTGTTTTAAAGCCACATGGCCTGAGTTTGAATCTTGCTTTATCACTTAAAAGCTGTGCGACCTATGTTTTTGTGCCTCAGTTTCCTCTTCTGTGAAATGGAAATACTGACAGTACCTAACTCACAGTGTTTTGAGGTGAATAAATACATATGAAGGGCTCAGAACAGCTACATCCTTCATTTGTATTGACTTATTTAGCACACAGTAAGAGACCAAGAAGTGTTAGCTTTTATTAGATACCATCTAAATTAAGAATGAGTGAAAAGATAAATTACTAAATGATAGGATTATGACCATTTACAATATACTTGTCCCAATTCTTCTGAGATTCTTGGTGGAATCAGAACAAGGGAGTGAAAGACATCATTTGCAAGAAGTACTAGCAAGGAATTGCCAGCTTAATATCAGTTCCTCTGAGTCTAAATTTCATTTGGGAGAAAGGATAACAAAAAGTAGGCTTGGAGTAAAGAAGTGAGGAAAAATAATGTTAAATGATCTAATCTAGAGAATATATGTGTGTGTATTGAACCTATCTGTTCTTCCTTTAACAGGAATGGCTATACTTTAAACTGCTTCTTGTAACAGGAGAAATCACAGAAAGAGAAGAGTGTCACACAGTTAGACTCCTAGAGGGCATATACCTATATCTCGGAGCCAGTAAGAGAAACTGGATAATAAACGATCAGGCATAAAGACAAAGAATCCAGAAAGTGCAGTATGATCAGTGGAGGAAAATATTTTAAATAGGAGTGAGTATCCTGCTGAAGAAGGTTAAAGAAGGAGAAGGCGCTTTTCCTAGATAAACAGTATGTATAACTTCATACACACACATGCATCTATATTGCAGGAGTTAAATTTCACACAACTTCAGGAACTAAAAATAAGTTACTCACATGGCATACATACAGCCTGAAAGCTTCCAACGTAATTTGGTCCAAGTTCATAAATGGTAGTAACATTTGAAGAAGGTAAAACTTCTTCTAGAAAATGTGTGGGTCCCAGGCGCCAAACCAATGAAGCAATTTGGCGTTGGGCAGGTGGAGTACCAATGTAGGCATAGACCGTGCTCACCACTGGTGGATTTGCTGAACCTGAACCCCCTGGAGTACTGTGAACATAATGAAGCTGTAAGGAAGACAAAAGCAAATGTGTGAGATGTGAACACTTTCCCCAGGAAAATAACTACTTTGGCATATATATTTTCATTATCCCAAGGTCACACAACTTTACAAATGCACAAAAACATCTGGGGTCGAGAAACAGGAAGGGCAAGGCACGATACTGGGATCTGTAACTGAGGACCAGGTATAGTAGCTAAAACTTTTATCCAACTCTCTAACACAGATAAACTCCTTAATGCTAGAAATGGCAACAAGCAATTATAGGGATACTGTCAATGGCTGGTTTGCATATCAGGTTAATGATGCTTCTCTGAAATTGTTGTGCTGATATAAAGAGAGCTTTCCACTATAGAATTAAAGTAGTCTTGAAATTAGGTATGTTACCTTCAATGTGAGTCTGTTAACTAAAATTACTGATGAAAATTGTTTTATAGAGATAAATTATTATAATAAATACATAATTAAGTACAGTATAAGAGACAAAGAATTTAAGTTGCTTTTTCTTGCTGAAGCAGCTTAATAGGATGAAGGACATTTCCATTAACTGCTGTGTCATAACATCTCAGCTTCAGATCCTATTCATTATTCTGTATACTAAACAGCAGTTCTTGGTGATATTAATAGCACAATCATGAAGACCAACATGTGAGCTACAGTTGATTTCACACTACTGTGACTATTGACAGGGACAGTGACGACGATGATGTAAATAAATCAATAATAAATTTCCTATTGCACAACTCTACAAGCTGAGGCCATTTTTATTTTTAATGACACTAAAATGAATGAAGGAGCAATGTACTAGAGAATCTACAAACTCATTTCAAATGTAATCATGTATACAAATAAATCAACGACTATTCCACAAGGTGCATTTTAGGGTTTATCATATTGAAACACAATGCCACAATAAAATATCATCATCATCAAGGAAGGAAATATATTCAAAGATGCTGCTGGTTTCAGTGTTTTTTTTAACTTTAATTCACACACAAGGACAAACTTTGTCTTTTTTTCTTTCAAGTGATCGCTCTAAAATGGATACCTGCCTATAATCCCAGCATTTTTGGAGGCTGAGGTGGGAGGATCACCTGAGGTCAGGAGTTCAAGACCAGCCTGGCCAACATGGTGAAACCCCATCTCTACTAAAAATACAAAAATTAGCCAGGCGTCATGGCACGCACCTGTAGTCCCAGCTACTTGGGAGGCTGAGGCAGGAGAATTGTTCAAACCCAGGAGTTGGAGGTTGCAGTGGGCTGAGATCATGCCACTGCACTCCAGCCTGGGCGACAGAGCGAGACACCGTCTTAAAAAAAAAAAAAAGATACTAACTTTTAGAAGGTCAAGAATTTTCAGAGTTTGCCAGCTGAGTTCTGTACAAAGTAACAAGCAGTATTTATTCTCATTCAGAAAAAGGGAGTTTCACCTGTTTCTTTACACGATAATCAACTCTCTTTTTTCTCTTCTAAATAGTATCACAATCTACAGTAATGTTTATGTAGTCATTCATTCAAAAAACAATGAACTGAATACCTACTATCATTATCAGGGACTAATCTGGGTGATCAGAAAACAAAAAAAAAAAGCAATTCTAGCTCTAAAGAATATAAGTCTTCTGGACTAAATTACAGCAACAGCAATGAAGTGACAAAATTGTGTGTTCACCGTTATTTAGGAATCCTTCAACTGGTTCCTCTATTATGAAAAAGCACCTAGCAAATTGGTTTAAGCTCTTGTATATTCAGCAACTTCTTTAGTACCTATAAGCCCTCATTTCTATTCTTCTCTAATAAAATGGTAAGAATTGGCTACATAAGTCTAACATATTATTCAAATGGGTACTGAACATCAACTTAAAATTAAGAAAGTAATTATAAAAATATCACTGTAACACACACACACACACCCCACCCCCACCCCAAACTACTACCTTATAAAGCAGGTAGATTTACAAGTGCACATACTCTTACCTTTACAGTGTTAACAAGCTGTCCATCAACATAGAGGGCTGCAGTACTGTTTTTCAACATGCCTTTGCTCATTACCAAGACCAAATGATGCCACTGTCCCTCAATAATAAGCTCTCCACATCGAAAGCGAGCACAGCATGGGAGAATTTCATAAAATGAGGACTCTTCACTAAAATCATCAACTGAAATAAAGGGGGGAAGACATAAGAAAGTTTTTCCAACACCATCCCTATTCAAATTATTCATATCTAGATCAGCATGTTTTAACTTTATGTTAAAACAAAATAATGATGCAGACTGATTTGAGTAACAATACAATTCTGGAAAAAAAATGATAATACGGGTTGGGTGCGGTAGCTCACGCCTGTAATGTCAGCACTTTGGGAGGCTGAGGTGGGCGGATCACCTGAGGTCAGGAGTTCGAGACCAGCCTGACCAACATGGTGAAACCCCATCTCTACTAAAAATACAAAAATTAGCCAGGCATGGTGGTGTGCATCTGTAGTCCCAGCTACTCAGGAGACTGAGCCAGGAGAAACGCTTGAACCTCGGAGGCAGAGGTTGCAGTGAACTGAGATTGCACCACCGTACTCCAGCCTGGGTGACAGAGCGAAACTCCATCTCAAAAAAATAAATAAATAAAAATAAAGAGATAATTCATACAATACCCTTACCAGCAGTAAGAAGTGAAACCTAGAATGTATTTTTGCTCTCTTCTGCTCAGGAAATATAGGTATAATCAAAGTTACAATGAACAAAAGTTAGCTAACGAAGTAAAAAATACCTAAGAATAAAGAGACAATAATATTATGATAAACACTAAAAAGAGACTAGTTGACACCCAAAACAAAAATAAACAAATGGGACTATCTCAAACTGAAAAGCTTTTGAATAGTAAAGGAAACACCAAAGTGAAAGGCAATCTATGGAATGGGAGAAAAATATTTGCTAACTATGTATTTCATAAGGGATTAATGTCAAAAATACCTAAGAAATTACTAGAACTCAATAGTAAAGAAACTAATAATCAATTAAAACTGAGCTAAGAACTTGAATAGACATTTCTCCAAAGAAGGCACATAAATGGCAGACAGGTATATGAAAAATGCTCAGTGTTACTAATCATCAAGGAAATCCAAATCATAAGCACAGTGGCGTATCATCTCACACGTCAGAATGGCTATTACCAAAAAAACAAAACACAAGTGTTGGCAAGAATGTGGAGAAATTGGAACCCTTGTGCACTGTTGGTGAGAATGTAAAATGCTGCAGGTGCTATGGAAAACAGTACGGAGGTTCCTCAAAACACTGAAAATAGAACTAACATATAATCCAGCAATACCATATCTGGGTACTTATCTAAATCACTGAAATCAGGACTTCAGAGAGGTATCAGTACTCCCCTGGACAGATGAGTAGATAAAGAAAATGCGGTATATGCATACAATGGAATATAACATTTAGCCTTAAAGAAGAAAATTCTGCAATATCTGACAACATACATGAAGCTTAATGATATTATGCTAAATGAAGCAGCCAGTCATAGAAAGACATATATTGCATGACTCCACTTATATGAGGTATTTAAAATAGCCAAATTCAGAGAAACAATGAATGAAATGTTGGTTGCCAAGGGCTTGAGGGAGGGGCAAATGGGGAGTTACTAATCAAATGGCGCTAAGTTTCAGTGAAGCAAGAGAAAAAAAGCTTGAGATTTGCTCTACAGCACTGTAACTATAGTCAACAATAACGCGCTGTAACTTTTTGACATTGATTTGGTTACAGTATGGGTTAGAAAAGAACCAAGAAAATGTAAAGTTTATTCTTGCTATATGCTATGCCTGATGATACAAGATGACAACTATCTATTATTAGATAGTGGCCATACTGTCCATAATAAAAGGTAGTAAGAAGGAGATGATTTACAGCATAGACTAGGTATTTGTTGATCCAAATTTCCTGCTTTATCAGACAACTTTGCCTCATGTATATAAACATATTCTGATTTGCTACCATTCTACAATTACTTCCTGACTCCAATCTGGCTCCTCTTTGCTATTCTATATGTTACCAGACCATGCTAATAAATAATGGTTTCGTATTAATTTAATCTTAATGTTAAGCTAAATAAAAATTAGTTTACCTTTTATCAGTACTTAACAAGTGGCAAGACAGCAGTGGAAAACCAGATTTTAAATACTCATTTAAAAAAAAAAATTAAGAAAAGGGCTAACCTGTAACCATATAATTTAAAGCAGATCCGATATTTTTCACTGCATGTACAAACAAGTAAACATACTGAAAGTAAAATTTATGTGACATGAAGAAGAAAATGCAAATAAAATACTGATTTCTAATTTTGGAATATTAAAATATCTGCACATACTTAAATACCAAGATTACATTTTAGAATGGCAATTCAGAATGTATGTCTGTTGATAAGACTGTTACACAGGCAAAAATCTTATCCATGAGGTTACTTGATATAGGAACTGAATAAACTAGGCAGAAAGCAGAGTCCTAAAGCCTTGAAAGGTGTAGGGTTATGGTCCAATGGAGGTGAAAGTAAATATGAACATATGGGTGAAACAAGGAACTTGTCCCTCTTCCTTCCCTGGTTCGTAGACTATAAGTCTTCTCAAGTATCGAAGAAGATACTCCTTATCAACGTTTGTTGAGAGTTTCATTTTCTGACTTAGGTTTGAACTAAGTCATTTCCAGCACTGAGTGGTATGTCAGGATATCTCAGTGAGCCAACTGGCTTATGACAACTCATGACAACTCTTAATTTCCTAGGCATCGTAATGGGTTATAGCTGTTGGGAGAATGAATCCTGGCAATACTAACGCATATGTTACCGTCATTTCTAATTATATATGGACTACAGCAACCTGGCAAATTACATTTAGTAATAAAAATGAGATAAGAGTTAGAAAATATTTTCCTAGTTTACAGATTTATCTCCAGATCCACTCCTTAACTTTTCCATTAAATTCTAGGGTGTCTTCGAATTCCCCATTATTATTCACTTTTCTCATTGTTTCCTTCTCAGGCCATTCATTTCCTCTATTCATGCATTTATATGTTTACATAATATCTGCATGCCTAATACATTCTAGGTACTGTGTTAGACAGGGCAGCCTAGATTACAAAGATTAATAATTTTGTTTGTGGGAGATTCAAATAGCATAAGCAGACAAAAACAAATTAAAAATTAAAATCCATGAAGTCTAGATAAGAGATGAAGACTATTAAACAAGTGCTATGGAAGTAGGCACAGGGAGGAAGGGAAGATTTGAGAAATATTAGGGAGGAGTATTACAGTAAGACTTAGTGGAAGGGTTGGTATTTTCAAGTTGACTCAAGGTTTCTAGCTAGGCTAACTGGCAGTGGTTGTGTCATTCATCAACACAGGAAAATATAAGGAGATGTAGGTTTTTTGTTTTTATTTGAAACGGGGTGTCTCTCCTAGGCTGAGTGCCGTGGCACCTTCACAGCACACTACAACCTCAAACTCATGGGCTTCACCAATCCTACCACCTCAGCCTCCTAAAGGAGATGTAGGTTTTATAAAGAAGGAATATTAGAATCTGAGATGTTTATTGGAATACCGTTTATGTGGAGGTGTTTAATATGCAGCTGGAAATATGAGGACCTAGCTTGGGACATAGACAAATGAAAAAAAAAACCTTGACTTCACAGTCCTTGAGATAAAAAGACTTAAAGCAATACTAGTTCACGATGTTTTTCCCATGAAGAGCTGGTCAAGTACAAAGATGAAAGGTGAAACACTGGAGAACACTACTTCTGAGGGGCACACAGAAGAGAAAGCTCAAGATGGAAGGAAATTGCAAAACAAAGATCAGAGAAATAGTGAGTATTCCAGAATGCAAGACTGGAGGTAATTTTAATTAGGACGAATTAGTCAACGGGACCAAATGCTACTAAGGGACAAATAAAGCATCATAATAAGAATTTTAAAGTACTAACTATATTGATGCCTAGTTCTGTGCTAGGTACCATGAGGAATACTAAGTCAAGAAACCTTACAATCTTTAAAGACTAACATTCATATTAAATTAATGTGTATTGAACACCAACCACATGTCAATTAATATGTGATATTATTTTACTTAGTTAAAAGAACAAAATTAGATGACAAAAAAATCACATTTATATAAAATGCTTTGAGTTTGGAGATCTACTGTACAGCACTGTAAAGTCATGGCATGTTGGAGAAAACTAGGGATTTCGAGTTATAAAATAGTATATAGTAGGCATTACATCTTGAAGGTGAGTGATGGATAAGGTAATTGAAATGTTATTGTGTCTAGCACAGTGTGGCACATATGGCAGGCAGGTGCTCAATGAATATTAATTAGTTAAGCAGAATCACAGCCAATGTTAATCCTTACCAAAATACATCAAACAAGCAACCTGCTTTCCTAGGAAAAGCTGTGATTTCTTGGCAAGTAGAGGTAAGTTCTTATTAGGTACTCACTCCCTCCACTGTTTTGTAAGTCTCTTTTGAAAGTGCCTTAAAATTCACTGGTAAGCAATATTCAATGTTTCATATAACTTGTTCTATGCTATAATAATTTAAGCTGAAAAGTTATTACAGTTGGACTTTTAAAATAAATACAAAAATGAAGTTTTAATACTTTTATAATCAAAAGAAGAAAACAGAAAAAACAAATACTGACCATAATTTTGGAGGAGTTCCTCTTTGGTGGAAACAATAAGAGATCGGTCTTTTGCTGATAGAACTATGGCAAGGCACACGTAATGCTGCTCGGAAGAATTTGCTCGGCGTACAACAGTAAGAAGTCTGACAGGGTGGTTATTTGGAGGAGAACTAAAATGTTCAATACAAAACCAGCTAGAGTAACTTAAGCCAGAGGGAGGAGGAAAGAATCTTTCACCTACAGTAAAAATTAAAAAAAAAAGTTTGTGTGGATTAATATGTATATTTTTAAAAACATGCCAACAAAAGCATGTTAACTCTAAAATAAATATAATGTACTGGAAAAAAATTATCATAAGCAGAAAGAAAATATTACTTACCAGAACCAATGCCACTGACCACAGCTCCATCAATAAGACCTGTCGTGACGGTATTAGTCGTAGGAGCATTATGAGGGGCCAAACTGGGCAGAAACAGACAGCTATTAAAGAAAAGACAACATACATATTAGAGATCAATGACTCCTTCTCTTAACACTGTGCACTTACCACAGTGAAATAACTGCCAGTGTTTAATGTTGACTAGAGAAAATATCATGGAATAAATCTGGATGCCTCACAAAGCCCTTCCCTTCTTTTAATCATGTAAGGGTATCAAAAGACATAATTTTAAAATCTCCCAAAATAACATTTTTAATTTAAATTAAAAAAAATTAAGATACAAAATGCATATGGCAACATACTCTAATGTATAAACCCAATCAAGACATTAGCACAATTTCATCACTGAAGGAAAACTCCCACGTGCCCCTTTCTGTCCCTCTTGTTACCACTGATTGCTTTTGACTATTCCCAACCATGTTTTAATCTATTGTTTGATAATGACCTATGATAATATTCTTAAAACACAGAGGTTTCAATCCATATAAGAATCCCACAAACAACTAGTATAGACAAAAATTATGAATTAACACTCTAAGGCTGGGCACAGTGGCTCACGCCTATAATCCCAGCACGTTGGGAGGCTGAAGTGGGCAGATCACTGGAGGTCGGGAGTTCGAGACCAGCCTGGCCACTATGGCGAAACCCCATCTCTACTAAAAATACAAAAATTAGCTGGACATGGTGGCGTGCACCTGTAATCCCAGCTACTTGGGAGGCTGAGGCAGGAGAAGAGTGTGAACCTGGGAGGCAGAGGTTGCAGTGAGCCAAGATCGCGCCATTGCACTCCAGCCTGGGCGACAGGGCAAGACTCTGTCTCAAAAGGAAAAAAAAAAGAAAAAAACTCTAATAGCTAACAGATCTAGCTACTAGATATATTAGCATTTGTGTCTATTTTAAGGCTGTTGGACTTCATGAACTCTTTTAGATTCTTTACAGATTCATTATTGCCATTTCTGCTACTATAATCTTTGCTGCCACTTGAAATAATTTACTCATTTGAAGTGACAGTTCTTGAATATTTATAATGTATAAATTATTATGCTAGGTAATTTGAAGGATAGATGATGATAAAACCCAAAGACTTTTCAATTTAATTTTAATTTATATATTATCTATACATACATTTATATTTATTACATCAGATGTTGGCAGACTTTTTCTGGAAAGGTCCAAATCATAAATATTTTATGCTTTGTGAACCATCATGACTACTCCATCATGACCATCTCCATCATGACTACTCAACTCTGACACTCTAGCACAAAAGCAACCATAGGAAATATAAACGACTGTGGCTGTGTTCCAATAAAACTTCATTTACAAAAAAAAAAAATTTGCAAAAGTTTTACTAACAAAACAGATTTGGCCCATAGGCCTAAGATTTTGGGCTCCTATGTCATATCAATTTATTTAGTATAACAAACAAAAATAATTAAATGTAGTAATCTTAAAATATCATGCTCAAAAAACTCAATAATTAAAAAATATTAAGTATGGTAAAATACATTTTAATTAAGTATATTTAAAACCAAAGATCTATTTGTAAAGGCAAGTATGAGGCATAAAATAATAAAGCTTGGCTTCCTTGCAAATTTCTTACCCAAACCCTTCAAGCGATGTGTCAAATTCAACAAAAGCTGGAGTAACTGATGACCCATGAAGTCTGATGTCATGTGGGGTTGTCATGGAGACCAGACACTTTACCCTGGTCAGGGGTACAGTACTTCCTTCTGCAGATTTCACCAGGCTCTTGCTTATCCGGTAATGGTTATCTTCATGTAAGCTAAAAACATTATCAGTACCCAGACCTTCCAGAGATGTGATCATACTACCTGTAAGTCAAGGAAATCTCTTGGGAAAATGTCATATGGAATTTTAAAATAACTTTACAAGGCTGATTTATTTGTAAATACCACTTCAGTTTCAATACACAATAATTTTCTTTTTAAGTGCCAAGATCATTATCCAGTTTTAATGTACTTAGTTTATTTTTAAACTTAATAGCATGCATTTCCTTTTTTACTAAAGCAATATGCACATTGCAGAAATGTTGGAAACTAAGAGTATAAATAAAAATAAACATCTCAAATAATTGTCATCAAAGCCACTGATACAATGTAATTTAATTATAAATCTCAGTTAATAGTTTACAAATCAGGTAATACTTTTATTTCACAAAAATATGATTTATTAATTCTCTTTGAGGGAAAAGTAAACAATTTTAGAGCACTAAAATGAAAAGAAACAGGTCATCTTTATTATAAAACAAATTAGAGATAAATGGCAGAAACTTGCTTCTCCCATTTTCTCCCCATTATTAATTATTTCCTTACAATTATTAGAACGAAATGTGCGATCATAAAAGTACTTTAATTGAAAGATTNACAATGTAATTTAATTATAAATCTCAGTTAATAGTTTACAAATCAGGTAATACTTTTATTTCACAAAAATATGATTTATTAATTCTCTTTGAGGGAAAAGTAAACAATTTTAGAGCACTAAAATGAAAAGAAACAGGTCATCTTTATTATAAAACAAATTAGAGATAAATGGCAGAAACTTGCTTCTCCCATTTTCTCCCCATTATTAATTATTTCCTTACAATTATTAGAACGAAATGTGCGATCATAAAAGTACTTTAATTGAAAGATTTCCATATTTATAAAAAGGGTAACAATTTCAAGAATAAAAAGACAAATTCTAAACAGATTGTCATTATCTCTCCAGGGACACATTACAAACGTAATGAAGAAAATATTCTCTCTCAAAATAAACTACATGAGTGCAGGAAACTGTTTTCCTTCTAAATGTGCTGGATATTCAGGCAACTATATAAATATTTCAAATATTCTCTTAGGGAAAGGAACTATTTTTGTTTCTACTCTTAGCAAAGGAAATCACAACTCAATTCTAACTAACTGTGTAAAGTACAAAAATAATAACAAAAAAATCACAATAACAAAATATGCATCCAGGAGCTGTATATTAGTTAACATGAAAAACTGCAATCATTTCTGTTCTCTAATACAACAGTGTTAGAACTCAGAATATCTTAAAGTTTCTGAAACACAAACACAGTATTTGCTAATCACTGATAATAATTTGTATGAGGAAAAATTAAGACTCAAATAATGGGTGAAGTTTGTTTAACCTGACCTCAGAACTGTCACCTGAAAAATGAAGGGGCTGAAATATATGATCACTACTTCCTTCCAAAGTGGCCATCTATCCCTTTTCTCTCAGCCTATCACTAGCCACTTGGCTTCGTTTCTTTCCCTATCCAATCTATAAGCGGGATTAATGTATCAGTTCAACTACTTTTATCAGTATTTTTAATTTCCTATTCTCCATGTGTTCCTCCAGTAGCTGTCCTGCAAATCCACAGCCTGTCAACAATAATCAACCATTCTTCAGTCCAGGCAGCAAAGGCTACTCACGGAAGGCAAGAAATTATGAATCCTCTGAGAAAGAGGTATCTCCTTTCCAAGCCAAGGGTTGTTCCGCCCATAATTCTTATCTCTTCTGGATCCTTCAAACACCAATGATTCCCTCCTCACTTCAACTGCCTCCTTCCTCAATCAACCCAATTTTTTGTTTCTCTACTTAAACAATAAACCCTTCTCTTTCTTTGCTTTCACAAACTTCTTGAAATAATATTCAGCCCTCACATGATTTTCATTCATAAAATAAATCAAAAAAGGAAATTTCAAAAGTCAACTTACTTCTCATCTCTGGTTCATAACTCAGTGAACTTGGTTTGTGGACCCTATATTGTTTTAGCAGTTTTTTGTCCCAGGCACCACAATTTAAAGGACTTGCCAAACGTAAAAACTCCCTAAGAAAGAGACAAAGCAAAGTTATTCCTTGACTGAGAATGTTATATAATTCATAAACGAAATATTCAGAAAATGAATTTAATAAATTCCAACAGACTAATTACAATACAAAAAAATGCAAAGTATAATAAAACAATATAGTGTTAGTTTTACATTTAATCACCATATAGCTATATATCTGCCACTTTTTTAAAAATTTGCTTTTTAGAGTTATTCCTTGAGAATATTATAATTCATAAACCAAACATTTTCAAATAAGGAATTTAATAAATTCCAACAGACTAATTATAATACAAAAAATGCAAGTATAATAAAACATATATAGTGTTAGCTTTACATTTAATCACCATATAACTATATATCTGCTACACATTTTTATAAATTCATTTTTTTAGAAGTTAATAATATTTAAGAAGAATCTCAACTCAAATATTTCTAAAACCAAACTCATCACCTTCTATTCAAACCCAGGGCTTTTCTTATGTTCTGCATCTCACTGAAATGTGTTTTTGTTCCTTCTCCTTTCTTTAACTTTCCATATTCAGAAAATTAGAAAATCCTGCTATTTCTATGCATAAAAATATGGAATCTGCTCTCTTCTCTCATTATTGCTGTTATCACCCAGACCACGTTATTTTACTATTTCTAAAACAGAGTCTTAATTACCTCCTGTGACACCAATGTTGCCCCAACTCAACCCATTCTTCACTACAGTCAGTATCTCAAAGAACTTAAATCTACACAGTGTCACTCTATTGCTTAAGACTCTTCCATGGCTGTCCATTTCTCGTAGTTGAAAACACAAAACAGCTAGCATTCAGTACCATACATCAGATGATTTCTACTGTACTCTCTAGCTTCACTGCTCCCATCTTTCCCCCAATCATAAACTCCACTAAAGACATACGTAAAACTTCTGACTGCCTAAGAAAGCTGTACTCCTTCTCTACCCTGGAAGAAAGACATATTTGTCTTTCTTGTTGGGGAAAAAATTCTTGCCCTTACTTTTTCACCTGATTAACTCTCTTCTATACTTTACACTTTTTTATTTATCATAATTTTTTTTTTGCAAAAAAATATTGCAGCTCAATTTTGTGTGTGTGTGTGAGACAGGCTCTTGCTCTGTCACCCAGACTGGAGTGCAGTGGCGTGATCACAGCTCACTGCAATCTCAAACTCTTGGGCCCAAGAAATCCTTCGGCCTCAGTCTCCCAAGTAACAAAGACTATAGGCACACACCACCATGCTAGTTTAAAAAAGTATATAAACAAAACATAAATAATATATATGTGTATATATATATATTTTGTAGAAACAGGGTGTCACTATGTTATTCAGAGGCTTACTTCAAACTCCTGACCTCAAGTAATCCTCCTGCGTTGGCCTTCCAAAGTGTTGGGATTACAGGCATGAGCCACACTACCCGGCCTCATACTTTATTTCATTAACTGTCATCTCCTCCAGGAAGCCTGCTTTGAGTCACACTTCCAAAAGTCTCTGCCCCTACATAAACTCTGTAACACTGCTATTACAAACTTAATAAACAGTATTTTCATTTCCTGCTTATCTGCATGTATTCTTTACTAGACTATACTTTTTTTTTTTTTTTAGACAGAGTCTTGCTCTGTCACCCAGGCTGGAGTGCAGTGGCCGGATCTCAGCTCACTGCAAGCTCCGCCTCCCGGGTTCATGCCATTCTCCTGCCTCAGCCTCCCCAGTAGCTGGGACTACAGGCGCCCGCCCCCTCGCCTGGCTAGTTTTTTTTTTTTTTTGTATTTTTTAGTAGAGATGGGGTTTCACCGTGTTAGCCAGGATGGTCTTGATCTTGTGACCTCGTGATCCGCCCGTCTCGGCCTCCCAAAGTGCTGGGAGGAGACTATACATTTTTTAAGAGCATGAACCCTCCATATCCTGTCATTTACAACATCATGTTAAAAAAAGAAAAAAGCAGAATACTTCTCTAAATTTCCAATTCCCTATAGCAGGAAACAAAAAAGGCTTACAAGTTAGGTTTGCCAGTTTTTCATGCAGAACATTAGACACAATTAGTTTATAATCTATGGCTTTTAAGTAGCAAAGTACTTGTACCACCATTTGACTTTTTTTTTTGAGAACTCACTCACTGTGAAAACTGAACATACCCAATGGTTGACTTTCATTGCTTATTCTATTTATCTAACTATGCAATACAAGTTACCTGGTGAAACAGTAGCATTAGGTATGGGACAATGTCTCTCTCTCTCTCTCTCTCTCTCTCTCTCTGTGTGTGTGTTTCTCTACTTTTTAAGTAGCAGATTACCAAAAAGGATCAGGGGAAAATCTCAATGGTATTTTCAAAACTTTAGGACGGTGAGTACAACTACAAGATAATGGATGAAGTGAGTAGGTCCATCTCACTCATCTTGGCATTATAAAGGCTGTGAACACTGCCTGATACAACACCATTTAACAAATGTTTACAGCATAAAAGTTTCTTAATCCACAGTTTGGAGTCAGTTTTAAAAACTTACAAATAAATTTCAACCATTTTTAAGAAAGCTCGTGAAAGCTTTATAATATAATAAGTTCTGTAATAGCACTGTTATAGAGTTTATACACAGGCAGCCTTCCCAGACTTTTGGAAGGGTGGCTCAAAGCAGGAGGCTTCCTGGAGGAAATGACAGATATATATGAATCATTCAGGAAATACACATATGTAAGTATATATTTCTTGAATGATTCACAAACTGTGATACATCCATAATATGGAAAATTATTCAGTAACAAACAGAAAAAACTACTGATACATGTAACAACTTATGTGCAGTTCAAGAGCAATATGATTAGTGAAGAGACAATCTCAAAAGATCACATACTATATAACTTCATTTATGTAACATTCTCAAAATCAGTGGTACCCAACCTTTTTGGCATCAGGAACCGGTTTTGTGGGAGACAATTTTTTCATGGATGGGTTGTAGGGGATGGTTTCAGGATGAAACTGTTCCACCTCCGATCATCAGGTATTAGATTAGTTAGATTCTCATAAGGAGTGCCCAAACTAGATTCCTTGCATGCACAGTTCATAATAGGGTTCACGCTCCTATGAGCATCTAATGCCACTGCTGATTTGACAGGAGGCGGAGCACAGGTGGTAATGCTGGCTCACCCACAGTTTACCTCCTGCTGTGCAGCCCAGTTCCTAATAGGACATGGACCAGTACTGGTCCACAGCTCGGGGGTTTGAGATCCCTGTTCATAATGACAAAACTATGGAGATGGAGAACAGATCAGTGATTTCCATGGGTTAATGATGTTGGGGTTAGGGGAGTGCGTATGACAATAAAGGTAGCACTAGAGAAATCTTTGTGACATCGTAATTGTGTGGTGATTACATGAATCTACATGTGATACAATAACAGATAATTGTATGTGCACATTAATACATCATACGAATATCAATTTTTTGGTTTGGATACTGTAGTACAGTTATGTAAGGTGTAACTACTAGAGGAAAATGGGCAAAGGGCACAGGAAAACTCTTGGATCTATATTCACAACTTATGGTGAATCTATTATTATTTCAAAATTAAAATGTTAAAAAGTATTTCTTTAAAAACTTCTTACATATGAAAAGTTATTAAATATAAAGTAAATGCATGATTTTATTTTTAAAGGAAAGGGAGAGCTTGCTAGATTCAAATGAAAGAAATAACTGATGGACAGAAACATTAAATGATTACTAATAACTAGATTTATTTGTTTCTAAGTGCTATATTTTGAGTATTTTGTCCATTTTTGTTATATTTTGCCCATAGATAATGGAATATATGTCTATTAAGGCAGGAACTCTGGAATCATAAGGACTCTAGAAACTGACATTACTAATTGTGGATTATTTCAGTATGAAAGAGAACTCACCTCAACACCATGGGTTCCAGGGCCTGAGAGGCTAATCGTTCAAACATGCGCTGCAGGGGCGGGTGCAGTGAGTGGTCCTCATCAGCCAGTGCAGCACTACACCTCTGCAGCAGTCGTGCATGAAGACCAGCTTCACACATGACTTGCTGGTTCCTTTCTGTGTGCACCAGGGATTGTAAAATATTTGCCACGGCAAGTTGAAGATCCAAAGCATGCTAAAATCAACAAAGAAATCCACACAGTCAGGTCATTTTTAGTGAGAAAGGTTACAATTTTTTTCGCATTTTTTTTTTTTTTTTTTTGAGATGGAGTTTCGCTCTTGTTGCCCAGGCTGGAGTGCAATGGCTCGGTCTCGGCTCACTGCAACCTCTGGCTTGCAGGTTCAAGTGATTATCCTGCCTCAGCCTCCCAAGTAACTGGGATGACAGGCGCCCACCACCATGCCCAGCTAATTGTTATATTTTTTGTAGAGACGGGGTTTCACCATGTTGGCCAGGCTGGTCTCAAACTCCTGAACTCAGGCGATCTACCTGCCTCAGCCTCCCAAGTTCTAGCACCACGCCCGGCGGAAGCATACTTTTTTTTTTTTTTGAGACAGAGTCTTGCTCTATCGCCCAGGTTGGAGCACAATGGTGTGATCTCGGCTCTCGGCTCACTGCAACCTCCGCCTCCCGGGTTCAAGCAATTCTCCTGCCTCAGTCTGCTGAGGAGCTGGGACTACAGGCGCCCGCCACCACGCCAGGCTCATTTTTTGTATTTTTAGTAGAGGCGGGGTTTCACCGTGTTAGCCAGGATGGTCTCGATCTCCTGACCTCGTGATCCACCTGCCTTGGCCTTCCAAAGTGCTGGGATTACAGGCGTGAGCCTCTGTGCCCGGCCAGAAGCATACCTTTTAACATGAAGTCTCTATATGCTTCCAAATACATTCAGATAAATTAAGAAACTGGCTTAGAGCAATATAGCAATTCCAGAACAGGTTAGGCAAACATGTCCTATTTTAATTTTGCGAGAAATACAGGCAGCTGGCCTCTATTCTCTTTAGACTTTTGTATTACATGACTATATGACTAAAAGTAGTTCTATTTTTATAGAAATAGCAGGGACAAAGTTTTCTTAATGGTGGGCAGATGACTAGTTTAAAGGAAAGCCTATTGTTTACATCTGTGACACTTTAGGCTTTAGAGACCATATAACATTTTAATAAAAATCACCACCCAAACTCCAATTCACCCAAACTCTTGAGTGCAACAAGTCAAAACAGACAAATAGCCTCAATGAAGTATCTTCAGTCATTTTTCCTTCTGTATTATTCATTAGCAATGTCCACTGCTGAGCAGGATTTACAAGGAGAAACAGAATTATTCTAGTATCAGAAGAAACCACCTTGCCTGCCTTTGTAACGAATGAATTGGATTCTAAAACATATATATCTACCATTCATCATGAAAGGTAACACTCAAATTAAAAAATCCTTTTTTTTCTCCAGCTACTTTAGTATGTAATACTAACTTTCTTCCTTAACCCCCTAGCTTATATAATTGCACTCACGTCCTTTCATTCATGTCATTACAGATGGGAAGGAACTAACATATACAAGCTTACTTCTGGCTGTGTCACTGACCCAACGGAGGCCAGTAGGTCCAGCATGGCAAGCATGGCTCCAGGATGAATGATGACTGCATCAGAAGTCTGGAGAGATGAAGTTGCCACATGTAGTTTCAGGTCAGCAACATTTTTAGGAGGGTAAACAGGGGGAGTTGAAACAGAATGATATACATGCCTATAAAAAAAGAAAGGGTAAATTTGGTATTGAATTCCAATCACATTCTCTTCCTCTTCGGTTACTTTCATCCACTGATAACCAAAAAGCCTTGTTAGAAAACAACTTAAGGTTGGGACAGAAAAAAAAAGGAATATATTATCAACTCGAGTTGATATGTCTATGTGTCTGCATGTGTGTGGGTGGATGTGTGCAGACCATGTAACTATCCATTATTCATAGTCTTTATATGATTTTTACTTTTACTGTTACTATATGGATTGTTTGATTAAAAAATGACACCTGTACCAGAAGATGTAAAGAACAGGTACAACCATAGTGATTCAAAGCTCTAGGAAGATGACAATTCCAATAATATGCGATGAGAGATCAAGTTAAATTAATTCCCTCAATGAGATTTTATCTTTTGAAATTACCTATATGTTTTAACCTTTCCTTAGTGCATGAGTAACACTAACTGGGTCAACTGAGTCAGGGTTGTCTCAGAGGCTAGGCTCTCCAAGAATAAATATATTTGGCATTGTGGGAGTTTTCCTTTAGCTTATTTGGAACTACTTTCATTTTCTGCATTTATCCTCACTACCACTGAAAATATTCATTACAACTTTTAAAAACTTGAAGACAATTTACAGAACAAGTTTCTATGAATTAGAAAGCCCAGCCATGTCCTGAATGTACGCATTTCTTCTCATCAATGATCTCTACTTTCTATTTCATACTACTCATCTACAATTCATGAATTTTGCACATTTTGCATCTTGGCACTAAGAAACAGATGCTTGTGGCTTCAGCCTATGGGAACTCTTTGTTCCAATGAGTTGGTCTCAGCATAATTTGCCTAATGCTGAGCTCTGTCACAGAGAGCAATGCAGTTTTAGCTCTCTGGGACAAGAGCAGCTTGGGAAACAGATGCTTTACGTCAGTGATTTAGTAGCAAAGAATTGGCACTGCCATGGTTTAAAAAAAATACCGTTCTCTTTTTAACAGGGATTCTAGGAAAATGTTCAGCTTTACTTATAAAAAGGCACATAGGCTCTCCTAGCTTATTTAAAAGTCAGCATGTCCTTTACCCATTCATGTTTTCACTCCCTGTATTCTGCTATTTTCATTCAAAAGATTTAATTTCTAAACTTACTAAGAAAAATATTTCAAAATGTGTATTACCAACAGTTATCCTACTCCTATATTGCTCCCTTTATTATTTTAAACATTTTGATCCATCTAGAAAAAAGATTCATAATTTACCTAGCATGTATCAGAAATAACTACTGAATTCCAAAATTTCATTAAAAATGTTTTCATTGCATACACACACATATGCATAGATTCTAATTGTCTATTTTAGTTATAGGCCTTCCAAAATCATTTCTAAATTGACAGATTTGATGAGATTTGGATTTAAATTACTGATACACTAAGGAAGAAATCTTTATATTTTTGGATACTGAACTCTTTACTAACACAGGTTGAGTATCCCTAATCCAAAAATCTGAAATCTGAAATGCTCAAAATCCAAAACTTTTTAAGTACCCACATGATGCCACAAGTACAAAATTTCACATCTGACCTTATATGATGGATCAGAATCAAAACACAGTCAAAACTTTGTTTCACGTACAAAATTATTAAAAATATTACATAAAATTATCTTCTGGCTACTTGTATAAGATGTATATGAAACATAAATAAATTCTGTGTCTGGACTTGGGTCCCATAGATATCTCATTATATATATTTCAAATATTACAAAATCCAAAAAGCTGGAAATCAAAATAATTCTGGTACCAAGTATTTTGAACAAGAAATACTCAACCTGTATACAATTATTACAGTAGTACTTTTTTTAATTTAAGAAAAGAATATTCTGAAAAGGAATTACATTCATTGTTTTCAAACCAGAAAAATATTGCAAACATTGCTGATGTCTAAAACACGGTATTTATTAACTAAAATTAGGTGTATTACAACAGGTATTATACAAAATTAATTCTGATTAAGTCATCTAGGTATCACCACAGGTATCACTTTTTAAATTCTGGAATTATGGTAAGCTCATTAAATGGTTAATTCCCAAGCAAGAACTAAACATTTCCAAAGATACGATAAAATTACATTTCATAATCTGGTTGCTATTTAATATTTCAACCTAAATTCTCATATATATTTAGGATTCATCCACCTCTTTGGGGAATACATAATATTTAAATCTGAATCTGCTTTGCTTAACTTATCAGGTGAGTAGAGGCACTAAGTAATGGATCCCATGTTTGAAGGATGACAAGTACTTGTCACCTTTTGCTCCACTGCAGTCATATTCTGTAGAGTTCTGATTATTATTTTGTATTCACTTCTTCTAACTCTGATTGAACACTGTTCAGCTATAATTCTGTTCTATTATTCCTTCTGAATAATGAACAATGAAAAAGGTTATGAGTTTTAGTTTTCCAAATATAAAGTCAGCTAGTTCATTTTCCCCCAATTCTTAAAATAATTAGAAAAAAAATCTCCTGGATACTACATGTCAAACAAGTATCACAAGTTCAAAACGTCCTTAGCATCTGAGAGTGTTCCACAAGCCATAAAAACACAGTTAAATTTTGGTTTATCCCTTTGCCAACAAAACCAATATGTTTTGCTACAAGAAAAAGATGTCTATAAGCTGATGTAATTTGTTGAGAGTTTCTAGAAATAGTGTGACTTAAATTCTAATTTCAAGTTACTAGACTTTAATTTGTGAAGTAACAACATTATATTCTTTACTAGCTTATGATTCTTACCGCTGAACAAAATGTTTGCAAGCTGAATAGAATGGCAACCTGAAAATGTCAACAATGATCTTAGTATTAGCATGAACAGGATCAGGGGCTTTCTGTCCTTGAGGGAATGTCAACTTGTAAGGCTCATGGAGAATTCACATGGATTAGGGCTCAATCAACTAGCTTTACTGATTTAGTGACAGTTTTTCTTTAAGTCAAAGATCTGGTATCTCTACATGGAGCTACACTGTAAATGACGACAATATGTTTTTGATTTAAGGCCATTAGTAATTCTTTAAGAATAAAAATAAAATGCTGTTTTCTCTTTGTCAAATTACCATTTAAATAAATAGAAAGTTCTGATGTATTTTTGGAAGTGGAGTCTCGCTCTGTAGTCCAGGCTGGAGTGCAGTGGAGTGATCTCACTGCAAACTCCACCTCCAGCGTTCATGCAGTTCTCCTGACTCAGCTCCCGAGTAGCTGGGATTACAGGCGCACACTGCCATGCTGGCCTTTTTTTTTTTTTTTTTTTTTTTTTTTTTTGTATTTTAGTAGAGAAGGGGTTTCATCATGTTGCCAGGCTGGTCTTGAACTCCTGACCTCAGGCAATCCGCCCGCCTCGGCCTCCCAAAATGTTAGGATTACAGGTGTGAGCCACTGCAACTGGCCCTGATGTATTTTTTTAAGTATCCTTTTAATCTGTGTATTTCTATCTTGTGGTATTTGGTTAATACTTAAAAAGGACTAAATGTTTTTAAACAGCAAATTTTAAGGCATTACTCATTATGATATAATCACCATATTTTTAAATTGTGTTTTTTAGTAATTTAAACTATTTACTAATTGAAATTATTTCTCTAACATTTAGTAATTTCTAGGGCTCATGAGCAAACACAAATTTTCAAACACAGATTATTTTTTATCTCGACCATTTTAGCAACAGAAAAACACATGATATCAACTTGAATTTACCTAGTTTATCATTCTTTGAATTAGGAAGAGCTCTTTTTTTAAAAAAGAAATTGTAGTTTTTAAGCACAAATATACTGAACAATCCTATATTCATTTAAGACTATTCTGAACCATGCCATGGTTTGCTGTGCAAAGTAAGCTATAAGTGTAAATTTAAGAGAAAAAGGAAATTGTATCTTTTCACATACATAATATTACTATGCAAATATGTTGAAATACAGAATCCATAACAAATCCATAACAAATACTTTTGATGTACTAACTCCAACTGTCTTCAAATTTCAAAATCTGAACAATAGTAGTAAGATTAAAACAACATTATAGCAGCACCTTGGGATTCATTTTTTAAAAGCTGCAATGAAAGAATATTAATGTAAGAGTTAAGGACTTATTTTTGGTTATGAGGAAAACAGGAGAAGGAATGAAGTATTTGGGGCCAACTGCAGACCATGATCATTTGATGGTTGGGCTGCAAATGTAATCTTACGTGGATCTTAACTATACTTCCGTAAATCAACTGCCGTTTTTAAAAATTTGAGTAGAATTTTTTTAAAGGTAGTTTTGAAAAGACCAACTAGATCAGCTTAGAGATTTACAAAGAACTGATCAAAGTACTGGGGTGGGTTTTTTATTAACTTTTCAAAGTTTAGCTGTGAGCATTTTAATAACAGCAACATACTTCAATTGGTTGAATCTGATGGAGAAAATACACATTTCCTTCCAATGCTATGAAATTCATTTTGGAATAACAGTAAAAACCAAAGAATGATCCCAACGTTTAAAGTAAAAAATAATAATTAAAAAAAAGAAAAATAAAAAAAGTGGAAAAGTACTCTACTTAGAGACATTAAGTCCACTTTTCTAACTTATTTTAATAAAAGACATGCTTTTCTATAACCAAAATGTGTAGTTTAGTATAAAAAAGTTGGATGACAAAATTATACGTCCTTCATAGTTTCATAGCATCAACACATTTTACTCTCATGTATATAAGAAAATTGGTATTTTAAAACCTAAAAACTCCCCCCAAACCCCAAAAGTTAAAAAAAAAACCAAAAAACTGAAATCACAAAACACAATCACCATGTTAACATAAATAAGCACAGAAAAAAAGAAACCCCACACAAATAGAGACTGACTTCTCTTATATGATCAGTACCTTTTCCTGGACAAAGCTGGTGTACCCCAAGGAGAGGGGAGAGAAGACTCACTTGTCAGGCAAGGAGGGATCTGTTCTGCACGACTACAGACACAAAACAGACAGGGTGGTTTAGAGAGGTTAGAAGAAGAGAACACCAGGTTGGCAGTTGGTTAGTTTCACAAGAAATGCCAGTAAAAGTTTAATAAGGAACATCCTCCATATTCAGCAGGAACAAGGAACAAGACTACAACACATGCACTGAATGAAACAGAAAAGCATGCTCACGGCAGATGCTTATTCCATTCATGTTAACATTTAACACATCTGTTAAATGGGGTGCTCTAAGCCCTATTTTTGACAGTGACTAAAAATGACATATTCTAAGTAGGATAAGACGAAATCAAGGGAAAAGAGGTTGAATCTGAATACACAAATTTATATAGCTCATTCCTAGAACACTACACTGTCCTGTGTTTCCTATAAGTTAACTATATACGTGAATTTTATTTCGAGATAGGGAAAAGCAGAAGTTTAAAGGAAAATTTTTTTATAATTTTGTCATCGTTGTTTAGATTTTAAATGTAAATACTGAGGACTAAGAAATCTTGTTAAGAAGGAAGAAATATCTCAGTTGATACTTCAAAGCAGATATTCCACAGAAAAGGACACAAAACCTATTATAAGCTCTGTCCAGTGGAGTTACATGGTCTATTTATGAGGGCAGTTCATTTATTTTATGTAGTAAAACTATGGTAACTGTTAAAAGCAATAACGCTTGGGGCATAAATTAGAAGTATTATTTTCAAAGTGACATCTTCAATGAAAACACAGTTGAAGCACTGAAAATAAGTGATCTAGATGAAGTGGCTCTCCTACAATCTCCGAGAACCCTATATTTCCCCATCGTAGAATTTGTCACACTATATGTAATTGTTTATTTATGTGTCTATATTTTAGCTAAAAGATAACAAGGACTAAGACAGCCCTGTACAGAGCTGAATCCTCAATGCCTAGCACAGTGACTTGGCATGCAGCAGGTTTTGTTAAGTACTTATTTCATGAAGGAATGAGTAAATACTGAATCTGATGGCCTCTTGAACTTGATGGTTCAAGACACTGACATCTCTCTTTGGGAACTGTATCATTTTTTGAGGAGTATGAAATGTGGAGAATGATGGAGTATGTGTCTGGAAATAAGAATAATCATAATGATGTTCTCTTGATAACACATATCAGTAAGTCCAGATGTACCTTTTAAGGCTAAAAAGAAAAAAGATAATAGTAAATATGATCATTAAAGGAAACTTCATAGAAACTGTTCCAATAACTGCAATGAGAACTAACTGAACCTGAATTTACCAACAGCACACAGGCTTCCATGCTAAAAAAACAATACCAGAGCAAGAGTAATATTCAAAAATAAAGTGATACACCTCAAACAAACAGGAGAAAAGATTCATCTACTTTCATATTCTTTTGGATTAACTCATAATTCAAGTCTTAACGTTGAAGTCATGCTTAGTATACACCCTTTAATTCAGAGGACAGAGCAGAGTCATACCTGTCAAAAGAATCTGTGGCTACTTTGTAAAGATAAATAAAAAGTTTACTGCAGTGCCGTAACGTGGGTGACACTGATTCTATTGAGACTACATCTTCCTCTAAAAGTCTTTGAAATGGCTGTGTATTTGAGGGGAAGACATTCATGGCGCTTATTTTTCTTAGGTCTGAGAAGCAGCCAAGAAATCGAACAGCATCTGCCAACTTCTCATACTGAATCTCTGTTTTGAAGAAATGAGAGTTGGCTGGCTCATAGCGCATTGCTGCAGTCAACGTGCAGAACACAGTGTGAAGAAGTTCAAACACTTGATTCTGGTTTACTTTCTCCCAGCCATTCTTGGGTGGACAGCTCAAAGATCTTTCCATAGCAACGAGCAAGGATGTAATGTACACAAATCCTCCAACTTTCCTAAAAACTGTTCTTGAACGATGGCTTTCTCGAAGGACTGACAGGAGGGCCTACAAGAGACAAAAGAAAAAAACAAATGAAAATACACGTAATTAAAAAAACAAACCACTAGCATGTATATGGAGGTTGTACATTCTGTGAATCTGACATGCTTTTATAATTTACCCAATAAACGGTCCTACAAAGCACATCAAATATTTTGCTAATTTAAAAATGTCACATTAAATGCTGAAGGTAATTTTAGGAAACACTATCATATATTTCTTTGATAGAATAAAGCTATATCCAAATATTGGTTGAAAAGCTTTTCCAGAGTCTTTAATTGATTATGACATCAATGAATTCAGTGACTTTACAAAGTAAGTAAAATACATCTTCTAGTCTAGTTTTACACAATCATGAAAACTTATGACTGTGTGTATAGAAACTGATTAATTCTAGAAGGGATCAGAGAGATGGTCAGGGCAGCCAAGATCTGAGGTCTTTTGTCTCATATAAAGTGACCACATTCATTCTTTAGAAAGAAGATTTACTTTAGAAGACTTATTAAACATTCTCTTTTCCGAAATGAACTGAAGCCTGAGGGCTGAAAGTATGATCTTTCCCAAAACAGCTGTAAGCTTTAAGAAAGAAAACCTGAAGTACGTAAGTAAATCCAACATTTACTTTCTGAACTGTCATAATTTTCACTTAGCTTATGATTTTTTTTTTAAACAAAAACAAAAACAGAGTCATGCTCTATCACCCAACTTGGAGTCCTGGGGTGCAATCTTGACTCACTGCAACCTCCACCTCCTGGGTTCAAACAATTCTCCTGCCTCAGCCTCCTGAGTAGCTGGGATTACAGGCACACACCACCATGCCCAGTTAATTTTTTGTATTTTTAGTAAAGATGTGATTTCACCATATTGGCCATGCTAGTCTCAAACTCCTGGCCTGAAGTGATCCACCCACCTCTGCCTCCCAAAGTGCTGGGATTACAGGTGTGAGCCACTGCCCTGGCCAGCTTATGATTTTAAAAAACACATGACAAAATCACCTAATATTTTATCAGGCACTTGCTATGTACTAGGTATTCTAGGTACTTTTATGCACTATCTTATTTAATCCTTTCAACAATCCTGTTATTTCCACTTCATAGATAAGGAATTGAGGCCCAATGTGGTAAAACAACTCTCCAAAGACTATACAACTTATATAATAATAAAGGTAGAATTTAAACCTAGGCAGTCTAATTACCCTACTCCTACACTTAATCATGACATTATGCCCCAAACAGCAATCTGAAATCTTTTTTATGGATACAGTGGACTCCTTTGCCGTCTGTTTCATTAATTGTAGCACAATGGGTATCTACTATTACTTAAGATATAATTTCTAATCTGTCCAATCATTGCGTTTGAAAAAAGTCATTTTATTAAAAGATCTCACACATTTCTAATGGTATCTGAAGAACGAAAAGGCTACATACAGGTTGAGTATCCATTATTTAAAGTGTTTGGGACCAGAAAAGTTTCAGATTTTAGAATATTTGCACATATACAGTAAGTTATCTTGGGGATGAGACCCAAATCTAAACATAAAATTCATGTATGTTTCATATATACCTTAAACACATAGCCTGAAGGTAATTTTATACAGTATTTTAAATAATTTTGTTCATGCAACTTATCATCACATGAGGTCAGGTGTGGAATTTTCCACTTGTCAGCACTCAAAAAGATTGTAGCATTTTGAATTTCAGGTTTTTGGATGAGGGATGTTCAACCTGTATTAATATATGTCACCTTTTGACATATACTGCTTCAGAAGTTATGAAGATTTCATTGTTCATATATATGCCTTAATATTTTAAAAGACAGAAAATATGCAATATGTATGTAAATAAAATATAAAAACAATGTACTCCTTCCAACAGTCTTTAATCAATAAATTTCCATTTTAGTATCTGGTAACAATATAGTTTCCCTATCTTGTCAAATTTAATAAACTGTATTAATACTTAAAATATCTCATATTAACAAAAGACTTTTTAACCAACACACACACACGTATGCGTGGGCGCACACACACACACTCCTTATAACATAGCCTGAAGATGGCTGAACTCAGAATGCCTGGGGTCATATTCTGACTGCAACATTAAAAAGCATTTAACCATCCCAGTTACTTTACCTTTCTGTGTCACAGTTTCCTCTTATGTAAAATGGAAACAACAATAACTAGCCTCAAAGGAAATACATGTAAAAACACTTAGAGAAGTGCCTGGCATATAAGCCTATCACTGTCATCAATTTTCAAAAACATACTGGGAGAAAAATATGACAAGTATTATTTTATAGATGAGGAGGGGTGAGTTCAAAGTTAAAGTAACATGTACAAAATGCTATCACTGGTTAGAATTATGACTGAGGTTAGAAAAACTGCTGCTTATGAATCTTTAGTCCAATAATTTATATTATGTACTTCTGGACAGGCCCACCTCCTACTTCCTCAAAATTGGTATCTGTTGGCGCTCTGACATTATCCCAGCGCAATCTCAGTATTTGAAAAATTTCAAATACCATGAATAATGTAACTTCCCACTTACATCAACAAATGATGATGAGTAGCAAATACCAAAGTTGCAATGAGATCTGGAGGCTGCTTGGTTAATAAGACAAAATCAGCTATATATTATTTATATTTGCATAAATACAATTCATACAATTCAAATTTGTGCATCAGGAGAATTTCCATGACATGTCATGGAATGTCAGGTTTGTGTATAAATAATTACAAATTAAATTACATAGGTTTGTGGTATATGTCAGTTGAATGGAGGAACTAAGAGGCAATTCTGCATGAAGTAAAAATGGAAATTGAAACTGAGAACCCAAATTTTCCCTACTGGCACTCAACACTACTTTATCCCTTCAAAGCAGAATGCCAGAGCTAGCTCATACCGGCTCTCAAGAGGTCAAGTACCGTATTTTCAGGAATTTTGTAAGTCAGTTGTTAAAACGTACAATCATAATTTAAAATTAAGTAATACATTTACAACTAAATATTTTAAAGACAAAAGTAATACTCAAAACTCATCAGTTTCTAATTATTTTCTGAGTTTTACTATTATCTATGCTTTTGCATATCTGCATGAGGAAATGCTATATAATGGTGTACTACTGTGCATCTCTTTCCAGTCCACATTCAGTGGGGCACATTAGTTGATTGAACAGTCCACAATGCGAGTATTTATACCCTGGAAATCAGTAAATGCAAAATATCACGACCCTCTCCTGCCCTCTTCCAGCCTGAGAATCAGTTACTAACATTAACCAGAGCACTGCCTCAAAATTACGGGTCAGTCAACTACTTCTTGTTGGCTTACCAATATTTTACAAATCCAATTAATAAGGTACCAAAAGAGGAGAAAATGGTACGTTAAAAAAAGTTGGCAACCTTAGCAACTTTTGAAGCCATCTATATTCTCCCAACAATTCCTTCAAATATAAAATGTTCTTCAAATATTGACATTCTTGTGGATATCCTTTTTGTCTAAGAGATAAATCGTGGTGAGATTAATCTTGCTTTTAAGATGCATATTCAAAATTGTCATTATACACCATCAAAACATGATGAAATATATGGCAGCATAAAGAAAGAAATGCTATTTTTTCATTACCAATGAAACATTTAATTGAATAAAAGTAAAAGAAAATAGAAGTAATAACTCCTGTAATGTCTGGCTGAAATGGGCATGTAGGACACTAGTATATGCCACCCCAAAATATGCCACTATGGCATAAGGATTATTTTCAGTTGAAGGCAACTGAGAAGAAGTAGATACAAGAAAACTCTCTGCCATTCCCTACTTGATGAAGTCAGACCCTTCTCAGCCTGGAGACAGCAAATAAATGCACAAAACATACTACCAACTATTCTTTATCTACCATTTATTTGCCTTCCCACAATTTGCTATCCCTAGAGTCCTTTCTCTTTATGTTATCATTTCTCTAAAAATGTACTGTTCTTTGTGGAGAATGCTACACAGTGGTCCCCCTTCTCTGCAGTTTTGCTTTCCTTCATTTTAGTTACCTGTGCTCAAACTTGCCTGAAAATATTGAATGAAAACAACAATTCAAAAGTCTTAAATTGTGTATTGTTCAGAGTAACATGATGAACTCTCACACTGCCCCACAGCACTGTGACTCATCCCTGTGTCCAGTGTACATATGCTGTATAAGCCACCTGCCCGTTAGTCACTGAGCACAGTCTCGGTTATCAGAGCAACTGTGGAGGTTTCCCAGTGCTTGTGTTCAAGTAACCCTTATTGTACTTAATAGTGGCACCAAAGCACAAGAGTACTGACATTGGCATATTGTTATAATTATTCTATCTTATTATTGGTTATTGTTGTTAATCTCTTACTGTGCCTAATTTATAAATTACACATTATCACAGGTATAAACATAGTATATATACGGTTCCATACTATCTGCAGTTTCAGACATTTCTGGGGGTCTTGGAATGTATTTCCCTGAAGATATGGGGGGACTACCATATAAAATGGAGTTCTAAGCCACCTCTTTGAGAATTAGTCATATTTCCCTGGTTGTCTCCCATGCACATATGAGGTACACATGTTAATAAACTTCTGCTTGTTTTTCTCTTGTTAATTTGTCTTTTGTAACACCAGTCTGTCCTAGCTAAGAACTCAGCAGGTAGAGGAAAAATAATGTTTTCCTCATCCACAGGTGAGAGTACTAGTAGAAGAAGTCAGAGGAGAGGGAGATCGGGTCACAAGGGCCTTGGAAGCAAGGTTAAACACACTGGTTTGTCTGTTATTATTTTAATGTCATTTTAGACTTGAAGAAAAACTGCATAATCAGTTGAAAGAATTCACAGATATCCTTCATTCGGATTCTTGAAAAATTACCATATTACTTAATTTCTCTCTCTCCACTTCCCTTTTCCCCTAAAAGCTTCAGTGTGTTTTTCAAAAAATAGAATTATCTTGCTACTCACAGTACAATGCTCAAAATCAGAAAATTAACGTTGAAATAATGCAATTATTTTATCTACAGACCTTGTGTTTTTTCCAAATCCCAATACTATCCTCCATAACAAAGGAAAATTCAAGTTCATGTACTACATTCAGTAGTCACTTCAACCTCTTTACTTTTTGGAACAGTTCCTAAGTCATTTTTCATTTCATTTCATTTTTTTAAAGAGTTTAGGCCAGTTATTTCATAGAATGTTCTCCTATTAGGATTTATCTGATGTTTTCTAATAATCAGATTCATATTATATACTTTTGGGAGGAAAAACTACAAAAAAGAGCTGCATTTTTCTCTGTGCTTCATATCAGGAGGTGTATGCTGTTCATTTGTCCATCACTGGCAAAGTTAATGCTGATCATTTAGTTAAGGTAGGGTCCACTGTAAAGCTGGTATTTTAGCATTCGAAATTAAGAATTATCTTTTGAGGACACAATTTAAGACTACACAAAAATCTTTTCATTTCTAAAACTTTCATCTATTGTCTTTAGTAGCCAGTGATGAATTTTACCTGAATCAATTATTACTATGATAGTTCATAAATGGTGATTTTCTTTGACTTTTGACTACAAATAAGAGCTTTTCCTTTTCTCTCATTTATTTGTTTGATTGTACTTACTTAATTACTTATTTTCTTTGATCTCTTCTTTACTTTTTAAAGGCTAACTGAAATGTTTTAGGCTTATTTTGTTTCTCTCTCTGCCCTAGTCCTGGAATCAAGCATTGCACCAAGGAGGCCTGAATCCTTATAATGTAAAATTGTATTTAGAAACCTTGCATCAATCAATAAATTCAAGAACATAAATTTTAATGGACTTCTCTCACTTTACTCAGATATTATTTAAATACAAGAGCAGGTTTTAGTCACAAAAGAGAAGGCTATGTCTCTTTTATTAAAACAACTATTATTCACAGCACATAAGTTAAAAGCACAGCTTTATAAAGAGACTACATGGGTTCAGATCAAGGCTCCTCTACCTACTAGGCATATACAACTTGGGAATATTTTTTAACCAGTCTGTGTTTCAGTTTGTAATATGTAAAGCAGGGACACTAATAGTATTTATTTTTATCATAAGGATTAAATAAGTAGATGCACATAAATGCATACAATAGTACTAATAGAAAGCAGTCAATAAATGTTAGCTACTATTATATCTGGAACTTGGAATTTTTTTAAATATATCATTTAATATTTAATAGTCTTTACTTTTCCATTACACCTTACTTGCATTACTAAATTCACTTCTAAATGAAAGTGAAACATTCGATTATAGTTTGATTTTAAAAATTTCTTACATATCATTTCTTACAGTATCAATGATTTCAGTAATATGAGAGAATGTGAGTGTATAAGTCTGTATAAAACAATGGTGCTGTGGAAAGAAAATGGGTATTGAAATCTGGGGGTCAGTTCTACTAACTAAAAGTCACTTACGTAAACAATATACGTTACATATTTCTTTAAACCTAAGTTTTCTCATCTGCAAAACAGGGGGCTACTTACTTTACAATATTGCTAAGGAGTAAATGATAAAAGCATATGTAAAACTTCTGGTATATTGTTTGATATCTACTAGGATATCCATTACTTACATACATACATATATGCATGCATGTGTATATAATGTCAAATCTAGCATTTCATTTCACAGATGCGTAACACTATGAGTGAATTCAATTGAACAGAAAATATATATATTTAGTATTTATTAAGATCCTATACTTCACTAATATTTAATTTAAGAGTTCCAATAAGTCAAGATAATTACTGCAAAGGTTTATCAGCAGTAAGTTAAATATATACTGAAAGACATAAATGACTGGAGTTTTTCCAAATTCCTAATGTGCATAAAGTTGTGAGGTTTTTTGGGTAATTTGGATTTTTTAAATTTCCCTGCCTCTAACTTAAATATAGATCATTTTAAAATAACCACAGATTTTAGTAGTAAAAGAGTGGAAACACATTTATCAAACTTACCCTTAAAATATCAGTCTTCAACTGCAATTCTGTCGGTGGGGCTGAATGCATTAGCCCCAGGAGAGTGCCCATGTCATCGTCCCCATTTGGAGAGAGCACCAGCTGCTGGATAGTCATCAGGGCATGCTGCCGGCATTGAGGGTACTTTACTATATTATGTGCACATCTTGCACCTCCAAATTCTCGAAAAATTCCTTCAAGGAAGGAGAAAAAGTCCAACAATGGCTACTTTAAAATATTCTGAGACAAGTCAGATAAATTAACATTCAATTCTTTTTTGTAAAGTAACTCAAAATAATGTAAATAAAACCTACCCAACGATTTCACCTTTTAAATTACAATACAAATTTGCACAGTAGGTTGTCAGCAAAGGTATACGCAAATTTTCTCTACATTTTCTTAATGCAAGATTAATGCCGTGATGTGTTCGCTATGCCCAAGCTCTCAAAATCTAGGATATTCAGAAGTCTCTTAGCCCAGGAGACTCTATATTGTAATCAACTTATGTAAAAGGCTTTCAGAGGAACAACAGCCTAAATAAAGGAGATTTAAATGAACATAGCTTCCAAAATAGTAGCAAGAAAGAAATGGAATAAATTATTCCACCATGGGAAAAATTACAAGGGACTAACATGTTTTGTTGCATAGGTAGAGCATAAGAACAAAAAGTGACACATTCTGTAACAGAAAGCATGTGTCATTGTTACTGCTCCAAAGCCTTTACACAGATTGACTTACTTAATACTCATCCCCTACCATACAGAAGTAAGGCAGTCAAAGTCATACAACTAGTAAGCAACAGAAAAGGATGTATGCCTACACAGCCCAGCTCTGTAAGCCTGTGATCTTACTCACAAGTGATACTGTTCTCACATCAAATATTAGTACCATCCTCCAGTATTAAAAAAATGGGCCCAGTGAATGAAATGACTAACTAGTATTTCCTCTAAGTAATTCTTCTATCACTTACGTTTTTAGGACATCTTGTTTATATCTCTATTATGGTTTATAACAAACAGTCTTACTATTATTGTTTATATTTGGTCTTTCATGACTATTGGATTTTCTCCTGTGTTTCAATAAACGTTCACTGAAACAGTGTATTCTGCTATAGCAGCCACTGCCCTCTCTGCTTAGTGGCTTTCTATTTGCTAAATTCATAAAAATTATATGATCATGAAGTTAGTCTAAGCCATGTGCTTGAGATTCAGCACATGGAATTTGTGACAGCCTTTCATTACCTGAAGGCCTGTTTAGTTACCTCCCGGTTGTCAGTAAGGACCCACTAGATAATCATAATGGCTAATATTATTTAATACTTAAACTGTGAGTAAAGCACTGTTTTAAATGCCTAACATCACAGAGCTAGTAATCTCTTTCCTATTAGGAAGAGAAAAACGGAAAAGAATTGTAAGAAAGTGTTTGGCACTTTGGGAGATGTACTAAGTGACTTTTAGTCACACAGAGTAAACTCTCCAATTGTCCAATCTCTTCCTGTGCAACTTTTAGGTCTACTCAAGGAAAGTTAATTTGCAAAGCAAATTCCTGTTAGTGTATCTTTAGTATGTTTCTGAGTACCTCAGTTAACTAAACCTAGTTAGTGGAAATATGATTATGCATTATGCCATAGACAAAATGTTACTACAGTATCCATTTAAAGTCATCATACTCATTGTTTCAATTACCTGTTAAATTCATTCAAGTCTTGGCATTTGCCAAAGTTGTATTAAACTAATTACTTTTATAATTATGTGTCTACATTTTCTTCACTAGATTCTAATTCCCGGGGAGCAAAAACGATCTTACCTTGGCATCTAGGTGTTATACTAACACCTAGCTAACATGGTACCTGGGATACACAATATTTTAAACATGATGAATGCTGAATTTCTCTGCATTCAGGCAAACAGTCATGCAAGTGCATGGGGTTCATTCATCCATGGCTTTCCATAACACTTAAAATATAATTCAAGCTCCTTACCATGGTCTAAAAAGCTCCCTATGATTTGGGCCCAGCCTACTAATCTGAACTCATTTCCCCCTCATTATTCCTTTGAAGTTGTACTGACCTTATTACCTGAGAGTTGTTTGATGTTAATTAAAATCTCAAGTAATCTTTTTTAAAATGCAAGAGTGATATTTTATAAATATAGTTGGCCTATCTGTTAATGACAGGTAGAAAAGGATAAAAGAGAAATTGAGACCAAAATTAAACAAAATATTTAGTAAAGTTAATTAACCTTGGAGAGGTTACGTTTTATTAGAGAATCATTTTTCAGTATTTTCTGAAGGTTGTAACATTGTAATACTCTAATTTGTAGTACTAAAAATATTTTTTACATCACTGTGTAAAGAAAATATTTTAGAAAAAAATTAAATAGCAACTTACTTGAATAAAAGTGTACCAGTAAAAAATTAGAAGAATACTTTAAACACAAGATACTATAAAAAGCAATTTAAACATCATTTTGAAACAGTAACAATGTTATACGTTTTGTCATCAAGGTACTCCTGATGGTCAAAAGTAAAGTACTGAAGTTTTAGGAACATGACGGGTACCAAACTGAATCAATATTTTTGTCTCTTAAGTGACAGGAAGATTTCAGAAGCAAGAATCACTACAGAAGATGTAACCAGTGGTAATCTCCCAAAGTATTTGCTTATAGCTTTTTAAATTACCTGCATTTGTGTTTGATCCTTGAAGAAGCACTGTCAAGGTCTCCATAACCAATAAAGCCAGGTGCTTTTGGTCTTCAACTGAACTATTATTTCTTGAGTCCCCTAAAAAAAGGTTCAAAGGTCCAAATTACAAAAGTGATAAGCTTATTTTTTCTTGATTCAGTTTTATTGTAATAATTTCTTTATTTCTTCAGTATTCACTTTTACCCCTAATATGACACATATAATATAATCTTTAAAATGATGCACGTGTCCAACATTTGGCAAAAGTAGGCACAAAATCAACATTAACAGATTTTATTTCAGTATGCTTGCAAGTGGCAGTTATCTAATAAATATTAAAAATGAAAATACAAAGGTTAAATATATCATCTTCACCGAGGGTTTTCCTAATAAAGGATGTCAATAGGAGAATGCTAGATTTTGATTCACTAAAGAGAGAAAAGGTCATGAATAAAGCTACCTATTCAACCTGTATTAATTCACATTTAATACTTATTAACTACCAGATACTATTGTACTTTTATCAGATTTATCAGAGAGGTACCCAATGAAAATACATTGTGTACATAACATCATTAAATATACTTATTTTCTCTATACAATAAAAACACGTTGAAGTAATTATACATTTAACTATATTTATTAGTTGTAATTAATAAATCTGATTATTTTCAGAAGCTTTTAAAACTCGCTCTTAGAAGCAGAAGGCAGTAGATACTAGTCATATGGATCATACATGCTTTTCCTCGGTTTTTAACTTCCTTTCAACTCTCTCCAATACACTGACAGCATTCTAGCTTCCTCCTCCCCAATTCCCTAACAGAGGTTGAATGAACCTGCAAATTTTGGAAAATACAGTTCACTAATATGTCACAATAATACACATTAGGAAGTCATTGAAATCAATAACCAAAGAATGGGAACAAGAACAAAAAACTCTCTGCTTTGAACCCCTTTTCAAACAAAAATAAAATTACAGACAATACTTTACCTTGCTCATTTTGTGCCTGAGTTGGATCCTTCAACAGGGCAGCATATTTATGCAAAAGGTTTACCATGACCTCCAAAAGGCCAACCTCCCTGAACACATCTTTAAATATGTAGTCATGTCTTGTAAACTTAAGAAGTGTTTTCATTGCAATAATGCTACAGTGATAAGAAGAGCTAGATTTTAAGAGGATACTGACACTAATAAGTTCTTTACAAGGAATATAATTTAAGCTAAAAACAACAAACTCCAGCATCTCAAAGTATTTGTTTTGTACTTCTGGGAGTTTAGAAATCTTCTCTGCAAACTGTGACAATGTGTGCTGTGACTCTAGGATGAAGTAATTGGCATTGTCAGCCATGTAGATATTTGTGATAGCATCAAGGATGATTTGGGCAAGGAAGCTGGTTTTTGCTTTTAAAAATGCATTCTGAAGAACTGCAAAGGCCTGGATGTTTCTCACACTGTGACCTAAAACAGAGAAGAAAAACATAAAAGTAGGTACTATGTGATATTTTAATGATGGCAAACTAGTCTGTTTAAACACATCATGAATTATAACATTTATCAATTATTTACTAAGAACATAACCCTGTTTTCACAAAAGGTCTTATTTTTCTTCATCAAGTTCAAATCATTTAATTAAAATAACACTGATTAAAATTTTAATGCATTATGATGAACATTTCAATTCATTAATAAGTGTATGTTGAAAAGTTAGACTGTTTTAGAGGGAATAAAAGCGTATTATAAACATCCATGCTTCAGAGTTTGGAAATGTGTGGTAGTGTAGCATTTTATTATCTATGAGATTGATTTTGACTATAAGGACAGCTGTCTCTCAGTTTAAAAAGACTTTGAGGTTTAAGAAGTTACAGGCCTGAGAACATCAATAAAGAAGTAGGAAAATAGGAGGGGAAAATTTTCTAAAATCCAGTTTTCTTTATAATTAGAACACTATGATTTTTATAAATTTTAAGCTGGAAGTTTGTTTTGTTTTCTAGCTAAAAGTACAATTTACTCATATAGACATTTGTTAAAGCAGTTTATGGCCAGCCATTCAAACATAACAAATGGAAAAAAAAAAAAATCTTTATACATGGCTCTGGTGAGGCAAATTAGTGACAATAATTATAAAGAAATTAAGACAGAAAGTTATATTTGAAGTACATGAAAATAAGCAGCTTGCTTCTAAAAGTAGTCCCCAAAACAATAGCTATTAGGAGTATGTGGCATTTCCAAGTATGACCAAAAAATTAACAAAGTGCCTTACAGAATAAGCTGAATTTTAGAAAGAGAATAAACCAGAGAACTACCAAAATTATTAAATGGAGTAGAAAGAACGCTCAGGGCTGGAGGCTCATGCCAGTAGTCCCAGCACTTTGGGAAGATTGCCTGAGGCCAGGAGTTCTAGACTAGCCTGGCTAACATAGCAAGACCACCTCCATTTCTACAGGAGATTAAAAAAAAAAAATTAGCTGGGGATGGTGGCATGTGCCTGTAGTTCTAGCTACTCGGGAGGCTGAGGCAGGAGGATTGCTTGAGCCCAGGAGTTTGAGGTTGCAGTGAGCTATGATCACACCACTGCACCTTAGCCTGAGTGACAGAAAGCAATCCTGTCTATAAAACAAACAAACAAACAAACAAACAAACAAGAATGCTCAGAAATCCTGACTTGGACATTTCTTAAAAACACAGGGAATTTAAAAAATCTCCAGCCTATATATGATTTCAATTTTCTGATTTCTTATTTATAACATATATGGCAAATACCAAAAGTTTATCTTTGTTTCCTGTGTCTATTAGTCTATCTAAGTTTGTTTTGCGGTTACCTACAGAATATAAAAAGTAAAGATGTCTGGAAAAGAATAATTGACATCTCAGCAGCTTTTCAAAAAAAATCAGTTCACAGGATTATTAATTTGTATGGAAAATCAAAAGACTTAGAATAGCCAATGATTCTGACAAGAAAGAACAAAACTGGACAACTTATGTGTCCTGATTTTAGGCTTATTATATAAAGCTACAGCAATCAAGACTGTGGTATTGGCTTAAGGATGGACACATGGATCAATCAAACAAAATTCAGAAAGTGTCTCAGATATATGTAGTCATATATGATATTTTCAAGAAAGATCTTGGAACATTCAGATATCCATATTAAAAAAAGAAACCAGTACTTTCTACCCTCTATAATAATAACTTAAAATATACTATAGACCTTAAGAGTTAAAATATGAAACACTGGATAAAGAAAAAAATAGAAGAAAATATTAGAGATCTTCGTGAATCTGAGTAAAGATTTCTTCTATAGGAGAAAAACAATCACAAAATATTCTTGAAATGAAAAACTGGACTTCATCAAAATTTAAAACTTGCATTTCTCAAAAGATGCATTAAAAAAACCCCAGCAAGTCAAGACGAAGAGCACACACTTCCAAAATACATATTAAGGGATAAAGAACTTATAAAGAATATCTAAAGAACTCTTATAACTCCAATAAAACAACCCTATCAAACAATGGGCACAGAGATCTGAACCAAGGTAGAGAAACAGATGGTGACAAAGCACATAAAAAATGTAAAACTTCATTAGTCAATTAGAAAAATGAAAATTAAAATAACAATTAGACATTATTACATACTTAATAGAAGTCTAAAATTAAATGGACTAACAATACCAAGTGTTACTGACAACGTCAAGTAACTGGAACTGACATTACTGATATGAATGCAAAAATGAGACAGCCACTTCAGAAAATACTCTGGCAGCTTCTCATAAAGTTAAACATACATTTACCATATGGTCTAGCACTTTCACTGCTCTGTATTTGGCTAAAAGAAATGAAAACGTATGTCCACAGAAAGATTTGTTTTATATAAATGTCCACTGTTGCTTTATTCCTGATAGTCAAATAAATGTCCATCAACTGGTGAAGAGATACACAAATTGTGGGCTATCCAAACAATGAAGTAATACCCAGCATTAAAAAGGAGCAAACTTCTGATACACGCAATAATATGGGTGATTCTCCAAAGTATTACAATATTCCCCTCATTTTCATGGTTTTATTTTCTGTGGTTTCAGTTACCCATGGTTAATCACAGTCTGAAAATATTACATACAATAGATATTTTAAGAGAGAGAGAGTGCTCATGCTCTTGAGAGCACACATTTACATAACTTTTATTACTGTATATTACTATAATTTTTATATTTTATTATTGTTGTTAATCTCTTACTATGACAAATTTATAAATTCAACTTTACCATATGTATGGATGTGGAAGAAAAACACAGAATATATATGGTTTGGTATTATCTGTGGTTTCAGGTATTACTGGGGACCTTGGAACACATTCTCCCCGATTAAGAGGGGAGTGATTAGATAGAATCACTTAAAGTTTATCTAAAGAATCCAGATACACAAAAACTATATACTGTATGATTACAGTGTATTACTCATCAAATTCAACACTCAAATGAATAGATTTAATGTATACAAATTACACCTCAATACTGCTAGAATATATAAAACACAACCTATTCCCAGCTATTTCCTTTGATTCTTGCAATAACGCTGAAAGTAGACCATGGGAAACAGAAAATTTTGAGTTATACAGGACACTCAAAATGATGTAGCTTGACCCATTCACTATATAGAAGATTACGCCAGTTTTTCTGAAGAAGAAACCGATGTTTAGAAAAGTTAGGTCACTTATGATTACAAAAATTCTGACTCTTAGGGCATCATCCTTTCTAGAGAGCCTTACTTTCATAGACATTATGTCACTGGATTCTCTCAATAACCCTGGGAGGTGCTAGGTTATATGACTATTATCCCTGTTATGAATGAGAAAAAACCAGGCAATGATATATGCAAAGGATTAATTTTGCTTCACTATTACAAAATTATACTGTTGTAATTAGCTATTATGCCAATATCAACATCACATTGATAAACCAAATGAAACAACAATAAAGTATAAAATAGGAATTACATTGCTGCGATATTTTTATGTTAATTCATAGAAAGAGTTACCTGCAGAATGGTTAAGCTGGAATCTATAAATTAGAAGTTTTCTGAGAAGCCCTATTTTTTTCT
>NW_016814646.1:577975-600022 GCF_001698545.2 Rhinopithecus bieti | reverse complement strand
TTCTGGATATTAGCCCTTTGTCAGATGAGTAGATTGCAAAAATTTTCTCCCATTCTGTAGGTTGCCTGTTCACTCTGATGGTAGTTTCTTTTGCTGTGCAGAAGCTCTTTAGTTTAATTAGATCCCATTTGTCAATTTTGGCTTTTGTTGCCATTGCTTTTGGTGTTTTAGTCATGAAGTCCTTGCCCATGCCTATGTCCTGAATGGTATTGCCTAGGTTTTCTTCTAGGGTTTTTATGGTTTTAGGTCTCACATTTAAGTCTCTAATCTACCTTGAATTAATTTTTGTATAAGGTGTAAGGAAGGGATCCAGTTTCAGCTTTCTACATATGGCTAGCCAGTTTTCCAGGCACCATTTATTAAATAGGGAATCCTTTCCCCATTTCTTGTTTTTGTCAGGTTTGTCAAAGATCAGATGGTTGTAGATGTGTGGTATTATGTCTGAGGGCTCTGTTCTGTTCCATTAGTCTATATCTCTGCTTTGGTACCAGTACTATGCTGTTTTGGTTACTGTAGCCTTGTAGTACAGTTTGAAGTCAGGTAGCGTGATGCCTCCAGCTTTGTTCTTTTGGCTTAGGATTGTCTTGGCGATGCGGGCTCTTTTTGGCTCCATATGAACTTAAAAGCAGTATTTTCCAATTCTGTGAACAAAGTCATTGGTAGCTTGATGGGGATGGCATTGAATCTATAAATTACCTTGGGCAGTATGGCCATTTTCACTATATTGATTCTTCCTAGCCATGAGCTTGGAATGTTCTTCCATTTGTTTATGTCCTCTTTTATTTCACTGAGCAGTGGTTTGTAGTTCTCCTTGAAGAGGTCTTGTGCTTTTAAGAGAAAGAGGGTCTTGCTCTGTCACCCAGGCTGGAGTGCAGTGGTGTAATGATCGCTCACTGCAGCTTTGAACTCCCGGGCTCAAAAGATCCTCCTGTGCAGCTGGGATTACAGGTGTGAATTGCCACACTATTTTTTTCTTAATAGTAAATAAAATGAAACCTTAAATCACTTAGGAAAATGTAGATTTCTCCCTACTTATTGCAGAGACTCATTTAAAAGGTTCTAAACAACTTATGTACTGAGGGTACATCATATCACACTGTTTGATGATGCCATCTCTTTTCATTTATTTAAAGACTGTTGATTTCTACATCATAACATATATAGATATGTATTATAAATTTAAATAACCAGACATGTTGGTATTTTTTGGCTGGTTAAATTTTATATGGAAATATCAAGATCCTACTGAATACTCAGTAAGTGACAGTCATGTGACTAAAAACTATTAGAGGCCTCCAGGCTCAGGTTACTTTGAAATGATTACTGTGCATTTTTTGAAAAATAAAATACATAATAAAACCAGCTAGCATAATTATGTAATTAAATATTATTAAGATCCAAATGTTTGGAAATCTAGACTATAAAAATTTATCCTCTGACCTGAATGAAATAATGTAACCTCTGTACTTAGATTTTGCTTAGTTTTAAATAAAATATAAGCAGTTATACTTCATGCTGTCCGTAGTCAGCCGCTGTATCCATGGGTTCTGCATGTGTGGATTCAATCAATCACAGATGAAAAATATTAAAGAAAAGAAAGGTGTGGTTGCATCAGTACTGAACACGTACAGACCTTTTTCCTTGTCATTATTTCCTAAACAATATAGTAAAATAAGAACATAGCATTTACATTGTATTTGGTATTGTAAGTAATCTGGAGATTATTTATTTGAAGTATATGGGAAGACACATGTAGGTTATATGCAAATACTATACCATTTTATATCAGGGACTTGAGTGTCTATGGATTTTGGTATCTGCGATGGGTCCTGGAACCAATCCCCCGCAGCTACTGAGGGATGATTGTATATCTTAATAGGTACAGAGATTAGACTGAAAATTGAGTTTTATTCACGTAAAGTAGAAATGCATGAAGTGCCAGCATTCAAAAGAAGCATGTTTTGATTAAATTGTTTGAATGTTAAAAAAAAATACTGTAATATAAATCTCCTGTTTGATTTTACGATATTTTTACAATACTATTTTCAGGTATTTGATCTGCTAGATTAAAGATTATTACTTAAGAAATACTTAAACAGACTTAAACCATTAAAAAAAAAGCTTTACGGGAAACAACATATTACTTTTATATATATAACATAAACAAAAAGTAATATACCAAAATAAGACAAATTAATTCTTTCTCTATTTTTCTCAGTAGCACAGAAGGGAAAAAACAAGACTTACCTTTGCCTGCAGGCTGAGGTACTGCAAATCCAGGCAATAAAAATGGTGCCCCTGTGGTAATACCAGCTGGTTTTAGTTCATTGACACCATATGTTGTCAGGGAAGTTATCAGATTAACCAGATCTTTCAAGGCATCTTTGGATTCTGCCTCTTTTGCTTGCTCCAATCTAGAAAAGTATGATTTAGAAAGTATTTTTTCTCTTTGGTTGTGTTGTCAGATTTAACACAGAAAGTATTTTTCAATTTTATATGCAGTAAATAAATGTATAAAGTACTCTGAGAAGTACTGAAAGAACACTGGGGTCATTAGGGAATTATCTTTTAACCATGGCTTTACTGAGAACACAAAATGGGTTGCAACAAATATCTTTTTTAAAAAAAATAGATTTATTGGGTATTTCCCCTTAAAAGAATTATTCTCATTAAAATAAACTTGGAGAATGTCAAAAGTAGGAAAGAAGAAAAGTATGATTAGCTTCACAAACACAATTAACATTCTTATATATTTCTTAAGCTTATCTTTTAACGTGAAAAGTTTAGTTTTTACAATATTTATTCTCATACTATATACAGAATGTTGTAACCTATTTTTTTCCTTTACTAGTACTATATGTGTACTTCCACACGTTAGTGTAAGCTTTCACAGGTAAGCTTTCAGGGGCCATACAGAGCCAACCACACATTTGGGGAGGGAGAGGTCCAACAGCCGGCAGAATACAAAAGCACTAATAAATAAAATCTTGTCTACATTTTGGATTGTATCTTTAGGATCAATAAACAAACGAAATTATTGTATCAGATTACCAACATTTTTAAGGCTCTTAATATCTTGCCAACCTACACTTTCAAAGGATGAATCAATTAATACCCCTCTAGCAATGTGAAGTGGTTATTTAATCAACTTCCATATGTATTTATAAATTTGCATATATATGCAAAATGATATTCTTAGGGGTTATCTACTATCAACTAGTAGCAACTAGGTTAAATTGATGTTACAAATAACAAGTTCTGGCCAGGCATGGTGGCTCACACCTATAATCTTGGTGCTTTGGGAGGCTAAGGCAGGAGGACTGCTTGAGGCTAGGAGTTTGGCACCAGCCTGGGCAACATAGGCTCTACAAAAAAATAAAATAAATAAAACAAAATATAGCTGGGTGTAGCTACTTAGGAAATTGAGATAGGAGGATCTCTTGTGTTCAAAATTATAGTGAGCTATGATTATGCCACTGCACTCCAACCTCGGAACATAATGAGACCCTAGAGGGAGGGAGGGAGGGAGGAAGGGAAGGAGCAAAACAGTGGTGTCTTACAATAGATCAAATGATTTAAAAATAATTAATGGCCCAGGAATAGCTGCTGAAAAATGATGAGTATCTTCTTCTTAAGAAAATCTGTAACCAGCCACTTTCTAAGTATGTGCATGAATCATTTGTAATGGAAAAGGGGGTAACACATTTTGAAATTATTAATTTTTTTCATATACACAATCATAAGGTTTCATTTCATCTACATAATTATTCTTGTTATTAAGTACATTAATAAAAAGACTAGAAGTACTATAAAATAAAGAACCAAAAATATAATTAAGAAGAGTTTATACTTTAAGAAGATAATAATTCATCTAAATTCTTCTCCTTCAGCTACTAAAGAGCAGATTTATGCTTCATATCTAACCTCTGAATTCACCATGTTTGTGGCCTGCATTTGGCAATTTAACTCTAAATTCAGGTTTCCACTCTGATGGCAGACCAGGAATAAAAAGAAGGGAGTAGGCCAGGTGTGGTGGCTCATGAATGTTATCTCAAAACTTTGGGAGGCTGAAGGATGGCTGAGGCCAAGAGTTTGAGATCAGCCTGGGCAACATAGCAAGATCCTGCCTCTATAAAAAATGTTTAAAAATTAGCTGGGTGTGGTGGTACATGCCTGTAGTCCTAGCTACTTGGGAGGATGAGGTGGGAGTACCATTTGAGCCCAGGAATACGAAGCTACAGTGAGCTGTGATTGCACCAGGAAAAGCAGGGAGTAAAGCCAGGTATACACTAAATAAGTGTTTCATTAACCTGCTTTTCCTATAACACCAAATCACATTGTTTTCTTTGATAAAAAAGACTCAGTAGGCCGGGCGCGGTGGCTCAAGCCTGTAATCCCAGCACTTTGGGAGGCCGAGACGGGCGGATCACGAGGTCAGGAGATCGAGACCATCCTGGCTAACACGGTGAAACCCCGTCTCTACTAAAAAAATACAAAATCTAGCCGGGCGAGGTGGCGGGCACCTGTAGTCCCAGCTACTCGGGAGGCTGAGGCAGGAGAATGGCGTAACCCGGGAGGCGGAGCTTGCAGTGAGCTGAGATCCAGCCACTGCACTCCAGCCCGGGCGACAGAGCGAGACTCCGTCTCAAAAAAAAAAAAAAAAAAAAAAAAAGACTCAGTAGACATTTAAAACATATTCTTCAATTGTGCAGTCTTACCTAAGCAAGAGATCACAAAGAAAATTATATCCTTGCCATATCCGAAAATCATCCAGAAGTGTTTGGGAAACATCACTGGAATCTTTGAGGAAGCAAGAAAGCCCAGCAAACATTTCAACAATTTCTAGGGGAGACAGGTCATCTGATTGCTGCATATTCTGAACACATGTAGATAAACACTCTTTCTCTGTAAGAATAGATAATTAAATAAATATGCATTATTCCTGACAATTGCTTAAAAAATTTTTAATTGTTAACTGTTATTTAATGAAACATTAAATTTTAAAATATCTGTAAAATACCATGAGATAAATGTAACACATTCTAAAAGTCAATGTAAGAGTCATATGCATTGGGAAAGCACTGCCTCTAGGTAGTAAACAAAGGATAATACAGAAACATGTTGAAAAATACTTGACATATATGCACATGTAATTTTTTCACATATTTTGATGTTTTATTAAACAAATGGCCACTGCCAAATCATATTTTTGATATTTTATATTGATATAGTAACAAGATGAAAAAAGCAAGAACTATCTTCTAAGTTTAAGAAGAAAAATCTAGTAATTAGTTAAAACTTTAAGTTAGGGAGAATATACAGCCTGGCTAACATGGTGAAACCTCGTCTCTACTAAAAATACAAAAATTAGCTGGGTGTAGTTGCACGTGCCTGTAGTCCCAGCTACTCGGGAGGCTGAGGTAGGAGAATCACTTGAACCTGGGAGGCAGAGATTGCAGTGAGCCGAGATCATGCCACTGCACTGCACTCCAGCCTGCGTGACAGGGCAAGACTGTCTCAAAAAAATAAAATAAAATAACACAAAAAAATAAATTAGAGAGACTATAGACAAATGAGATACAGAAATACTTTAGGAAATAAAAGTTTTAAAATTTTATTTGTATATTACTAGTTTAAAACACAGTTATATCTTATGCCTGACTCAGGATTTGTAGCATTTCAAGGAAGACTTTCACTTTCTTATCTTTGCTAATATGTATTTGTATAAAGAAACTTACTGTTACATAACAAAAGCTAAGATTTAACAGAGGAATGGGAAGAAATATGCATTTAATAACTGACTCATATATTAGGTACTAGCTTTCACATATATCATTTAGTAAATGTAAGTGAACGAATTGGTGTATTATTTTGAAAGAGTTTCAGGACAATAATATCAGGTAGTTCTCAACTTGATGATTTGAGTTAAGATTTTTCTACTTTATGATGGTGTGAAAGCAACATGTATTCAGTAGAAACTGTACTTTATGTACCCATATAAGCATTGTTTTCCACTTTCAGAATAGTATTCAGTAAATTACATGAGATATTTAATACTTTATTATAAAGTTGATTTTGTGTTAGATGATCTTACTCAACTATAGGCTAACGTAAGTGTTCTAGTTACTTTCAGGGTAGGCTAGGCTGTTACGATGTTCAGTAGGTTAAGTATATTAAATGCGTTTTTGACTTACACTATTTTCAAATTATGATGGGTTTATTGGGACATAACCCCATCGTAAATCAAGGAGCATCTGTGTATATATCAAATAAGCAGATTGCTTGAGATGGTAAGGCAACTGTCTCCTATACAGACATTTTAAAAGATAGTTGAATATTATATATACTTTAAACCGACAGTGTCTTCTTATTGCTGATAAAGAATCCACCTAATTCCATCTATGTTGCATAAGACAGATTATTACCTAGCAACTTATGCAATATCTTCAGAAAGACTGGTTACAGGATATTAAAAAAACTTCTTTTTTATTCAGTAAAAGAGAGAAGAATAGGCTGTGACACAGAACTTTCATTACATTATGATTGAATTTACACGACAATGAAATTTTTTTTAACTTTTAGAAATATCCATTGTTGGCCAGGTGTAGCGGCTGACACCTGTAATCCCAGCACTTTGGGAAGCCGAGGAGGGTAGATCATGAGGTCAGGAGTTCAAGACCAGCCTGGCCAAGATGGTGAAACCCTGTCTCTACTAAAAATACAAAAATCAGCCAGGCATGGTGGTGTGCACCTGTAATCCCAGCTACTCAGGAGGCTAGGGCAGAGAATTGCTTGAACCCAGGAGGTAGAGGCTGCAGTGAGCCGAGATTGCACTACTGCATTCCAGAATGGGCAATAGAGAGAGACTCCATCTCAAAAAACAAAAAAAACAAAAAAAACAAAAAAACAAAAAAAATCTGTTGTTCAGAACTTACGAGGAGAATGTTTTACATTTGAAATGCCCCCATAGATGAAAAAAATTTTTTCTCTTGGCAAATTTATGCTTTATTTATTTATTTATTTATTTATTTATTTTTTTGAGGCGGAGTCTCGCTCTGTCACCCAGGCTGGAGTGCAGTGGCTGGATCTCAGCTCACTGCAAGCTCCGCCTCCCGGGTTCCCGCCATTCTCCTGCCTCAGCCTCCCAAGTAGCTGGGACTACAGGCGCCCACCACCTCGCCCGGCTAGTTTTTTGTATTTTAGTAGAGACGGGGTTTCACTGTGTTCGCCAGGATGGTCTCGATCTCCTGACCTTGTGATCCGCCCGTCTCGGCCTCCCAAAGTGCTGGGATTACAGGCTTGAGCCACCGTGCCCGGCCATGCTTTATTTTAAAGGACAAGATATAGAATACTGAAATACATCTATTATTAAATGAAGAAATGTGGAAGAAATTTAGAACACTGAAATATATAAAGAGATATTCACCATGAATATACTTCACTACATTGACACTAAGACCATGACGAGATATGGTCATGAGGACTTCTCCAGCACTCTTTCTCCAAGGCAGGTTATAGGGAGGGCACCAAGAGGTTATTGCACTGAATAGAAGCTGGAGATCATCTTTCTGAGCCAGCTCCTCCGCAGGGGAAACAAAACTGCACAGTTTCACTAAGATCTAAAAAATACAACAAAACAAAACAAGAGTGTATAAGCAAAAATCAAATAATCTGATTTAAAAATGGGCAAATGAGCTGAATGGACTTCTCTCAAAAGAAGACATAGAAATGGCCAACAGATATATGAAAAAATGCTCAACATCACTAATCATCAGGGAAATGAAAATTAAAACCACAATAAGGTATCACCTCAAGCCAGTTAGAATGGCTATTATCAAAGATAAAAATGAACAGATGCTGGTAAGGATGTAGAGAAAGGGGAACTCCTATATACTGTTAGTGAGAATATAAATTAGTACAGCCATTATGAAAAACAGTATGGAAGATCCTCAGAAAAGTAAAAATAGAACTACCATATGATCTAGCAATCCTACTACTGGGGGTATATATCCAAAGGAAATGAAATCGGTATGTCAAAGAGACAGCTGCACATCCACGTTTACTGCAGCACTATTCCCAATAGCCAAAATTTAGAATCAACCTAAGTGTCCAACAGATGAATGGATAAAGAAAACATGGAATATATATACAATCTAAAACTATTCAGCCATAAAAAAGAATGAAATTTTGTCATTCAAGGCAATATGGATAAGCTTGGAGGACATTATGTTAAGGAAAATAATCCAGGCACAGAAAGATGAATATTGAATGCTTTCATTCACGTGTAGTACCTTAAAAAGTTGATCTCATAAAAGTAAAGAGTAGAATTTTGGTTACAAAGGGTGGATAAGGGAAAGCGAGTGGGGCAAACTAAAGGCTAGTTAAGGGATACTGAAGTACAGTTAGGAGTAAGTTCTAGTGTTCTATAGCACTATAGGGTGAATATTATTAAAAAAACAATTTATTGTATATTTTTAAATAGCTATTAGAATGAATTTTGAATGTTCCCAATGCAAAGAAGTAATAAATGTTTGAGGTGATGGATATATATACACTAGTTACCCTTGATTTGATCATTACACATTGTATACATAAAAATTATTACACTATGACCTATAAATATGTGCGCTGTCAATTAAAATTAATAATGAAAGTTGAAAAACCATAAGACTGTATGTAAGTACATAAATGGCTGATTATGTTATGACAGTAAACTAGTCTTACTTACATCAGCTTATTTTGAAAAAAAAATTTACTATCCTCTCTTCACCCTAATATTTTTGCATACCTTGGCTTGAAACAAGATAAAACAGTATTGCCTTTCCAAGTCAACATTTTATTTTCTAACTCAGTTCTTTAATTTTAGTTTGCCACAGGCAAAATGTAATTTTCTTCTCTAAAAGGGACAGTTTTAGCAAAAAAAAAGGAAGTAAAAATAGATCTTTAAAAGCAAAGATATTTTGAAACTGTTTCAATTTTCTACACAAGTAACAGGGGATATTAGAATAATATAAATAATCTTCATTTCAAAGTATTTTAAATCTAGTTGCCAAAAACCTGAAGTCTGGCTTTCAAAGAAGACTCAAGACTTCTTAAGTACTGGAATGAGAACATGTTCTTTAACTGTGATTTGCAGAATACACACTACACAAGGGCACACAGCATTAAGAGCCTGAAACCTGGGAATTCAGCAATGGTTTCTGCCCTCAGTGGGCTCTTCCTTCTAATACTAGTTCAGGTTAGGAAAAGTTAACTTTTCTCTTTGCTAAATTTTCTCATCTAAATATTTTTTGAAATATACAATATGAATGAAATTACTATAATTTATGACATCATTTTATTATCTTGAAAAAGAGCACTTCATGAAATTTTGATAATTCAGCATCAGTGGAAAATCGCAGCCAGGTGTGGTGGCTCACGCCTGTAATCCTAGAACTTTGGGAGGCCCAAGGTGGGCAGATTGCTTGAGTCCAGGAGTTTGAGACCAGTCTGGGCAACATGGTAAAACTCCATCTCTACAAAAAATTAGCTAGGCATGGTGGCAAGTTACTCAGGAGGCTGAAGTGAGAGGATCACCTGAGCCCAGGAGGTCGAGGCTGCAGTGAGCTATGATCATGCCACTGCACTTCAGTCTAGATGACAGAGTGAAACCTTGCCTCAAAAAAGAAGAAAAGAAAAGCTCAATAGAAGTATTTGAAATATCACATTTTATCTGAGAAAACTAGGCCTTCCTTTCTCTATTTTCTTCAAAGGCAAAACTTGCTTACATATAAAAGCTTTTAATTCATAGCTGCCAAGTATCAGAAAGGGAAAAAGGTTTAAGAATTCATAAAACCAATAAAATATTTATAAAACCAGTAAATATGGTACCCTTCCCACCAAATGCCTGGAGAAACTGCTGGATACCAAATGTCCATTAATATGTGTAATATGTCATCATCTTTTATCATATGTGAATACAGACAGTTAAATGCAACAAAAATGTATATTCTCAGAGGGGTGTATTACTGATTATAGTTGTTGTTGGTTCTGACACTGCCTTATATGATCAGCGAGACAAATGCCAGTTTTCCAATTAGGTACATAGAAAACAAACCCACAAATAATAAAATACTTTTTTACAAATCAAATCACTGTTCTCAAGCTGAATGCAAGGATTTCTTCAATTTGTTGACTTCTAAGATAATTGGTTCATCTTTATAGGCAGTATTCTTATAAATAATCTAGTACGATCCTTTCATTTTACAGAACAGAAAACTGTAAAGTCAATTTATCATTCCTAGCTGGGCATGGTGGCTCATGCCTATAATCCCAGCACTTTGGGAGGCTGAAGCGGGAGGATCACTTGAGCCCAGGAGTTCGAGACCAACCCGGCCAACATGGTGCAACCTCATCTCTACTAAAAACAACAACAAAAAAAAACTAGCCAGGCTTGGTGGCAGAGCTTGTAATCCCAGCTACTTGGGTGGTTGAGGCACGAAAATCACTTGAATCAAAGAGGCGGAGGTTGCAGTGAGCCAAGATTGTACCACCTCACTCCAGCCTGGGAAACAGAGTGAGATTGTCTCCAAAAAAATTGTCTCATTCCTCTTCTGCCTCTACACTAACCACTTACATTTGTAAGAACTCTGTTACAAAAGTCCAATCAAGTATGGCGGACCAATAATTGGCCACATCAACAACAACAAAAAAACTGAATGCCTGCATGAAGCATTACCAAATGCTAAAGTCCCAGGAAACCATCTGTCACATAATACAAACGTAGGGATTTCATCTATTTAAAACATTTAATAAGCTTGTCTCAATTGGTTTCCTAGACACAATGATGAAACATTAGCCTGTGATGAGGAACTAAAACAAAGGAAGTGATACACTAAAAGGAGCAGTGAACTATGAGTTGGTAGAGCTAGGTTTTTATTACTGTCGCTCATCTTCTGTGGATCATAAACCGGAATATTAGTTTCCACAACTGTAAATGAGGAGTTTGATTTAAATTATCTTTTGAGTCCCTTTTGGCCTTAATATTCAGTGACTTCAGTATGCTAAAGTGACTCCCACATGACTGAAAGTCGGCACCTGGTTTTCAAGTAGAAATAATTTTTTAAAAAAACTTTGCTATGCTTACTTAGGTATTAAAAGCATAAAATGGAGATTCCATTTATTACTTAAGGCATTAGTTCTTTAAAAGGGGTTTACTGAAATGAGGCCGCTATTCTAATCAGCAAAGATCAACCCACTACATTCATCGGCAATATCTTCAAGCAGCTATAATTCCTATGGGATTTACTCCTTCATTTATTCCCATTGCTTTTCTCAGCTAATCTAATTCAGGAGTCAGATAGATCTGAGTTCTAATCCTATCTCTGCCATTTGCTTATGTAATCATTTGGGGAAAAACAAAAGCTTTGAAGTCGTGGGGTTATCTTGCAAATTGAGATGTGAGATGAGAAATGTTAACCACAAGCACAAAAGTATCTAACAGATCAAGTGTTCAATAAATACACTGATTTAGTATTTTACTTGATAATCCTATTCTTTCACTTTCTAAAACTGTCTTGGTCTCACTCTCCTCTGTCCTTTCATCACTAGCAGCTCTACAAAACAGAGTCATCCTTACAGTAAAGAGCCTAGTGACATGAGGTAAACCTGCAACCGTTATTCTACACAGCTCTATATTTTCTACCCCAATCCACTGTTCTCTTTATTCCCTTCCTACTCTCAATGGTGATGATGGTGGCAGCGGCAGTAATCACAGTTACTTCTCCTTCCTATCTACTATGTGCTAAGCTGAAAACTGTACCTTTACATATTATGTCATTTAAGCCGCAAAAAACCTTTTAGGTAGATATCATTTTCATTTTACAGGTGCGAAATCTGCATCTTAGATGACTTAGCTTTAGAGAACTAGATCTAAACATGTTGCTGTTTTTAACTGTTGATTGGGTTAAAAACATGTAAAATTTACCATCTTAACTGTTTTAAGTGTGTGGTACTGGTACAGTAGTATTAACTATATGTACACTGTTGTGCAACAGAACTTCTTCATCTTGCAAAACTGAAACTCTATTCCTATCGAAAAATAATTCCCTTTTCTTCTTTCCCTTAGTACCTAGCCACCAGTATTTTACTTTCTGTTCTACCTGTATGACTACTTTAGATACATCATATGAGTGGAATCATGCAGTATTTGTCTTTTTGCATCAAATGTTGTTTTTTTAACACTATATTAGACCAATGGACAGATTATATTCTCTATGTTTGTAGGTTGCTTGTTTTGACAATTTTCTCCCAAGAAAGGATATCATACATGATGACTATATTCCTGGGGTAGCTAATAAAGATCTATCACATGTTTGTTAACGCACAATGCTATTAAAAGAACAGTGCCAATACTGGGAAAGAAGAGCTTTACAGGTAGGGCAGAGGAGGAGGCAGCCACCACCAAAGTACACTGTCTTTACAAGTGAAATATTTATAGGCTAGGAACTTCCTGTATACAAACAGCAACTAGGCAGAATTTCCAGACATTATAAGAAATATTATCCAAATCTTTATATCATTTTCAAGAGTTTTCCTTGCTTAGTTCATTTTCGAGACATGCCGATAAATCAAATGTAATCTCAATGGCTGGATCTGTTCAGAGAAATAAACTTGCTAATGCCTCACTCAAATATTCCTGAAAAGAATGTTTCAATATTATTTCTGCAGATTCAAAAAATGTGACAATTATATGAGATAAAGTCATAATATCATAAATAAAATGAAATATGAGTTAATAAATGGAATATGTAGAACATCTATTTAGGAAGTACACCCACTTCCCTTTAAATAGGGTGGACATCCAGGCAAATAGCACCTTTCATACCTGTACAAAAACTTTCTGGAGTAGTCCTCGACGTTCTGCTAGAGGTAGCTCATTCTGTGCACCTCCAACTGCCTCAGGCACATGTGGAAGGTCAAAAAACAGATATAAACATTTAACCAGGGTGGAAGGCACTGACATTGTTGTCATGCAGTCCACAGTTTTCTGGAAAACAAACCAATAAATAAGTGAATAGATAGACAGACACAACTATAACTGGTACAGCCAAATAATTCATAAATGTTAACCCGAAAATTACATATCAAGGTAACTTTTAAATGCATGTAAGAATTTAAAATGACTCCAAGTGAAGAAATATACAACTTTGCATTTGAACAATTTTGCTTTAATCAAATAGTGAGATTGAGTTTGTTACATAGTAAATTAGCAATTAAAGGTAATATTTATTTATTAAAAAGCAGCATGTTTCAGGAAGCATAAGCTTTACAATTCAGAAAAACAGACACTTAATAACTATGAACTTCAGCAAACTACTTAATTCTCCTGAGATTCACTTTCCTTTCTTATAAAAATAGACAGAATGAGGCATCCTTCTCAGGGTTAACATGAGAGTTATGTAAGATAATAAACACAAAGATACATTAAGCACTAAATTGTATATTCATTGTTGCTCTTCTATTATTTTTATCTTTATTCTTATTGTAGATTTTTGAGGCTGGAAAGACACTTGAGTGATAAAGCCATCACTGACACCAATACATCTCCGTATTAGTTTCAAAGATATCCAGAGGAGAAACTCCTCTAGACCTTCTTATAGAACATATTTCAACATTGTTAAGTATGATATATTTATCAAAATTTTCCATGGTGCAGTTTGGAACAAAAAGTTTAACCACACTAGAGATCAACAGACTGGCATAATCTGTTGATTAGTTTATTTACTTTCTCATAAAACATTTATTGAGTGTGCAGGGAATGTCAGGCTGTGTGCTGGGAGCTGGGCACGCAAAGATGAAGCATCTCTGTCCTTCAGAAGACCACAGTTGACTGGAATTATTAGAGTCCTAAATAATTATGATTTAATCTCTTAAGATTTCAGTCTAACAATGGTAGTACATACAGGCTAATATAAAAGGGATTAACCAATACTGCCAGGAAAGGCATTAAAAAGTATAAGGAATTAAAAAAAAAAAGGGAAAGATCACCTGGAAGATACATAGGAGGTGGTTAGGCCATATGGTACAGTATTTTTGAAGAACCACAGATTCCAAAAATGCTGACTCCTAAAGAGCCACAATAATAATGGCTAACCTTGAATTACTGTTTACTATGTAAGAGGCATAAGGCTAATAAGCACTTTACATACATCATCTTACCTACTACTTAAGTCAACCCCATGAGACACTTCATTTGTAAAATGATGCTTATTTCACAACTGAAGCAACTGAGGTTCATCACTTACATACCCTGCTTTAGGTCAGACAGCTGGCTAAGTGGCCTACAAAGTGTGTATGCTCAATGACCTATGAAAATAGTCTCACGTTTTATTTTGTTGGCAGTGATGACCCAGTGAAGTGTTACAAACAAAAAGTAAAAGAACTAGATTTTAGAAAATTAACTGGTGGTAATACAGATCATAAATTAAATATAGAGAGCCAGAAGAAAAGGGTAATTAGGAAACTAACTCCCCAAACCACAGAAGAGATGGGGCCAGAACTAATGCAGTAGCAGGGTGATGAAGAAGAGAGAGCTTCAAGACTATCCCTGGAAGATGTGGCTCCTTTCTACATACCCAATCTGCCATTTCTTGTCTCAAATACTCTAAACCTTTTGTTCTATTCACCTACGATTTACTATTTCTTAACACTTATGTTACCATACATTTAATGTTCAGTTTAAACATCTGCTATGTCTCAAAGTTTACTGAACTCATCTTTCCTTCTACCTTCACCTTCAAAATGTTTAACTCTCACATTTCTATTTTCAATAGCACTATATATGCCCCATTATTAAATATGATGGTATTATCTTTTCCTGCTTCATCTCTGTCATCTACGCATTGAGTCGGGACCATGTTTTGGTCATCTCTGTATATCGCTGCTACCAGGAGCAAATGTATGACATTTTATTTTCATCTTATTGTAGATAGATTTAAAGTATAACTTGGCATCTAAACTTGTAATTTTTAAGTGATTAAGTTTTCATAGAAAATACGAATAAATGTAGAACATTGTATTAAAAGTTAATATTACTTATATTAAATATCAATAGTAAATATTTAAATTATATAAAGTTTTAATAGCAAATAAAGATGTGCTATTCTAAACCAAATTTTGGTATAGTAACACACAGACATTTATAGCTACCATCAACAGCAAACAGAATTGAGATTTTGTTATTCATCTAGTAGAGTCAGATACATGAAAACAATGGTCTACTCCGGGACCATTTGAAGATTACTTAGAATAACCAACCTGCTCCATTTGCCTGAGACTGTGTAGTATCCTGAGATGCAGACCTTTCTATCCTAAAACCTGGAAAATCTCAGCAACACCAGGACAGGTTGGTTACACTAATTCCCTGAGATTTAAAAAAAAAAAAAAAAAAAAAAAAAAAGAAGGCCAGGCACGGTGGCTCACGCATGTAATCCCAGCCCTTTGGGAGGCCAAGACAGGTGGATCACCTGAGGTCAGAAGTTCGAGACCAGCCTGGCCAACACGGTGAAATCCCATCTCTACTAAAAATACAAAAATTAGCTGGGTGTGGTGGCACCCGCCTGTATTCTCAGCTACTCAGGAGGCTGAGGCAAGAGAATCGCTTGAATCTGGGAGGCGGAGGTTGCAGTGAGCCGAGGTCACGCCATTGCACTCTACTCCAGCCTGGGTGACAGAGCAAGACTCCGCCTCAAAAAAAAGAAAGAAAAAAAAAAGAAAAAGAAAAAACACAGCAAACAAATAAAAAGAAAATAGATCATTCCAAGGAGAAAATTCTAAGAGATAATTACTTTGGGTTACTGACAGGTTTCAGGATATGGTTACTAAGACGTATGCACTGTATCTGCTGTGGCCACTTGGTACAATGATGTTACAGTTACCTAGGTCCATTATTAAATGATGGGAGGTGTTTGAAAGTCCACTGTAACTTAGACAACAGACATTTCCAAGATTGGTACTGACTTTAGGAGGTAATTATACTCTGGATTTTAGAAGGCTGAATAAACCTCTTTCATTCCCAAAACATCAAAGGCCAAAAAATCAGGTATCCAAATAGCTCATTAATGAGCACATGCAACATATTTCATGACAGATACTTACAGCTGATTTAGAGGAAATAAAAGTAATTTCCAGAATAAATCAAATGAGAAGAAAATATATATTATCCTAAAAACATCAATGTTTCCTTATTTCCCATACAAATTTAAAACTATTTTCGATGTAATTTGTTCTTTATTAGCTGAGCGACTTTACATAAACAGTGATTTTTTTTTTTAATTTTCCTGAGCCAGAGCTTCCCTAACACGGGTGACAAAAGTGTTGGGCTGGGCCTGATAGACCCAGAGTTCCTGAGCTACTTGTCACCAGTCAGAAATAGTCCATCTGTTTGCCCAGAATGCTCTACAAATGGTATCATTACAAAAATTTTTTTTAGAGACAGGGTCTCATTCTGTCACCCAGGCTGGAGTACAGTGCTGTGATTATGGCTCATTGCAGCCTCAACCTCCAGGGCTCAAGCAATCCTCTTGCCTCAGCCTCTGAACAGCTGGGACTTCAGGTACAGGTCATCATGCTCAGTTAATTTTTTTTTTTTTTTTTAAGAGATGGGGGTCACTCTATGTTGCCCAGACTGGTCTCGAACTTCTGGGCTCAAGCAATCTTCCCACCTTGGCCTCTCAAAGTGCTGCAATTACAGGTGTGAGCCACTGAGCCCAGCCACAAATGGTTATGTTCCTATGTGTGTTACAACATATCGAGATGGAAATCACTGCTCTAAGCCATGCGTTTCCTTATGAGTAAAATGCATAGAACATCAAACTCCTGGCAGAGATGTTATGAGAAGCATGAAATAATGTTTTAAGAGAGTTAGAAGAATACAAATGATTATCATAGTATCTCATCTGGATATAATGATATATTTAATAACAAAATCACAAGAGAGGCTATAAAATAAAGACGCTGAGTTATCAAACATGAAAACTAAGAACTTTACCTGACCAGAGGAAGCTAACAAATTAATTGTCGTCAGAAGCATCCAGCCTCTACTGGCTTCTTCACTCTGATTGATCTCCAGGAACTGAACTATGGCGCGACTTGCAGCCTCTATAAAACCAAAGGGAAAGTCATTAAGTGGGGGGAAAGTCACATATAAAGAGGTTCTTCTTTAAAACCTACCAAGAAAATGAAAATTTACTAAGCATATAATTATATCAGCACTATTACATATGGAAAAACTTAAAAAATAGCAATGTTTTAATGATATTCATAAACCATTATATCATTAATACAGAAATGTAAAAGCCAACCTATGTATTTCTGGGAAAGTTATGACAGGAGCTGATCAGAAAGTCACAGAAGAGGTGAAATTTGGGCTAAATCTGCCTGGAAAACAAGTACATGTTTGTCCAGGAAGTGGGAGTGATTAAAGATGCAGAGAGAATAAGAACACAGCAATAAAGCAAGAGTGGCTAGAGGAATGAGCCTGATACATATGGATCAAGACAAAGAACTGTAATAACACTTTCTTAACATTATAGAAGAACACTGTTGAGAAGTGGAGTCTAATATCAACAGTAGTGATTTTTAAAAATAGAGGGGCCTAATTATGAAGGAGGGTAAGCTATTGGCTGTATTTGTTTTTTTGGGCAAGAGGGAGCAAATATAGTTTCTTGAGAAAAGGAGATGATGAAAGGATTATACTAAGACTATTAATCTAGTAGTAATGTGTATGACAGACTGGAAGGCTAAGGAGAATGGTGAGAGGGAAATAAAATTAAGAGGCTTCCTAAGTAATACACACAGGAATAACTTGAGCAGCTGACAGGAGGAAGAGAGAAACAGTGAAATACATACGACAGCCAATCATAGAACTGCAGACTTGGAAGAATCTTCAAAAGTAAATTTAGTTGATTATTTTCCTTATTAGAGAGAAGAGTAAATGGAGATGTCTCTAAATACGTACCTAATTTCATTAGCATTGTTTGCCAATTTTTATAGTAATATATGATAGGACTTAAAACTGTCAGAAAAGAAGTCCAATTTGGCAGGGTGCAGTGGCTCACACCTGTAATCCCAGCACTCTGGGAGGCCAAGGCAGGTGGATCACCTGAGGTCAGGAGTTCGAGACCAGCCTGGCCAACATGGAGAAACCCCATCTCTACTAAAAGTAGAAAAATTAGGCAGATGTGGTGTCATGAGCCTGTAATCCCAGCTACTTGGGAGGCTGAGGCAGGAGAATCGCTTGTACCCAGGAGGCGGAGGCTGCAGTGAGCCAAGATCATGCCACTGCACTCCAACCTGGGCAACATAGTGAGACTCTGTCTCAAAAAAAAAAAAAAAAAAAAAATAGAACAGAAGGTAAGTTCAATTTGTTCAATGGGAACTAACTGGGTAAAAACTGATGTATACTTGGCTGGGTGCGGTGGCTCACGCCACTGAGGTCAGGAGATCGAGGACATCTTGGCTACTAACATAGTGAAACTCCATCTCTACTAAAAATACAAAAAAATGAGCCAGGTGTGGTGGTGGGAGCCTGTAGTCCCAGCTACTTGGGAGACTGAGGCAGGAGAATTGCTTGAACCTGGAGGCGGAGGGTGCAGTGAGCCGAGATCACGTTGCTGCACTCCAGCCTGGGTGACAGTGCGAGACTCTATCTCAACAACAAAACAAAACAAAAAGCTAATGTATACTTAACACACTTCATAAAGAATTAGAAAGTAGAAAAGATTTAGGTTATCTTAGATGTATTTTTTCTTTAATTTAACATAAAATAAAAGTGTTTTATTAGATAACTGAATACAAGACACACATGATTCTGGGCTGGGCAAAGTTTAATCTTTGTAAACTTTCATTTGAGGGTACATTGTAGCAGTAAAATTTTTAAAATAGCTTCTTTTTATTACGTCTTAACTATATATCAAGCATTGTGTTAAATATTTGTGGGTTTAACTCATTTAATCTTTATAAGAACCCTGTGGGTTATTTTCTACTAATATATCCCTTATAATAGTGTAAGTTGAGAAATGCAGAAAATAAATAATTTGCCTTAAATCACATAGCTAGTCAGTGAGAGATCTGGATAGGGCTGAGGTTGAATGATACGGGGAGATTCCAAACTCCATCGACAAAACAAACTATCTTTACATAACAAATACATTTTACTATTTTGTAAACAATAGTATAACTGCATCACTGCAAAAAAAAGAACTATTTTATTTTCACCTGCCAATTTCAGTATGTGTCATTCAGAATGTTTCAAAGGCATCTCCCACTTTTTATTCTATTATTTTTTATTTCTTTGAGACAAGGTCTCACTCTATTGTCCAGGCTGGAGTGCACGATCACGGCTTACTGCAGCCTCAACCTCCTCAACTCAAGCAATCCTCCCACATCAGTCCCCCATGTAGCTGGGACTAACAGTATGCACCACCATGCGTGGCCAATTAAAAAAAATTTTCTTTGTTGAGACAGAGTATCGCTATACTGCCCAGGCTGGTCTCAAACTCCTGAATTCAAGTGATCCTCCTGTCTTGGCCTCCCAAAGTACTGGGATTACCTGTACCTGGGTGTGAGCTGCTGTGCCCGGCCTCACTTTTTATTTTAAATGAGGTAAGTAGCTCATTTTAAAAGTATATAGCATTTAGTGCTATCTTAAAAAATTATGTATACTAGTAAGACATTTTAAATAAAACCTCCATAAATCAAATGGTTTCTTAAAACTTTGAGGAAAAAATGCCCACTACTAGTCAGAAACATACTGGATCTTTTAATTTCAATATTTAACAAATACAAATATAAATGATGATTTAAGTTTTTAAGAGTTAATGAAAGAATATATTAATAGTAACCCATCTTTAGAGTTGTCAATCATTTGATTCAAGCTTTATCTTTCACACTGCATTTCAACACATATAGTTAGAATGAAAAACACAGAAGTGAAGTTAGTAAAGCTCAGGATTAGATTAAATAAGTAAAGAATGCAGACAATCTTAAATGCAATTTCTCAACCTACACTGAGAGAGAAAAAAACAAATTTAATTAGCATTCAAAACAATCAGAATGCAAAACATGTTAATAATAAGTGAAATACAAGGTTTCCTTTGCAAAGTCCATTTAAAGCATATGCCATTTTCAAATTTTTGCTTCATGATGATGGTGAGTTACATTAATGATATTATTATACTTATTTCATTAATGAAGACACAAAGCCCTAAACACCCTTACCCCCTCCAAAAAAAAATTCCACAAGTTAGTCAGAAAAACAATATTAGAATTTACAGCTTCCATGCTTTTCATTTAACAATGCATAACCACATCTTGGGAATGAAATTACCTGAAGGTGTTGTGGCTTTGAAATCCTTGGGGGACAGCAGGGCACACTGTTTTTCTGTTTAAAAAAAAAGGCTGGGTTGTCTAAGTGGGGATTCACTAAATTCCACTAACCCCACCACAAGAGTACTGGGGTCAACATCATCCAGCCTCTCCACTGCTGGATTGCTGCCCACTGGGGATTGCACTACTAGGTTTAACAGTGGCACCTAGCATGTAGCAAAAACATTAATAATAAACAGAAGATACTACTTTATGCAGGTAGGAATTTTCTGCTTTGCTGATATAAATTGACCATGTGCTCTTAAACTTAAGCAGAATTAGAACTGGCTGAACTAACTAGAAGAGATGGGGAAAAATCTTAAGATACACCCTCTATACAATCTGGCTACAACATTATATTTCTGTCAAATTAACTGAGTCACTACTTACTTCCAGCAAAAGCCACAAGGAGGCAAAGGACCAAGAAAGAATTAAGGGAGACAAGGAGACTGTGACTTGACCTAAATGTATAACAAATCATCCATGTATCCATTTTGCAACTTGATATGCCCTAAAAGGTTTCCATTTACATTAACTTCAGATAGATGTAAACAACAGAACTGCACATAAGCTTGTTTCCTACTGAGATATCTACAGCCTATATCTCAAGTAATCTGATAAAAAAGTCTGTATCTGTGAGTGCTGATTAGGTAACACCCAAAATAACAAGTCTTCCATAGCAAATTCAGAGGGGTACGGGAAGAAAAATCTTGTTCTGGTGAACAATGAACATAACCAGCTTTCAAAGGAATAACAGAAGGTTCACTTCACCTGTTTTTTTGTAGAAAAAGTATGTGAATGTAAATTAAGACAAAATTCTTTTCAATGATAACTGCCTATAAAATAAAAGGTTGTATGAGGTATCTAAAGTAGTTGAACTTATAGAAGGAGAAAGCAGAATGGTGGTTGGTGGCTAGGGGCTGAGGGGAGGGGGAAACGAGGAGCTGCTGTCCGATGGGTATAGTTTCAATCATGTAAGATTAAAAAAAAGTTCTAGAGATCTGCTGTACAGTATGGTACGTATAGTTAACAGTCTGTACTGTACACTTAAAAATTGGTGAAGAGGGTAGACCCCATATTAAGTGTTATTTTAACCACAATAAAAATAAGTAAATAAGAAAATAAAGATGAAATATGTAAGAGTTGGATGATTTAGGATATACTTAGGTCCTGAAAAATCTAGAACGTTTTACTAGAAAATCAATAGGTCAAAAGTCTCCATGAATGTATTTTGGTAACAACACTGACCAAAATAATCTTCCAATGTTCTAAACGAAAAATGAAAGAAAAAAAAACAAAGATTCCCATAGCCAGGGTAAGGCTGACTGAGGAGACACTCCAGAATTATGTTCTTCTCTCCTAAAAATCAGGCTGGCTCTTCTAACTCTACTCTGATTCTCAAAGCATTTAAAAAAAAAAAAAAAAAAAAAAAAAAAAAAAACGGGAAAAATTCAATATTAAAAAAAAAAAAAAAGGCAGAGAAATCCTATGTCCAAAATCAGTAAAAGTTTATTGAACACCTAATTATGTGACAAGCATTATTCTAGGTGCTAGTAATACAGGGGTGAACACAACAGACAATAAAATTAAATGAGTAAATAAAGAAAATACTTTCAGATGATAACAAAGCTATGAAGGTTA